>NW_023425551.1:36245741-36845741 GCF_014108245.1 Pipistrellus kuhlii | reverse complement strand
AGAAGGCACTTCATGAATGGTAGATAATAAGTACAGTTGGCCCTTGAACCACATGGGTTTAAATATCTTAGATCCACGTACATGTGGATTTTTTCAATAAATATTATAAATGTGTTTTCGCTTTCTTATAATTTTCTTAGTAACATTTTCTTCTCTCTAACTTGCTTTATTATAAGAATACAGTATAAAATACATAGAACATACAAAATATGTGTTGATCAACTTTATATTATTGGTAGGCTATTATGAAAGTTTTAGGGGAGTTGAAAGTTATACATGTAATTTTATGCAGGGGGTTGGCATCCCTTAACCTCTATGTTGTTCAAGGGTCAACCGTGGTAGCTTTTATTAAGAATGTGATTGATTCTGTGGGAGACATGCATTAGCCATCATAGAGAATAACTAACAATTATCTTCACATTTTTTAACTCCATCTGTTTTGTAGTAGTTTCTTTCTACTTTATATTAGTAATCATGCAAATATTATAATTCCATTATTAGTGTCTTTTATATTCTTTTTTTTTCTATTTTAGTGTTCCTTATAGTGGTATTACAGCTTTGCATGGGATAGGTGCCTAGTAAAAAAATATTGAATGACTAACTCTTTTGTGGATAAAATATGAAGCACAGGGCCTTTCCCAAAAGTTGTTTAAGTTATTAATAGTTAAGTATTTATTCCTCTACTCATCCCATATATATTTAGTGAGTACCAGTTTGTACCAGGCCACCCCACCATCACCAATTCCTACTTCTTTTTACCAAAACCATTAGAATTTGTTTTTATTTTGTTTTGCTTTTCATTTATGAGTCAGTTTGTGAGTCTGGTCAGTGCAAATTCGTTAGAAACAGCCATAAATGCATCTCTAATCTTGGCTGCTCAAAAGAAAAGAGAAAAAATAAGGTGTTATGACATGATCCCCAAAGGCATGAGAAAATAGGGGTGGGGATAATCCAAGACAACTCATAGCCAGGGAACTCCTCCCAGTGCACAGCTTATTGACTCTGTGCTAAATTATCTTTGCTTTTGATTCTATAAATTTACTCTGCGAAAAGCACAGAATTTAACCCAGAATAACTGTTTAATAAACTAACTTTCTAAAGGGGCAGTATAAGAGCAGTAGGCCCTAAAAGACACATTAAGAGACATACATTTCATTTCATTTATTTATTTTTATTGATTATGGTATCATATGGTGTCCTCATTCCCCCATTCCCACCCCAAACTTCTCCCCATGTATGCCCCAAGCCCCTGATGTCTGTGACCACTGGTTAGGCTTATATGTATGCACACAAGTCCTTTGGTTGATGTCTCCCGTTTTTCCCCACCATCCCCTACCTTCCTTCTGAGGTTTGAGAGTCTGATTGATGCTTCCCTGTCTCTGGGTCTGTTTTTGTTCATCAGTTTATGTTGCTCATGATTTCCCCTAGATGCATGAGATCATGTGATATAAGAAATACACTTGTAAGAACCGAAAATGAGACCAGCCATAATGGTTATGTTGAGAGGCAAATGAATCAGTCTGTAGTGAGTTTCTTTCTGGGTCAACAGTTTTTTTGAGTCTTTAAAATGGAGACTTTCTTGTGTTAGGGAGATATTTTTAAGATGTAATGAAATCTCATAAAAATATTCTCATTAGTAAGGTAAAAAATTATATAGGTACATACTAATTTAATAATAAATTTACTAAGTTAAAAAGTAATATGAAATATCCAGGATGCTTTTACCTTTGATGTAGCAGATAATATACAAAAGGAAATATATTTATATATTGCCAAGTTATCACTTTTATTAATTTATTTTTCCATCTTTGACAACAGGGTAACTTTGAAACTCCTCAGTTGCTCAGACTCTTATTTGATTCTTTATTTGATCTGCTATCTAATCTAATTAAACAGATTAACTTGCATTTCAGAGAAGAGAAAAAAGGGAAATAGTAGAGAGGATGATTCTAAAGTAAGCTTTAAATATACAAGTAGAACAATTCCTTCATGAAAAATTTCCATTTGGAGCTTTGTTACAGGTACCTAAAGTCCAATACAATAAGTTTCTAACTGCTGTGTATGTGATCAACTCACTGATTTGTTGAATCTTTAACAATAATTCTAGAAGCTCAACTGAATCCACTGTAGACTGGATTTCTATTTAACAAATTCTATCTCTTTGTTATAAACAACTAGCAATCTAATTCTGAAAAGTGTTTCTTTACTTTGAAGTTGTTATATTTTCAAGGTATCAGGTTTTATTAGTGAAAGATAAATGCCATTATATAATGGTAATTTTGTGAAATATGAACATTCAAGAGAAAAAAAGCATGAATAAATGGTAGTCAAAGCCTCAAGTAGAAAAGAATTTATGAATTTAATATTCTAGATGTAGAGATAAGTAACACATGACTAGCATGTTTAAGAAAAAAGGTAGACTCTTATCCTTTGAGACAGCATAGAGGGACCTGGGGAGTATTAAATTAAGCAAAATAGCTCGTCAGAGAAAGACAAGTATCACATGATCTCACTCATATGTGAAATCTAATGAACAAAATACCTAAACTGAAGAACAAAATAGATCCAGAAACATAGAAGCATGGAACAGACTGAACTATTAACTCTCAGAGGGAAAATGGGGTTGAGGGCAGGAAGAGATTAATTAAAGAACTTATATAGATATATGTATAACCCATGGGCACAGACAATGGTTTGGTGAATGGTTTGGGGAGGGAGCAGAAGCAGGGTGGAGGGGGCTAATGGGTGAAAAAAAGGGGACATCTTTTTTCCAACCATAAAGATACATTAATAAAAAAGAAAAACGGTTGATAAATCCCACCAGTCAGTGCTACAGGGGAAAAAGAAGAAAAGTTAGAATGTAAATAAATAAATAAATAAATAAATAAATAAATAAGAAAGAAAGAAAGGAAGGAAGAAAAATTTCAAAGGAAAATAATTATAAAATAAACAAAATTGATTATTTGGCAAATTTGTTATCACATCCTTCATTTAAAATGAAAAACTAGCATAATTTTTTTTTTCCTTTCAGGAATAAAAACATCAGACCTAGTTAGCTATTGATTACTGGAAAAATCTTAATACTTCATGAGACAAGCTGAAAAAGAATGTGTTGCAATAAAAAAAAAATGTGCTTATGAAACAATAGCTCTTTCCCTCCCACCTCCTGGTCCCTGCTCCATAAGTCACATCTGCTTTTCTTACTAAAGAAATACGCCTGTGAAACAGAGGAGCTTATGCAGCTGAGGAGGAAAAGGGCATTCCTTTTTGTCTGGTGCAGTATCAACCAACCTGTCAGCCACATTCCAAATGCAGAATCTTTATTTTGCATGATGATTCTAGGAGGCAGAAAGCACAGCTTGGCTGACTGATCCCAGGTGGAGTTTGAAGTGCTGACAGCAAGAGAACTAATGTTTAGATTTATAAACTGAGTGAAGTTGATGTGGAAATCATTGCAAATGAATACATAGAGAGCCTTGCATTATCATTTTTATCAGCTCATTTTGCTCACTATAACCCTATGTAATTACTTGCGATGAATGTGAGTTCTACCTACAGCAGACATATGTACCTACAACTGCCACATATGTATGAAATATGTAGCCTCTTCAAGGGAAAAGAAACACACCAATTTATTCAGCATACAGGTTGCAAATACAAAAAGGCAAGCCTGCATCCTATGTAATAGGGAAAGAAGAGTCTGTGGCTTGTATAATTCATATCCTCAAATGAGTCAAGGAGTATTCATACCCAGAAGTGAAGAAAAAAACAGTATTTTACAGCTGACATTATATAAATGTTAAAATGTATATATTTTACATACTGAAAAGGAAGATAAATAAAAGCTAAGTCAAAGAAAAAATAGGTTGTTGGTACAGCACTCTATCTTTCATATTGACTGGAATATATGTTAAACAGAGCTATTGAAATCACATTGGCATAATTACTAAATGTGGATACTTTTGGGTAAAAATATGTATTTTACTAATATCAATAGGTTTATCTATTAATGGCTGTCAGACTTACCTCTCATTTAGATCTTTTGTTTCCATAAATTTATAAATACAAAATTTTCTTATGAGTAGATTTTTTTTTTTATGCCTGGATAAAGCCACTGGTGGCCAGATTTCACTAACAGCCATTTTGCTGTGAGAACAGAATCCAGCCAGGGAGGACAACGCCACTCAGATGTCATTTGGATCTCTGCCATTCACATTGGGCCCATTTATCTTGTTTGCCCTTGGCAACTGCTGGTTTGGAATGTCATGGCCAGAGTGCATGATGGCATGTAGACTGCAGTTACAGGCAGATGCTAAGTTCCCCTAACTTTGCTGAAAAGTCTGCTTTTAGGTGGTTTAAAAGCACATCCAAGGTCACATTTTTGCACTATCATCACAAAATACATGCATGTGTGAAAAATCACTTCTTCCTCCTAATGCATGGAAATATTAAACAGTAACAATAACATTTCCAATAGAACATTCCATACCCCCGCTAGAATGACATGAGGTTTTATAGGTAGATAACACTTTATATATGAAGTACATATGCATTTTCCTGGCACATTATCAAAGAATCTCAATAATTCATGAAAAGTAAAAAAGAAATGTGTAGCCCTTCCTACTCCCTAATTAATTAAAACCAAATGCAACTACATGTTGTTTCCTATGGTATCACTTGGGTTGTTTTGTGTGTGGTTTGTTTGTTTTTTAACTTTGTGATAAGCACTATTATTCTATAGTTTAAATATAATAAACTTCATAAAAATTTCTATGTACTAAGAAACTGTAATCAAATGGATTAATATAAATAGCAAAAATAATTTATTTAAAAGTGAAACAATAATTAATATTCACTTTCTGGATAATGAAAATATTTTTATAATTTCTCTTTGACTAAATTAGAAGTCTTTCTCGGTCTTCAAACTATAAAATTCTACTGGATTTTTTGCTATTTTTTCAAAAGAAGATAATGTGATATCTTAAAGGTTTTTTTACATTTTGAAAAAACCAAGTCAAATAGGTCCAACATTTATTTTAGCCAATTAAATCTGGTACTCGACCAAAATTTGGAATGCTTTCCACACACACACAAAAAAATGGTTCAGTGAGTCATCACTAGGTTCTTTCTGATTCCACAGAGATGTGGCTAAGACACATTAGGGATGCAGTAATGACATGAAATGGAAAAAAGCACGTTTATTTATGAATGTGACTTTGGACAGACATTAAACTTCCAGACTCTTGGTTGCCCTTATATAAAAGTAGAATCTTTCTTCACAAGATTATACCAACATTTAAATAAAATACTATATAATTATGAAAGCATTGGTATCTTCAAACAACTTAGACTATTTCTCAATCAAGAGTCTGTGTAACACATCAGAAAGAATGTATGCATCCCTATGTTTATAGAGCGCTATTTATGATAGCTAAGATTTGGAAACAGCCCAAGTGCCCATTAGATGAGTGGATAAAAAAGAAGTGGTACATTTACATAGTAGAATACTATGCAGCTGTGAAAAAGAAAGATCTCTTACACTTTGAGACAACATGGAGGGACCTGGAGAGTATTATGCTAAGCAAAATAAGCCAGTCAGAGAAAGGCAAGTATTCTATGATCTCATTCAAATATGGAATCTAATGAACAAAATAAACTGATGAACAAAATAGATCCAGAGATATAGAAGTGTGGAACAGACTGAGGAATCTCATGGAAGATGCGAGGGGGAAGCAGAAAGAGATTAACAAAAAAACTTATGTGCATATATTTGCATAACCCGTGGGCACAGACAATAATGTGGTGAAGGCCTGAGGGGAGAGGGGAGGGATAAATGGAAGGGGAGGAGATTTTTTTAATACTTTCTTTTAAAAAAATATTTTTTATTGATTTCAGAGTGGAAGGGAGAGAGAGAAAAATAGAAACATCAACGATGAGAGAGAATCATTGATTGGCTGCTTCCTGCACTGGGAATGGAGCCCACAATCCTGGCATGTGCCCTGAGCAGGAATCAAACTATGACTTCTTGGTTCATAGATCTACACTCAACTGCTGAGCCACACTGGCCAGGCTGTAATACTTTCAATAATAAAGAATAAATTTTAGAAAAAGAGTCTGTGTAATAAGAAACTGTGATTTTTTTTACTTCACATCATTAAGCATTAATACAAATACACACTATAAAATTGTGGATATACTGTTTCTTCTATAAGGGGAGAAAAATAAGTCAAATTAGTAGATTTAAACTTTAAAATTTAGAGTATAGGCTTAGTTTTAAAATTATATATCACTACTTCAAATTAGCTCTTACCTTTTATCTTTGCACAAAACATGTATGTATGTATGTATTCATATATGTGTGAATATATATATGTGTATATAGTTTCATTTAAGTTAAAGATAACTATGAATCAATGCTATTGAGATATAGTTCTCCATTGAGACATAAATCACATTTACAAAATAGCTTTTAGGAATCTATGGGGTTCATGTGCACTATTTTAGAATACACTATGTTCAAATTTCTCCAGAAAATTTTGCTCAGAATCCAACAGATATGAATATTTGCCATATTTTTTATTCTGAGTGAAATGTAAACACCAGGCTTTTTACCTGCTTTGTGTTTGGTCATCTAGATACTGTGAAACTTGATTGTTCTATTTTACAAATAGCAATAAACATGAACATATTCCTGAGAGATATTACATTGCCAACTTCACAGTCAAAATCTCTTTGTGAGTTGACCAAGTCGATTACAAAATAATAAGTCCTGGGCCTCTGGATTAATCACCAATGATGACAGCACATCCATGGAGCCAGGGTTCCAGTGCTGCTGCGGAGGGGCGAGAGGTGGAGGAAGCAGAGATTATGACTGTAAAACGCTTGTAAAACACGGTTCCTGCCTCAAAGGGCCTCCAATCAGGTTGGGTGAGTGAAACAGATTAGCATGATGAGCTGTGTCAGCAGAAGCAGGCAGCATATGCCAGGGATGCTCAGGAGAAGGAGAAATGATTTGTTTGTGCAGAGAACAGGACCCACTTTGCTGAGGAGACGGTGTTAGAGGCACGTCCTGGTGGAGGGAAGGGTTCAGAATGAAAGAGCTGAGGACTGTGTGCTGGGTGGAGAGGAGCATGAACAGGAAAGGAATATGAGAATAAGGTGAAGCAAGATGTTCACAGACAGGCAGACATTGACTTCTAGTATTATCTCCGTTGTGAAACATGTTGGTGATTTTCTTTTTCCTGGTTATAGCAGTTATGTTTCTCTTCTTCTAGTACCAGAGTAGAACCGAAAGTGCCTCTTTTGCTTTGTGTTTGGTTACAGGGCAATAGATTAATACTCAAGCCAGAAGCCAGAACATCTCCTTAACACTTTCCTCATCTTTGCCTTTCATCTTCTATAACGCTCAAATTTATCCAGTTTTCTTCATTATCCTTATTCACCACCCCAGGCCAAATCCCTTCCTCAAAAGCGTAATATAACTCCTAAGAGGCCTCTCCACTCATAACAATTGCACCCCTTTAATATAGACTCCATAGAGCCACCAGATAATGGATTTAAAACATTCATTTGACCAAGTCATTCTGCTGATCTTGGTGAAGGATGGGGAGCCAAAATATTTCATTTGTTCTTGAAATTCTATTACCTGCTCTAACTTCTGCCTACCTTTTTAGGCTACCTTCTCAAAATCCTCTCACTCCTCACTCCAACAGCTCTTTAGGGCTTTGGGTCATTTCCTCAGCTGAGAATGTTCCTTCCACCTTGGACCTCTCTAACCTGGATTCTCAGCCTGCATCCTGCAAGTCTCATTTGAGTGTTCTTTCTCTCAGGAAGGCCTCCTTAGGCTCCACTTTCTGTACCTATAGATTTGAGTGGCCCTCCATCACACTGTCTAAAATAGCATAATACTCTTCTCTTTCTCATTAAGCTAATCACAGTTAGTTATTACCTAGAATACTTAATGAATTTAACACACTATACTCCTTTTGGACACCTTGGGGTATTGCATGTCTCTGTAGACACTTTTTCAAAGATCCTATGGGCCACTACGTCTATAGGGAAAATGGCAAAACTGCCCTCCTCTGCAGGCCTGGTCCCCCCAATTGTCCTCCCCTACAGGCCTAATGCCCTTCAACTGCCCTCCCCTGCAGGCATAGGCCCTCCCCCCAACTGCCCTTCACTACAGGCCTGCTATGTCCCCAGTAGTTACTGCAGTATCCATTCCATATTGAGCACTTAATAAATACAAATTGATTAAATGAATGAAAAACTTAATTGAAATACTGATACTTTAAACTCATGGCTAGAGTATTTTCAGGTTGCATTAAATATGCTTGTATATTTCTTAATTGCTACTTTTGATAGAAATTAGTTATTCAATATAAATACTAAAGTGGTGCTTAATGGTTGGAATTAATTTCTAAATAAACTAGAAACATTCAGTTGAAAAGCTTTTGGGTTGTTGAGACTTGGAAGAGAGGATGGGAATTACCTTTACTTGGGCTTGAAGATCAACTGGAAATATACACTATGGGGAAGCAGAGCTCTTTTGTGGGGAAAATACTCAAGTACCAGAATAGAAAAGGCATTTCTTTGGCATAAAAAAAGGCACCATCTTATCTAATAAAAGAGTAATATACAAATTTACTGTCACTGTAAGAAACAAGATGGCCACCCTCATGTGGTCAAAGACCACTGCCCCTATATGGACACAAGAAGGCCACCACAAGATGGCCAGCAGGGGAGGGCAGTTGTGGGCAGTTAGGGATGACCAGGCCAGCAAAGAAGGGCAGGTGGGGGAGACCAGGCCAGCAAGGGAAGGAAGTTGCGGGGGGAGGGCAGGCCTCCAGAGGAAGGCATTTAGGGAGGACCAGGTTTGCAGGGCTGGGAAGTTGGGGGGACCAGGCCTGTAGGGGAGGGACCAGGCCTCCAGGGCAGGGAAGTTGGGGGAACCAAGCCTGCAAGGGAGGGAGTTGTGGGTGATCAGTTAAGCAGGGGAGGGCAGTAGAGGGGGAACCAGGACTGTAGGCAAGGGCAGTTGTGGGGGGACCAGGCCTGTAGTGAAGGGCAGTTGGGGGGAGGGCCTATGCCTGCAGGGGAGGGCAGTTGAAGGGCATTAGGCCTGTAGGGGAGGACAGTTGGGGGGACCAGGCCTGCAGAGGAGGGCAGTTTTGCCATTTTCCCTATAGACGCAGTGGCCCATAGGATCTTTGAAAAAGTGTCTACAGAGACATGCAATACCCCAAGGTGTCCAAAAGGAGTATAGTGTGTTAAATCCATTTGCCAGATATGATCCTTTACCAGTCCTTGAGAGTTAATTCCTATAACATGCAAGTGGGACATTCCTTGATAATCTGTTTTGCCTGCTGTGGAGTGATTGAGAATTGTTTAGACAACATTTTGGCAGGCTGATGTAAAAGCTGATGAGATTCTGTGGCCTGTTTTAATAAAGCAACCAATTGACTGGCATACACATTTCCTTTTGTAAAGGACCAGGTAATATGGTATGAGCCCTGATATGAGTAATATAAAAGGAGTATTGTCTTTGCTGTATAATTTGCTGTACCTGTTTAAATAGTATAAATAGACTTTGATCACTGAGCTATTTTAATCGAGCAGTCTCAATTCTATTTACCAGACCAGCAGCGTAGGCAGAATCAGAAATAATTTTTAAGGTTGGAAATCCTGCAGTGCAGCCTTGATAGCTTGTAATTCAGTCTGCACAGAAGTATGATTGGTCTGGATGACTCTGTCTACTTTTTAAGGCCTAATACATTGATTTTTAATTACAGTTCCTAAATATTAATAGATTCAAATATATCCTCTAGATTTTTTATATGAGGCAAACTCAGATTAATATTTCAGTATTTTGTCATTTTGAAATACCTAGATATTTAATAATTTTTATTATTATATTTAATTCAGTAATGATAAGCAGCTTTACCATCAGATGAACCATCAGTAAAAACAGCTAACGCTCCAGGAATAGCTTCCTGCCTAGTATTTTTTGGGTATAATAATAGGGGAGTAATATAAATATTGTAGTAATTTGTTTTTTAGTAGGTAACAACTAAGTTCTTCAGAATATCCACTTAGTCCAATTTGCCAATTCAAATCAGACTGAAATAACATTTCTCATTGCTTCACAGTGAGGGGAAGATAGATGCATTGGGGTTCTTCTCCTCTAAGCTGCCTGCAGCACTTTCTCAGTTGAGATTTTAATTGAACCATGAGTTCTATATATGTAACCACAGTTTTAGAGGATAGCTGCCCTAGGTGGACCCACTCAATAATAGGAGAGTTTTTATTTTGGAAGATGACTCCAGTGGGACTATTTGCAGTAGGACTAATTTGTCCTAATAAAGGCAATTCAGGCTGTACCTGTACTACTTGGGCTGAAGAGATTGCCTGCTCAATTCTTAGTAACTCCTTCCTAACTTCATCTGTTAATGTTCAAGTATATTGAGTAAATTTGTTATTTCTTCCTTAGAGATTTTTAGATAAGGACTTGACCAATTAATGTCCCTTAATAATTTCTTAATGTCATTTAAGGTCTTAAGGCAATCCTTTTATAGTTCTACTTTTTAAGGCCTACTACATTGATTTTTAATTACAGTTCCTAAATATTTGAAGGGCATTATCTTTTGTATTTACTCCCAGAGCAATCTCTATCTAAGGCATATTTAAGGAGTTTCTTTAAAAAAAAAAAGCAAAACAAAAAACTTTTACTTTCTTTTAAACAGCAACCAACTTGATTGCCTTTCAGCAAAACAGATAGGAGAGGGACGTGCTGGCTAATACTGCAATGAATACATTTCAAGTAAAAGAAAGTTACTTTTGGTGTCTCATTAATGGTGAGATTTAATGCTTGAATAATAACTTTTATCAATAGTTTACTTTGTAAATAGTAGAGGAAGAGATTTTTAAAATGACTTCTTTTTATTAAGCTTAAATTTTACTTTTAAACAGCATTCTTTTTAGCTAGTGCTCATTTGCATATGTATTCAAATTTTACTTTGGACTTTGCTAGAACCAATTGCTTATAAAATATTGGCTTATCATATAAATGAGTTTATATGAGACCTTGATTATATTGTGAAAATCTACCTTATTAAAGAATGCACCTTTATTGAAAAAGCCGAGTAAGCAAACCTATAGTTTTGATCTATGAAGTATAGATGCTGCCCCACTCCCTATCCAATTTGAAGAGCAGGCTGGGTGGAGGACTGAGGCATTATGTATGCTCCTGTCTTAAAATTCCACTGCTGAATATTCTGGTTTTGCTTAAGAAGTATTCAGCAATCTTGTCTTGCCCTCCCTTTCTATATTAACCATGTACTCTGTGCTTGGCAGGGGAGACAAGGGTAGTGGTCTAGCCTTTGTTTAACAGACATATTTCTTCTTTTTAAAATGTATGTCCTGCCTTCTATTATTAAAACCATACAATATTTAAGCTTTAATTTTCCAATGATAATTCAAAGTAAACAGCCAGCATTACTTAAGTTGACATTTATCAAAACACTTTTTCTAATTATTCTAAAAGACATCAATTAAATTTAAATCAGTTTTTATATTAAAAATTTGGTTCAGACCATTGAATTAATTCTTTTTTTTTTTTTTAAATCAGGCCAATAAAATATTATATCCTAGGTTGAAACTTTACCACACAAAGAACACATAAGACTACAATAAATTTTGGACTACTAATTTCTCCAGAGAAAATACAATAATTATTTTTCTCAAAAATGAATTCCTATACTTTATGCATTTTGTTATCATAACCATATAATTTCTCCCAACTTAATTTGAACTTTAAACTCTTAAAAACCTTAAATTTTAGGTGGCAAGTTAAATACCTGGCATTTCTCAAATTAGTAATATATTTATATTTTAAGGATATATTAGAAATAAAATACAAGATATTCAATTAATAAATTCAAATATATCCTCTAGATTTTTTATATGAGGCAAACTCAGATTAATATTTCAGTATTTTGTTATTTTAAAATACCTAGATATTTAATAATTTTTATTATTTAATTCAGCAATGTTCTAAAGTCTTTAAGTTACCAAGGACTTTGGAAAATTATGCATAGGCATATGAGGCTGGAGAAAAGGCCGGGGGAGGAGGGAAAGGCCTCTAGCCACTTGGATTTTAAAACTGCCACGTTCTTCCTTAGAGATAACAATTTAGGTTACTGCTGTGGCTTCTCTGCCTGTACAGGGAGAAGGGTGACTCACCCTTTCCTCTGACAGAGAGTGCAGTCAGTCTCCTCTTGAGTGACTGAACTTTCATTATAAATATATTTATAATTCATCACTGGAAAGCTTTATTACAAATCCTTCATCTTAGTTACATCTATTACTTACATTTTAACAACTTTAATAACAATCTTCAAGCCAATTATTATTATCCAAGGCATTTTCTTTGGCAAATTCTGTAACAGAGATAACTTAATGACTTTCAGTATCTTTAATGTTAAAGTATTATTTTATTTTCCTTTATAAAACAGTAGCGCCCCTGGGACCTGTGAGGCAACCTTGGAATGTGGTCCATTATTATTCAAGAATTACCCATTATTATGGAAACACTAATCTTCTTGCCCAAACACAGCCTATATATTTTCCTTGTGTCATTTTTGCCATCTTTTAAAGAAAACACAATCTGGGGCCTATTCTATAGTATCCCTGAAGAGATGGAGCTTAGGCCAAGAGGCCACCCAAAATCGGGTGGGGCACACCTTCTCTTAGGCTAACCTTTTTCTTTTCACGAGTATAGAAACCCCAGGTGCATCCCTAAATGGTGAGAAATGTCTCATTTATCCAAATTTCAAATGATGGACTGGGAAATAAAAATGAGACTTTTAATAACATTCCCTGGAGTGGGCATCCATTTTACAGGATCATCAAGAGACCTCGTAATTAATGGGCTGGGCCTTTTTTGGTTACCTCCCTTTGTCTAAGGAATTTTCTTAAAACCTGTGTTATCAGCCTGCCACATGCACCACTCATATTCTTTCTTCCCACCCCCACATTCTGTTTGCTCTGGAGAAATTTAGTAATGGCCTGGCTATTTACTATTTCTTTTCTATTAAACTAAATCAAAGGCATGCTTAACAAACTAACAATAAACAAATTAAACTGAACAAAAGGACAGATAAAACATCAATCAACAGACAAGGGTACATAACACATAGAAAAGACTTAATAAATCAGAGTTCTTTTCATGGATCTTTCAGATGTTTTACATTGCCTGGGACTTAGAGCCAGAATATGGCCTCAATCTCAGGCTGTTGTTCACAGATCTTATTCTATTCTGCTCTCAATAGCACTGACTGGCATTTAAAGTTGTTTTAGCTAAAATCTGCCTGTTCCAAGGCATCATATGGTAATTTTCAGACAAATCACTAAAGAGTTCTTTTGTAAAAGAAGTGTAAGCCCCATTTTCACTAGCTGCTGAGCCTTCCGACAATAGAGGGGGAGGACCCAGGGCCTTAGATTCTTCAGACTTTTGATCCCCAATACGAAGAGGGCATATTGCAGTTTGAACAAGAGCCCATATATTAAAGATGACAAGGCACTCATTTTCCTGGAGTCTGATTTAAGAGAATACCTTTTGACATCTTAAGTCCTTTATCCTTAAGCATACAAGCTAAAAATTTACAATGATGTTTTGCTTTTTACTCAAATTCTTCCCCATTATAACCTGGATGATTAAAATGTCCCCACACATTTATGGTTGCAACTCCGAAGCTGGCATGGGCTTTGTGTCCGGTGAACTTCCCCACTTTTCCAGGTCAGGAAATTGCTTTGAGCCATTGCTATCTCAACATGGAACAATCAGCACATAGCTTTCGCTCTGCTAAAGCTCAAGGTTCATCAGCCTTCCGAGTTCCTTGATGCACTCTCATGATAGTATTGACAATGGATGGCTTCCCTCATAAAGTGAGACAGTTTAGAAACCACACGTATTTTTTTTAAAAAGAAACTGTTGATTAGAAGATTATATGTGTTAAATGACGTTCAGGGTATAAAAGAGTCTAATTATGTTTATCAAGTCACTTAAGATTTTATTGTCTTTCCCAAGTAAAATAGCCACAAATCTTTCTTTAAAACATATTTTATTGAGTTTTTACAGAGAGGAAGAGAGAGGGATAGAGAACCAGAAACATCAATGAGAGAGAAACATCAATTAGCTGCCTCCTGCACATCCCCTACTGGGGATGTGCCAGCAACCAAGGTACATACATGCCCCTGATCAGAAATGAACCCGAGATCTTTCAGTCTGCAGGCCGATGCTCTATCCACTGAGCCAAACAAGTTTTGGCAATAGCCACAAATTTTGAATGAATTACTGAACATTGAGATTTTTTTCTTTTCCGGTTAGCATGCACTCTTCTCAAAAAACCCTGAAAACCATCATATTACACAGAGATGAGCAAGAAGCTTGTCCTCCAATGCTTTCTATAATAAATAACAATAATAATAATTATAACCAAGAGCCATGCAGCTGGTTCTTTCTGGAGAAATACTTAGAATGCTAGCACTTAAAGCTTCAAATTAATAACACTACAGAAGAAGAGTAGAAAAATGTCTGAATCATTAACCAGCAACACTGCAAAAAGGGGTTTATAGCATTATAGTCACTGGTCTGGCATTTATGAGATGTGAGATATTCTTTAACATTTTTGTTGAAATATTTTTGATGATCATGGAGTTTAATTAGATGGACATTTATTGCTTACTCTGAGTATATGCTCCTTACCATGAATGTAATCATTGATAAATTGAAAGAATTAATTTTGTAGCATAGATTATTATCTCATTATACCATATGTCACTGTAATGGAGGTTTTGTCAGATCCCAAGGTTTGTCATTTATCTGCAAAATCTCATTCTGGGCAAGTGTTGGGTTGGTTTCGATCAACAATAAATGTGAAGACTTCATATTTCCATGCTCTGACATATTTAAAGAAAGCTAAGCTCTTTAACTGTATAACTGCTAGCTCCCTGTACTTATGCTTTGGTAGGCACAACAAGTATTTAAAGACATAGAACAGGGCTTTCCACACAAGGCAACACCATGAAGGAATGGATCTGAGAGGACTGCCATCGCTGTGATTATTGCATATCAGCAGTTCCATTCAAATAGAAAAATAGTTCTCATTAAGAACATCATTAGGTGTCCTTGATGGAGTTAAATTAGCTACTTGGGTTCTGCAGTATGAAGGTATAAAAGTTAAAAGCCACCAAATTTGCCTGTCAAGTGGCCCTTAGTACACACCCCTGAAGTCGTAGGCATTTCAGCCTTAGGAAACCAACCTTGGTTCACCTTAAAGTCTTGAACTGACAGGGCTCCATCAGATATTATATTCCCTGACTGTACTTCTGTGATGCTGATTGACAGCCTCTCCCCTCTTGCTCCCCAGCTCCAGTGGCCTGGCTGGCTGTTTTGTCAGCTGCTCTCTGCCTGGGCCTGGCGTCCAACCTGTCAGGACCAGAGGCTTCACACCACAGGAGCCCGCCCTGCCTTACCTCACTTCGGCTCAGGCTGCCACTCTGCCTCTAGGCCTGGGGAGACCTTTCCAATCTGCAAATAACACTGGAGAATTCAAACTAATCCATTCAGCTTTCCCTGAGGCAAAGGGAAGAAAAGGTTTCTTAAAAGGAAAAGGATTAAGAGGAGAAGTGAGCAAAGGCTTGCCTGGTCTCCACTGAGGGAATCAGAAGGAGCACAGTCAATTGAATAAATGGTTCACCTAATGGTGGGGAAGGCGGGGCAGGAGAAAAGCTCTGTGTTGTGGCTTTCAACTCTTGTAAAATCACTTACAGAATCATATAATAGTAACAAGTTTTAAGGAGTCAAAAAGTGAGAATATTCTCTTTACTCCTTCACATCCTATGACATATAAGTTTCTCTTTTTGCTTTTAAAAGTGCACTTTTCCATGTTAGACACAATCCTTCACTCTGTGCGTGTACACACACACACACACACACACACACACACATACGAATCTCATTGTTTAACCATTTTGAGATTGAAATAGATGAAGTAAAATAGGTTTACTTTAAAACAAGAACAGGAGCTGGGAAGACATATATGATTTTGATAAAGATCAAGTACTGTTAGATTCTACCATGAAAGAGCTCTGTATATCCAAACCGGGTCTTCACTTACCAAAATGTTGTTGAAAAAATATTAGTGACTATTTTGGCATTCTTTTTGTTTGCCCTTTTTGATATTTACCTGGGTTTGTTAACTGTTCTTCAGGTTATTTTATCTGGACTTCCCAAGCCCTCCCTTCTCCTTATGAATGTTATCTGCTTGGAAATTAGGTGTCCCAGTGCAATTGCTTGCTAATTGTAATTTAATTTGAATCTCCTTTAAGAAAGAATTTTCTTTAGGAGGGAGGAAATCTTCAAGAAAAAAAAAACCTGTCAGGTCTCGATTTGTATAAGTAACCCCTTGTTCTTGGCGGGTCATTAGATTGCACGAGTTTGTAATGCAATCAGAGTCAGCATTCTGCTCTTAAGGGCTACTCAGTAATTTGCTTGTTAATATATTAGCACACAACATTGATCAAATGGCTAATCCAATCAGATGCTTGCTATTGATCTCTTATAGATTAACCAATCTGGTGATCACTTTTGTTGGGTTCAGTCAATAGCAGATGCCAAGTAGCCTTTCACACACCTAATTAGCTTAGGAAATAAACCAAACATTTTGCTTGGCCCCGAAGGCAAAGATCAATGGAAAGCTTTGGTGCTGCATTCAGATGATTTTTTTTTCATCAACTTTTCTTTCTCTCTTCTGCAGCCACTCAAGTTCACATTAACACTCTCCCTCCGGTTTGAAGACATCTGAAAAGCAGCTGCCATGTCTGAGACCCTGAAGCAGCTGTAAGCCATAAATCACAAGGTGAGGGATTCTGGGTTGCACATTGGCATGTGGTCTGTCAGTCTAGAAAAATAGAGACATAAAAGAGCCAAAGGTCAGGGGTATGCAGAGTTTAGAAGCCTGAACTTGTGCTATATTTCATGCAAAGAAACCTTGGCATTGGTGGTTCTTTCCAAATGCTCTTTAACTTTGCCTTTCTGGTATGGCACTTGATTAGGTCTTGAGTCATCTGAATGGGCTGACTCTGGCTTTCTGCTATCCACCTACTACTTTTAATTTGGTCATGCGCCTATGTGCCATCATCCAGAAGACCAGTCCCTCCAAAGGATATTAGGCTAAAAAGCAACTTTCCATTTGCATCAAAAAGTCTGACCTTTCTGAAACAATTTATGCTACCTTGAACTTTAAAGTCTGACCCTTCCAAAAGCAATATTTGAGGTGATTTGGCTGAGGCTTGTTACATGACTTTAAAGAAGTATCCACTCTCATGGACCCAACCCTATTTCCTCTCTTCCTACTCCCCAGGCTGGACCTCATCATAGAGACATTTATCCAGGGGCCTGAATAATAACAGTCCTGTTTGTTGATTCAGAACAGAAAAGTGAGTGGAATCGTTTTCCTGGAAACTACTGACAGCTACACGGTTATTTCCCAGAGCAATATATGGTAATGACTTTCAATGATGGGAAGTTCCAAGTTCCAAAGCACAGCACAAACTGATGGAATGTGACCAATATATCTTGGCAAAGTGAAATTCAGAACTGGAGCATGATCCTAAAATCAATCTCAGAATGTTCCTTCCTAAATTGCCATTTTTAAAACAGAGAATTCACCAAATGTCTTTCAATTTAAAAAGAAAAGCAAATTTTTAGAAACCACAGTTGGCTTATATGCTCATAGCAAATTTTCCTGAGGACTTAGGAGAAAAATTGATTTAATGTCAAAAAGCAGTCAATCCATCAGTCAATGAATCAAAGAAACCCACATATGTGAGGGCAGACTAGCCATTCTTGTTCGTATTTATCAGAGCATAAGGACACACATAGTCAATCTTTAATTAAGAATTATCTAGGTGATCTCACCAACTTTCCACCTTGAAGATAAGATCTATAATGAAATAAAAATTAATTATTTAAAAGTTTACCTGTTTTTAAATAATTTTTTAATCTTCTTCTTCACAGGGTTTTTTAAAGGGTAGTTTTATTTGGGCTAGTTGGCTTTCTTGGTGTTTCTAAATATTAAACAAAATATTAAACAAAAATAAGTTATCAAAACCAATGGTACATATATCAGATAGAATGAGTACTTCGCATTTAAAAGTAAATAGATTTATTTTTTAATAGTACAATTTGTTTATTTGAAAATCATTTTGAGATATGGTGAAAAGTTAAACTTGTCCAACCTGGCATCTTAACAGAGCTGCAAACACAGATTTCTAATTCTGAGAGAAATTGAGAGCAAGACCATCTTCTTCCCTGAAATAAATGTAAAACTGATCAGAAGCAAAATTGAAATATGTGATTTAGCTGGTGGGCCTCCTACACCATTTTTTTTCTGGGCTCTTTTGCCGTTATTAGTTTTCACACCAGATTTTCACTGTTGTTCACAAGGAACCAGGTGAATAGATGGTATTACTTAAGCTCCAGAGACAGGCTACCTGGGTTCAAATCCCCACTCTGTCATTTTCTGTGACTGTGGTTTATTTAACCTCCCTTCACTTTAGTTCATCCCCTATAGAAGGGGATATTAGTAAAATCTACTTCATAGGTTTTTGTGAAAGATCAGTGTATGCAAAGAACCTCAGAATAATGTTTGGCAAATTGTAAGCACTCTAAAAATGCTAGCTATTCTGGCCATTATCATCTGCCTAAAAATGACCCTTTCCTAATATCTCTTTAGCCTTCATGTTACTTAGGACAGCGTTTTTCAACCGCTGTTCCGCGGCACACTAGTGTGCCGCGAGATGTTGCCTGGTGTGCCGTAGGTGCAGACAAGACAAGAATTTTATAATTTTTCACTATTTTGTTTACTTAATATTTCATAATAAAGTAATTATAAAATACTTTCTTTGTGTTTATTTGATTCCTATTCAAGAGAATTACTTTATATATAGTCAATATAGGCACAGAGTTAAATTTTTTAACATTTTCTAATGGTGTGCCTCGTGATTTTTTTCATGAAACAAGTGTGCCTTTGCCCAAAAAAGGTTGAAAAACACTGACTTAGGACACCTTCAAAGTTGATCATCCTCACCCACTATCACAAACTGTGTTTCAAATTATCTGACAGTTTATCTCAGAAACTCCACCTAAAGTAGTCAGCCACAGAAGAGTCTAATTCATACCGTTGTGATAAGGAAAAGGAGATCTACAATATAATAACTCAATGTGTCCTCGCAGGGTTATTTGCATTTAAAAATAAACTACTCAGAGGCAATAGTGCAGTCCCTTTTCATTCCCATCTATTAATACTTATAAATTCAACTATTTAATGCCTGGTCTCAAATCTGACCAGTGTCAAGGCTCAAATTTGCCGTGAGTGTACTGGGGACCTATGTGAGAGAGCTACTAAGTAGCCTGGATGGCCTCCCTCATCTTAATGCAGTGCTCCCACGAAAGATGGCCAGCCACTGGAAATATTGCTGGGAGGGAAGCAAAAAAGTATTCGCTGTAAGAGAGTGACAGGTTCTCACCCCTCCAAAACTAGTCCCTGGGGAAGAGGCTGTACTCTGAACAATCACATAAAAAAGATCACCTTATGGGCTTGCCAGTGTTGAGTTTGCCACTCATTTACATGAGCCAGGATGGTTTTGTACCAAGTTCTGAAATAAAAACGGACATAAGCAAGGCAGATAAAATTATCAGTCTTATTAGCACTCTAATTTTAATCAGCTTAACCAAAGGGGATGAGTTATCTTTATCCTTCTGTGAGGGTCGCTGAAAATAGGACCGAGCACTGCACAACTACAACATGCCTAGAATTCCGGTTTCTTGAGCCCCCCCCCCCCCCCCCCCCAGGCTCTAAATGTAGGCTTTTGTCATTTCAACCTTTGGTTTTCCCAGTTTTTCATTCACTTCACTGGTGAATTCAAGCTAGGAGAAGGAAAAAAAAATGTACACTATTTTTTACAACTATTTACAGCATATAATCACCTGGCACCAGCTATAAGTACATTTATAAAGTATTTCATCTTATAAGATAATGACAGTCTGCCTACCACTGGAAATTACATATTTGGTAAATTACATATTATTTCCTTTACATGTACACAATATTCCCATAGGCCACAAGCTCCTAGAATATTAGAACTGCCAGTTATGTATAAAAATATCAGTAAAATTTAATGAATCTATCAGAGCTAGTAGCATGTGAAAATCTGAGTTTCTCCGATCTGTAAAGTCAAATTTATTGTGGATTCTCAACTATTTTTATTGAACATAAAATACATATACAGTGTTTTAGTTGTCATTCCCAAAGAGTTAGAATTTTGGAGGGAATTTTACTACTAAAGAATTTGAAGTAATTTTGTTAAGTACAAATTTAGGCAGTCACTTAAATATACAGAGAAATCAGTAGACTTGAGAAGAGTATACATTTTTAAAGAGTTTCTTTATATTGATTGATTTTTTATTTTACACAGAGAGGAATTGAGAGGGATAGAGAGTTAGAGATGTCAATGAGAGAGAAACATCGACCAGCTGCCTCTTGCACACCTCCCACCGGGGATGTGCCCGCAACCAAGGTACATGCCCTTGACCCGAATCAAACCCGGGACCCTTCGGTCCTCAATCCAACACTCTATCCACTGAGCCAAACCGGTTTTGGCAAGAGTATACATTTTTAAAATATGGATAAATATTTGTAATCCCAAAGCCAGAAATTATCATACTTTGTGTATTTCTCTTATAATAACATAATATGCATATGTGAAGCATGTATATTTAGCTTACTTAAGGACAATTGTGGCATTGAACAAAATCATGATTAGAAAAGTGTATACAATGCACATGAACACCAGTTATCAAATAACTTCAATCATTAAAAAAATTAAGAGTGTGAATGTCTTTCTTCATAAATGCATATGAAAAGTAAATGATGTGATCTACATATATGTTAAAAACTACAGAATGTTTTAATATCTAGTTTGATTTTGGGAAGAGAGCTTATTTTTGTTTTATCATTAATGAAATTGCTTTGGAGGTTAAAGGATGAAAGAGTATTTTAAACTATTAATTAAAATGTGAAGGATAAACATTAAAATACTTCAAAAGTTAAATATAAAACATATTTATTCATTTTAGTAAAGCTAAATTTGTAAGCAATATACCATTTTGTATTTAATAAGATTAAAGCAAATACATTTAAAGCAATAAAAACTGGCTTTTAAGTGAGCAAAACCATTAACTTAAGGAGTCAACTCCTTGATCAAATTGCAGACTTATTCCACTCAATGAAATTCAAATATACTTCCTAATTGAGTTCATTACAGTGAACGGTTCATGAATTGTAACCTGCTTTAGTGCATTATTTAAAATAGCTAACATATGCTAGAGTGCGCTAACAAGGAGTTAACCAGTACATTCTGGGATCCTGCTGTGGTGTGGTGCTTTAAATACCTGCTCAATTTTTAAGGAAGATTTTTAAAATCAGGCTGGAAACACACTTCTGTCCATCTACAGTGTTTGCTTTTAAAGAGCACACATTTTGAGGAAGAAGGAGGTGACACACAACATCAGGTTTGCTTGAACAAAAGTTCATAAAAGTGACACATGATCTGGTGGCCCTCTCTGGAAAAGTGATTTGGCAGTGAGGTCAGAGTGTTTATGGTAGGGGCCCTGGAAGCTGACCTTTGTATGTCGACCTTCCACCACGGAGAGGATGGCCAAAGAAAGGGACCAGAGAGTGAACAAATAAGCCTTTTCCGACTTCCCTTTGTCATGGCCATCTATGGCGGGGAAGAGAGGAAAGAAGGAACAGAGGGAGAAACTGGCAGATTGTTGAATTAGGTACAAACTTCAGTCATGAGCCACTTCACTGTAGAAACCATTAAAGTAATAAAGCAGATTACTAAGGATATTTGTGAATCCAAAATGGGAATTTAAAAATCCTCATTCTTGAGTCAGCCAACGAGTCTCTCTTGTGTTTACACATGTATTCATCAAACCTAACCAAGTTATTTTTACTCTCCATAAGCCATTACATCCATTAAATTACACAAAACATTCTATGTACCCCCAAATCCAGAGCCAGCTGGCTACAGTCATGCTTCCTGCACTACAACCAAACTCTCTTTTTCCAAAGTAGAATGCAAATGGCAAGAAAATAATTTGATTTATGTGGTATTTACCCCAAAGAAAGCGATTTTCAAAGTATGTGTTGAGGTCAGCAAACACGGAAAGCTAGAGAAGACATATTAATGATAGCCTCGACTTATTCAGCACTCGTCCTCGGCCAGACACTGTGCTAGATATTAAAGTGAATCAGCTTATTTCATCTTCACAACATCGCTTCGAGGTAGTTATTATTATTTTTACAGTTGATAAAACAGAGGCTCAGAAAAAAGAAATAACTTTTCCAAGATGAAACAGTATCTTAAAAAGCTGGAATTTGAATCCAAGTAACAAAGGAATTGGAGAGGATGAGTGGAGGTCCACCGGCTGCCAATTTGCACTGTTCTCTCCAGGAACTGCGTTCAGAAAAGGAATTCAGACCCTTGAGTGCACCTTAGCCATCCACAATTATATTACATTCCATAGGCTATGCTTACAACTCATTATTTAAAAGACTGTCCCAAGACTTAACCAAAAAGACTTTCACATTAATTCTAAATTAATCAGAATATTGGCTTAATCAGAAGGTCCTTTTCCTCAACCATTTCCTCAATCTTTCCTCAAAGATTTTGTTGTTTAGGACATCAATAGAACAAGAGGGGCAAGGGAGTATGTTAAAAGTGGTAAGTGAAAAGTTTCAGCAGATGAAGTATAATTACCTTAGCTAAACTTTAACTGCCACATAGCATTCTCCTACATAAAACAAGACAGAATGCTTTGCAAATACAAGTGCTGATGACTATGGGTAGAAAAAAATACTGCTGGCATCCTTCAGCGCTGTGTTGAGCCATTGGTTCTACACCAGCTTTAGAGAGAGGGGACCATGGAGACAGCCCCTTATTCTATCTGCTGTCACATAGAAGTCATTATTTATGAAATCAGATGCAGTTCATTGAAATCAGGGCACAAAACAGTTTGTCCTTTCAGAGACAAAAGAACAAGGATGGTTGTAAATCAAGGAATGGGAATAATGGGTGTGTGGGGGGGGAGCAAATAAGAATGGGATCACAGTAGTATAGATTTTCATTATTTTAAATAAAATTTCTACATCTTTAGCCACAGCCATACCAGTCTGTAAAAGACAAAAAGTGTTGGAAAGTTGATCCTTGTTCACTAATGAAATGCAGCCACAGTCAAAGCAGGGTGTTTGCAGGCATGGAGGTGGGGGCTTGGTCTGGAGAGCCCTGTGCAGTTCTGGCATCCTCCTCACACTGCTACCCTAGTCGAGCAAGCCCCTCTGGGGCTGTCAGCATGGTTTGGCTGACTAACTTAGGGCAGATTTCATGCTGGCTTGAAGCTAATACCTCTCTGTTTCTATTGCATTTTTTATTTACAAAAAGACTTGTACAAAAGACCCAGAATAAGATTTCAAAGTTTTTTTTTGGGGGGGGGGAGGGGGAATGAGGGTTTGGCAACAAGTTGCCAGAGGAATATAAAACCAAAAAACATAAAACTTGGCCTTATTCAGAGTAATTTCAGAAGAAAACAAGCCCTTTCAGAAATGTATGCTCTTAGTGGCGCTGGTTGCAGTCCTGGCAAGATGGATTTGCAGCATGCAGTAGAGCTAGACAAACCAGAATTCATGACACATTTCTGCTACTTCTTAGTTGTATAACTTGGAGAAGGCACTTAATTTCTGTATTCTTTAGTTTTCCCACTTTACAAGGGACAACAAAGTGAGACAAATTAAGGAAGGCACTTTCTGCAGTTAAGTGTTCAATAAATGCCAAATATTGTGCTGCAATTTTTTATAAGATTTGCAATTTGGGCCCTGGTCAGGTGGCTCAGTTGGTTGGAGCATCATCCAGTACACCAGAAGTTGGGTAATCTGATTCCTGGTCAGGACACATATCCAGGTTTTGGGATGTTTCTCTCTCCTTTCCTCCCTCTAAAAAAAAATCAATAAAAAACATATCCTCGAGTGAAGATAAAAAAAGAACAAAAATTCCCCTCTATCCCACCCTCTCTTTTTCCTCCCTCTCTCTCTTACCTATTTCAGCTCTGTGCCACCATATTTAGGATTTAAAAACACTGATTCAAAAATTCTTCAAAAAAAGGTTGCATAAGTGATTCTTGGAAGCTAAAATGGCAATCCCATCAGAACTGGCCTCTCCTCCAGGAAAATACAGACTAATAGATAAGAGATTTGAGGAAAACATGCAAAGGAATTTGAATTTCTTAGTGGATCAAGCCTTTCCAAATGTTTTCATAAGATATGTTCATAATGACTTGGAAAAAGGTAAAGAACAATTTAAGCAAGTTAAGGTAATGCTTAATATGTGCCATTTGCAAAAACAAACAAACAAACAAATAAACAAAACACCTTTTTGTTTTGAGATAATTAAAATAATCCCATGAAAAGATCTTGGGATTTTACATTAAGTTACTGCTTACTAGAGGCCCGATGCATGAAATTCATGCAAGGGGCTCGGCCCTTGCAGCCCAGCCTGCTTTGGCCGGCCCTCACAGCCCCGGCTTCGTCTGGAAGGTCATCCGGACAGTTGTTCTGTTGTTCAGTCTAGTTAGCATATTAGCTCTTTATTATATAGGATTAATTTGCAAGATAAAAGGGAGAGGGGAGAAAAATATCATTTTCTATAGTGTGAAAATGAATATGAATTAAAGAGCTAAAACCTTTAGTTTAGGAAATGTACTTCAAAATGAGTTGTGAGAGACACGCATGTGCCCACATTTGTTTCATGAAATGTTACATGCTACATTAAACTTTGCTTTCCACAAATACTTTATGCCAAAGTCTAAAAAAAGCTAAGGATTAATAACAGAGAGAAACGTTTCTCTGTTTGGCTGAATAAACATTGCACAAACACTGGTCTGTGTGGGATCATTAGTTTTTTCATCATACTATATCTAGAATTGAAATATCACAAATCCCTTTCCAGCTTAGTTCTTTTATGCAACAAAAGCATTACCCAGAGCAGCTAAGATGTATGCTTCAGGATTCTGACATCTCTGGAATGTCAAACAGGTTCAGTAGACACCAAATACAGATTCTTTCTTTCATGTGGTAAGGTTAAGTAAGAAAAGACTTCATGTGAGGGAACTGCCCCATAATTCATGTTTATTTTAATTTAATCTGAGTGTGTTGCAATTTACATATAGACTGGAATGCAGTCTCAGAGGAAGGAAAAAAATCTATTTTGAGTAAATCAACATTTGGAGGGAATAAAAGTGACCATTTTCAAAAGTAATGCACATTTTAAAGCTCTATATGCATTTCAGAGAAGCCAGCATCAATATAAGATGAGCATTATTTTAAAATGAGCTATTCATAAAAACATTATGAGTATATTCTTTGATTAAAAACTTGGTTCTAAGCCTTCTGAAATTTTGAAAGACTTATGGTCTTTCATATGCTATAGCTCTTAACCAGACAAGCATATTCTTCTGGAAGATATTCCTTCAGTAGAAATAAATTAACCACAGACACAATGAAATGGCCAGAGTTGGCAAGAATGGGAGAGAGCTGGATAATATTAGAAATTAAATGAATAAAATATGGTGACCCTTTATCAACAAATATTTAACCATAAATTTGTTTTTATTGTAACCTTGAAAGAGACAAATATGATCAATAAAAATATTTGTATATCTGCTCCTTGTTAATCAGAATTATTTAGGCTTATTCTGATTGACTTGGAAGAATTAATGTAACATAGAGTTTCTTACACCTCTTCAAAAAATGACTGTAGGCACTTTGCTTAAAAGTTTAATTCAAATCCTAATTCTTTCATTCTCTTTAAGAAGTCATTAAACAGCTGTATTTAATTTAACCTTTAGCACAATTATGCTAATTAGCCTTAAGCATAAATCCAGAGAAGCACTACAATTAATATTTAGGACACAGATCTGTGGAAGGAAAGGACTTGAGTGTTTGAGGTTTTCCCCCCACAAGGTCAGCTTCAGCACAGATTAATTTAGTATCTACTTTCACAAATCATGGCTGTAGGGCACCTTCCCAAGGTCTCTCCTGGGACTTCTTTTGTGTCTGAAATTCCATCATTAAAACTTGTTTTCTCTGTATTTGCAGATGACTTGGTTGACTATGTAGAAAATCCTAAAAAAATCTATCAAAAATCTACTAAAACTAATAAGGAAATTTAGCAAGTTCATACAATGCAGGGCTAATATAAAAATCAATTGTATTTCAAATATTAAAAAAGGAAAATTGGAACAAAGTAACCATACTGTTAATGATAACATTAGAAAACATGAATCACTTAGGAAATATTTTTTTTTTAAATATGTATAAGACCTATATACCGAAAAATTACAAGCATTGCTACAACACATTAGATAACAACAAAATAAATTGGGAGGCATACTGTGTTCATGTGTTGGAAGCTCAATATTGTTAAGATGTCATTTCTTTCTATATTGCTGTACAGGTTTAATGCATTTCCATCAAAATCCATATCGGTTTTTTGGTAAAAAGTGACAATCTAATTCTACAGTTTATGTGGAAATCCAAAAGACTAGACTAGCTTAAATAACTTTGGGATGGGGTAGGAGGACAAGTTGAAGAACTTCTATCATCTGATTTTAAGAAACACTTCAATGAGCAAGTTAATGTGACACTAGCATTAATATAAATATAGATCAATGGACTAGAAAATTAAAAAAAAAATCCAGACCAATAAATGAGTTTAAATTTTCAAAACTTGATGCTGGAACAATTGGCTATCTGCATGCAAAAATAAATATACCTCACACCATAAATAAAAATTACTTTAAAAATGTCAGTAAAACTATAAGAGTTGTAGAAGAAATACAAAATAAAATCTCTGTGACTTTGGATTAAGCAAATGGTTCTTAGAATAACAAAAAAAAGTATGAATCAAAACAAGAAAAAAAGGAAAGTAATAAATTGGATTTTATTCATATTAAATGGTTCTGCTCTTCAAAAAGACACTGTTAAGAAAATAAAAAGACAAGCCATAGGCCAGGAGAAAATATTTGCAAATCATATGTTTAGTAAAGAATTTCTATTCAGATTATATAGAAACATTTTTCAACTCAACATAAAAGCAAACAATCTGATTTTTTTTTTTTTAGTGGACAAACTATTTGAACAGACATTTCACCAAATAAGATATATGGATGGCAAATACACATGGGAAAAGATGCCCAACATCATTAGTCATTAGGGAAATTCAAATTAAACCAGAATAACATACTAATAAATACCTACTAGAATAACTAAATTTAAAAAATGAGGAGAAAATTTGAAACACACACACACACACACACACCACAAAATCTAATGAGATGCACAGCAACTGGAACTCAATTATTGGTGAGAATAGAAAATGATATGGCTAGTCTGGGAAATAATTTGTTATTTCTTATAAACTAAAACATACACTTACCTAGCTAGCCAGCCTTTTCACTCTTATGTATTTACTCAAGAAAAATACAAAAATATATTTATATATGCAGGATACTCAAATTTTTCAAACAACCCAAATGTACAATCATTGGTAAATGGGATAAATAAAATGTGATATATCCATACAGTGGGATAATACTTAGCAATCAAAAAAAAAAAAAACATGCAAAAACCTGAATGAATCTTATTAACATTATACTGAGCAAAAGAACCAGATGCAAGAGATTTGTACTATACAATTCCATGTATAATTAATTCTAGAAAAGACAAAACTAAGCTATGGTACACATTGCAAAAAGGAGGTAAATACATAATTATAAAAGTGCAAGTGGATATCTTGTTCTCTGCTGGAGTTATTAATATAGGTGCTGCAACCAATGATCCCTGGAATTTTAGTGCACTTGCTCCATCACACAAAGTCTATTGCAGAGGTAAGGGCTCTCACTGACCCTGCCACTCTAAGATTCAGGTTTGCTCTCTCTTGGATGCTACCATCTTAGCACATGGTTTCCCAAATCGCTGGAGCAAGGGAAGAAAGCCCTAAAGGAGGCATACTTACTCTTAGCTGCCATGGCCCAGCAGCCATATCTGTCACTTCCATTCATATCCCCTTGGTCACTTCTAGTCAAATTATCTGGCCCTGAATGCTGAGGAAGTCTGGGAAACTTAAGGGAGAAAATGGAATGTTTGGTGAACACTGAATCTGCCACATATGTTTTATCAAGTTTAAAATCTGGATAAGGGGTAAAAGAAACCTAAAAAATGAGGTAAGAAAAAAAGAACTACACACAGGACTAGAAGAGAAAGGGGTAGGATAGCACTGAAAACAAGCTTTCTCAAAATTTCCCCCAGTTAGCACAATCCACTCTTCTCCTTTTTATACAACCGAAGCTCAGAGAAATTATTTGCCAATAGCTAAGATCCATAATAGAGACAAAATTTGAGACCAGATCTTTTCACACCTGCACTCTTCCTGCAACAACTCTAGCATCAGCTAAAGAAATAAAAATAACCTCTTTGAGTACCTTGGCTTTAATAATCTTTGACCTTATTAGTGTGTTCTCAGTTTTTAGTAAATGTAGTATATCTGTAAAACACTGCTAAATAGCAGTAGAGTGTATGATAGAGTACACTGGAACAGATGTTCATGTAAGGTACATTCCTCACAAAGTATTCTGACTCATTTTAGAGGAAAAAGTGACTATTTTAGGTGACACTTACTAGTGAGCCAGATTTGAACCCAATCTGTCTAATCCAATTCCATCTCATGGTACCTGGAGACTCTCTATTTGTGCATGAAGAGAAAGACATATAAGCTCCACTTATGTGATAAAATTATGTCTGGAATAAGTTAAATTTCATAGCAACACAATTAGCTAAAATGACTCATAGTTTTATATAAGAAATTTTATTACATTCATCCCTCACATTACTACATGGTAATACAACATGAAGATATAAACAAAAAGCAGTGTAAATTAGAGAAACATTATTCTTAATCATTCAATTGTAAAAATATCCACATAAGTATTATAATAAAGAGAAAAGTATCTTTAATAGATGACTATTCTATTAGCATTCATCAAATGTTTCTAAAACATGTAAATTTATACACATTATACAAAAGAATATCAGACGGAGATGAGGTCAGCCTTCAGCAATTGACTTCTCTTCGTGTCAAGCTGACCTGGCCATAGCTGTAATTCCTGATGAAGGAGCCAGAATCATACCCAGTCATTTAGGTCCTTGGTGATCCTGGCTAGTCCATAAAGAAAATCAAAGCAGCTAGATGAACACTGGGCAGGATACTTCAGAGATATTCACCACATTCTGCATCTTGCCTATGGAGTCTTTCTGGACTTACCAACCAGAGAAGCTTCAGAATATCGATGGGGGGTGAAGAGGTTAGGAGAAAGAGGGATCTTGACCTACTGCATTATCATTTGCCTACATTTCACATTAGATCGAGGAAGTATCAATTATTCAATTAGAGGAGAGGTAGGCGGGGACCAAGACTGTGGAAATAATGAAAAGAGCAGGGGTGAGTTTTCCAACAAGAGAATAGTTCTTTTGCAACTGAAACAGAGATCCCCACCAACACCAAGTTTTATGACACTCCAGTATGGCAGCAAATGCGCTCATGTCCCCTAAGGGTGTTTGTGGGAGCTGTAGGAAACTTTTGTCTGGGAACAAAAGACAGTTCCGCAGAAATCAAGGAACCTACTCTAAAGAAAGACTGAGCTGAAGATAACTCAGCAGATGACATTGTGAAAAAATGGCCACATCAGATTCTTACTTCCACCCTCCTCCTTACCTTGACCCAGGTACTATCACACTACCTGGAACTTAAAACAACTTAAGAGAAAGGGATATTTATCCCAATTGACTGAGATGTTTTATCATGGGGCAAGAGATCACCATAAAAATTTAAAAACTATTATTTATTTTAAAAAATTAATAAAGTTACCTTTCACATACATTTGAGATTATGAAATGAAGTTTTTCCTTACACATCTGTGTTAACCTGATAACTTGTCAACAGGACAACTGGAGTTGATGTTCCTGGGTTCTATATACTTCTATCTCATTCTCATGCATAATGCTGATGTGTGCATCTCTTTCTTTGTCCTTCTTGTAAATTCAACCCATCACTGTCACAGACATGTGGTGTGACTGACACCTAGAGTCAGTCTCTCTTGGTCCCACTTTTCTTATTGGAAAAATGTAAATAGCATTATATGCCCAACATCCTAAGAATCAAATATCAATGCTGACACTGTTTTCAGCTTTAAGCCAGGCTTACCTATCCACTCACTGTAAACCCACATCCAGAAAGACAAGTATAAACTTCCATTACAGTTCTAAGAACCTGTCCTAAACCTGACCTCCAGCTCTTGGTTTTAACTCTCTTGCACCTGGCTTACCTTTGCTTCAATCTCATCCTCATCTGGTCTCAAATCCTTGACTTCTGACCATGCTCTAAACCTTACATTTGGCACTGTGGACTTGATGTTTCTACATGGTCTCCCTGCTTGTGATATTTGTTGTCTTTCAATGGACTTTGATTTTACTTGTATTCCCTACTTTCAGGGTCTTATTCTGCCCTGGGTGTAAAATCCCCTACTCCAAGTTCATCCCTACTGAATGCAAGTATTTTTTGCAGTTCACTTGTGAACCTTGACCTCACTATAAATGATAAAGTTTGGCAGATAAAATGGAGGAAGAAGTTCTTTGAAAGGTTTTAAACATAAAGGCACACTGTTAGTGACCACTATTTCTCTAGTAAAAATCCAGTACCTAAAAACAGCACAATTCCCACACCTTCCCATTACAAACCTGAAATCTTCTGACTGCCACTCCATCGTTTTGCCTCTTTACAATCAAGTCTCCATGTAAGAGCCGCCAAAGCTCATAAAGTTTATTCTAGGCTTGGACATTTTATGAGTGACCTTTCTATGTGGTAGAAAGATAACCATGGACACAGACAGAGTTCAAATACTATCTCTACAACTTACCATTATGAACAGTGGTTTCCTCATCTAGCAAACAAGGTTACTCTGAGGATTAGCATATGTAAAACGCCTAACCCAGTGCATGGTACACAGTAAGTATTCAATATTTGTTTTTCCCCACTCTCACTTCTCTTCACTTGATCTTAACAATTGGGTTACTAGGTTCCTTCCTCAAGGAACACTCTATTTTGAAGAAAACAGAGCTGGATAGGTCACTTCAATGAGCATCTCAGTGCCTTGTTGTACCCCGTTCATCAATGCCCTGCTCTCTGTCTACTATATTACCCCATGAGTTAGTGACTAGTGTCATGGGATACTGACTGCAAAGACCAGGTATCAACCAGGCCTCCTTATGTGCTCTAACTCTTGAATAATTATTTGAGAAGTAAGTAGTCACTTTATAAAAACCACTTCTCTATTTTTAGCTCAGCTTTGGATGGGCAGTTGCACGTCTGCTAGTTTGGCCTCTCAGCTCTTCTCCCAAAGTGAACCAAATGCCCAAATCTAGTGGGCTGCGGGGTCATTGGCACCAACAGAAAGCAGGACAGAAGGGGTGAGTTTGATGCTCTTCTGAGGTCAAGTGAACAATGTACTTACTGAGCACCTGTGAGGTGATTTGTTGTGTTTATTGGACCAAAAATGTGGTGGCTGGAGAAAGGCAAAGGCTGGCCTATCAGTCCAAAAGAAATAGGGGCAGCATTTGTGTTTCTGAAGATTCCAAGTGAAGCCTCCTTTCTAGTTTCTCCAATTGGGGGCCAGGAAGTCAATCTCTGTCGCCGGTCTCTTGGGGCTGGAGTGTTGGCCTTTGGTAAACACAAAGAATCACCTCAAGGCGATTATCATCACATTCTTATCACCTAGACAGCTGCTTGCTACTGAAAGAGCCGGGACCTCCAGGGATAACAAGGGGTAAGACCATCAAAAGGAAGGAATGTGACAAGGTGGAAGAGAAAATTATCACCACTTGCACAGCTCTATCGGTTAAGGAAGGAGAAAGTGCTGAAATAGTTCCTTGCCACCCTTGTTATGACAGAGCTTGTTGACATTTTATTTTTGTTTGATTGTTTCCTTTTTAACTTGCAACTTTTGAAGATGGGGACAGCTTGTGATATAGGAATATAATACCCGAATCTGAGCATGTTAGCACATACACACATACACACACAAAAACTCAGTATAAAGTATCTTTAAAAATATACTAATTGTCACCAAGAAAGTAGTGTCAAATACTGAAAAGTTCCTGTGACTGTGCCCTGAATGGTTGAAATAACCTAAATTATAAAGTGATAAAGATCCCACGTGAGAGTAATAATTTATGATGTTTGTACAGGGAGAGACATTAGCCAACCACAATTCATGCTGAGGAGAATTTTGAACAAAGTCCAGATGGTGTTTCAGCAGTAAAATGCCGTTATCCTGGGACTATCTGGTGAACAGCAAAATCACTGAAGTCAAACTCATTGTCTCTTACAAGCATCAAGTTCAACAGAGGCAGAACCAGAAAACAGTTGTACATTTTTTTTTTGATATTAGAAATGGCACTGTTATCTTTATCACCTAATTTTTATTTAAAGCACAAATCATGTTTCACTGCAATAATGGAAACAAAAGTGAGAAATTCCATATTCCCATCATCTTAATACTCATAATTACAAGCACATATAACTCAACACAATGGAAATCAGAGCACAGCTTCAATTTGCATTTTGTTCTTTCCCATTTGGCCAAATATTAAATAATTATTATGTATCATCGTTTTGGGCAGCTCAATAGCATTTTGCTAACTTATGTACCAAGGTATACTACTCAAGTCCCCTCTAAGCTTGGCAGTTAGACTTATCCCAGATTTTGTTATTCTTATAAATAAAACTACAAGGAATATCTCAAGCAAATACCGTCCCTTTTTGAAATTTTTTCTTAAGTACCATAGTTTTTGTTGTTGTTTGTTTGTTTTTGTGTGTGTGGGTTTTGTGTGTGTGTGTGTGTGTGTGTATGTGTGTGTTTGATGTAACAATATATCTCCAATATTTTCTTCAAATGAATTTTGAATCTTTTAAAGAAAATTATTGTTTTATGTTTATTGTTTCTTCACATCTGTGCTAATATCTCCATCTTAACATTTTCCATTTCATAAAGCTGTCACCAAATTCTATTGAGCTCAGATGACTGCTCACAGTCCCATTTCACTTGGCTCCAATCAATTACAGGAATATAGATGATTTACAATCCAAATCATTTGAGCTCATACATTTCACATAGGGTAAAAGAGAGTTGACAACCTCACTTGAAAATGTTAAAAGGGTAGTCCATATTTTCATGCACCAGTAAGTGATTTCCCAGTTAAATCTGAATGAATTTGAATATGTAATAGAGCCCAAATAGCACACAAGTTGGGATTTTGTGGGATGCACAGCATGGGATCATTTCAATATGGAGATTAAACATTTCATTAATTAGGTAAGTCTCAAATCTGTTTTTCCTTTTTATTCTCCATTCTGGCACTCTCTTCATGCTACTGCTTCTTTTCTAGAAATAGAAAACAGTAAGAATATTTTTTTTATTAGAAAAACTATAAAGGTTTTATTTAAAACTGCAGACATCTGCTTGTGACAATGCTGCATGATCTTTAAATTATGTAAAAGTTCATTACCGCCTTAAATTGCTTTTTACTCTGTTCTCCCTGGTGACTGTTTACTGAAGGCAGGTGTGGGCAGGCAGAGCACACCTTGTCACACAGAATGAGGGCAGTGGGGCCATTTGGGGAGAGAACTAGACACCACAGAACAGATTTGAACTGTCCTCATCTATAGCAGTTGCCAAGCTGACTCAATTCCTATGAGTATTAAAGAAGTACTGATAACCTTATCAAAAATTTGTTTGAATAATTATAGAGTCCTCAATTGCCCTAGCAAAGCATGGTGTGAGAATGATAAAAAGGAGTTGTCAAATATTTTTAAAACATCACATAAGATATATATTTGGGGGGTGGAGAGGGTGTGTAGGAAAGAGGCTATGTGTTTCAATTTGGAGCTAGTAACAGCAAAGGAATTCAATTCTATTTTCACCGATAATAAACTTATAGTTCAAAACCAGTCATTAGAATAATACTCACTAGAATGAAAGAAAAAGATAAACACATTAGTTCACACATCCCACATCTAGATGTGAATGTCGATTTTTACTAATGCAGCTAATGTTAATCTAATATTTTTGCTTTTATTCCTTATAATGTTGATTCCCATGAAATAAAAAATTGCACAAAATTACATTCAGGAAAGAAATTTGCCCGGCAGACCAATCATGATAGGAAAAAAAATATTATTTCAAATTAAAAATGTGATTCAGGCAGTTTCCACCCCAAAATAAAAGGAAAACAATAGGCTTCACTTAGAAACTAACTAGCAAATACCAAAGGGCATTACAGATAGTGAAGTGCTTTAGGAAAAAGAATAATGGAGGCAGAAACTTGTTTCTACATAGAATTAGGGAATGAGTCAAATGGATCATTCTTTAGAGAGTATGACACCAAAAAAGGAGAAATAAATAAATCGGATGGATAGTGGTTAAGCATGACAGTCCACAGGAAAGTTTTTTTGTTTGTTGGGATATATATATATATATATATATATATATATATATATATATATATATATATGAAGGCATGTGCTTACTAGAAAGAAGGGGGAGGAGATGTGCAGGAAACACAATAGGAATAACCCAGCACTATTCCCAACAAGTGGGTCAGTGTGTGAGCAAGTGAGGGGAGGAAGAAGCAAAGCAGTGAAGTCACTGTGGAGACAAAGTGGGCTCCAAGGCAGACACTGGTGACAGGTTTGAGGAATCGACTACCTGGAAGCTTCGTGTAGATGGAGAAAGCTATGGGGGTTGGAAATATGAAGTTTGCAGTTCTAGACGTACTAAATTCAAGATTTTGAAGTTGGAGCCAACATTAGCTGATGATCAGGCCAGATGTAATTGCAAGCCCTAAGCGTCATCTGCATTTGAAGATTATGATTAGATAAGTGGAGAAACAACTGCTCTAGAGATTTCCTGATGAAGCAAAATAACAATCGTTGCCTAAGGTTATATCTGATACCATTCTTCTAAAGAGGGTGGGGTGAGGTACTTTTCAGATGCATGCTAGATTATGTATGGCGCAGGCGTCTTCAAACTTTTTAAAGTGGGGGCCAGATCACGGTCCCTCAGAGAGCTGGAGGGCCGGACTATATGAACTACTAATTCCTACTGTAACACCTCGGCTGCGCTCACTGCCCAAAAAACCTGGCGGGCCGGATCAGACTCCTCTGCGGGCCGCATGTGGCCCGCGGGCCGTAGTTTGAAGACGCCTGTATGGGATTCTTAATCTGTGAACTTTGTACGTTAAATAAAGGGGATGTAAGGTTCAAGATAGTAGTTGTCATTGAGATTCAGGTGTCAAAGTCGTTGGTGCTTTTTCCTTATTATCTCTAGCATCAGTATTACTTCTGCTGCAGATGAGATTTACTGATTTTCAGGGTGAAATAACAGCAGAGGAGGACCAGAAACCCAGTAGGAAAGCATTTACCATAGTTTACATTACCAAGGAGTTTTTTCTTACTTTTTTCTAATTATCTATAATAATAAAAGCATAATATGCTAATTAGACCAGATGACCTTCTAGATGGGATGAGAGGGAATCTGGGTCCCGGGTGCCAGAGGGAAGCCAGTGCCGGCAGCCAGGGGAAGGAAGGCCTACTCTTGTATGAATTTTGTGCATTAGGCCTCTAGTACATGAATAAAACTCTGCTCTATAGGTATGTGTGTATCTATGTATTTTAAAGAGATGACAGTTTTGGAAAATTGTAGCAGTTTGCTTGGTAAACATTTTAACCTTTTGTAAATACAAGGATATTAAAAACATTGGAAAAGGAAATAGGAACTTTGGTCCTTGTCAATTTCTGGGTTTTAATTAAATTAAATATTTTGTCTACATGAAACATTTTACATAATTTAATATTGCTTTGATTCCTAGCCAATAAGGGTTTAAATGATATTAAATGTTTAAACTATTGGAAGATGGGTAAACTATTTTAAACCCTTAAAATATTATTTAAATTTGTGGAATAGATGGCTAGTGACTGGGAAAAATTCATATAGATTTTCAGAGTCCAACTAAATATTTTTTGTTGTTCACGAGAAAATAAGAAGGGCATCATTAAAACAAAAGTAAATAGATAAGTTTATAAGGAAGTCAGGAAGATCTCAAAAAGAAGTCAGAAGAGGTAGGAGATAAGACTTGGGACTAGACATTAAGCTATATTTTCAGCAGTAATACTTGATTCTTGGTTAATGATGCACAATGGGTAAATTTGCAACAAAGAAAACTCATAACTTATCAATTCCTCCCATTTAATAAGGATGAATGCATCACATAAAGCAAAATGGATAAGCAATGCAGTTATCTGAATAATTCAGGAAAGGAACATTAGATAGAAGAAATTGTCCCAATAGCTCCAAAAAATAGAAGTAAAAGATAAGACTTAGTATAAATGGCTGTCAAAATGGTTATGCAAACCTATCTTATCAGAATTAGCATTCAATCTTTTATTTTTGATCTGTTATTCTAAATCATACATTAAAATGAGACATTTACTTTTGCTATTTTGATGAAGTGCTGAAACCTGAGTACACTGGGAAATTTTCTCTAATAAAACCTTTTAACTCAAATTGGAAGAAGTGGACTGACCTTCATTTTATCTCAAGTTAACGTTACTGGCTAGTGAAATTTATCGCTAAAGAAATAGACTTCCTTTTGGTACATCTCACCATTGTTGGAACAAAGCTAACATCCGATTTGCTATTGGGGCTGCCTGACTTCAGCTGTTTATTTCACAGGTAATTAGTAGAGATTTTTATATTCTGCTGAAAGCGTTATTCCAAGAAGAAATAGAAATGTCAGACAAAGACAGTATGAGATGATCTTGTCAGCTTCAAGGATTTCTCTGCAGGAGATCTTGCTGTGGCTTTCATTATTACAACAACCAATAGGTGTTGCTATAGAAACTATACTGTTAACAAGCTAACAGAACAAGGCAGAGGCAGAAAAATGATAAACCTGAAGAAGAAAAAAAAAGAAAGAGAAAAAGGAAAAGGAAAAGGCTATAAGGTTTTTTGCTTCTTGTAAATGAGTCTCTTACTTTAAAATCTTACCTTATCTCTCCTGGTTTTCCCATTAATAAGGCATGGATAATGTATGACCAGTAATAAGAACAATATAATAAATTCATACAGCCCTCTTCAGCAAGGTCTCAGAGAGCTTTATAATTCAAAATGAAATTAAAAGCAACAGTAAACCAATACCTTTAAAAATTAGGGCTTTAAAGTCCCACAGTGATCCAGAGAAGTAATGAGGTGTCTCCCAGCCCTTAAGGATGGATATGCTGCCATTCATTATCTATGTATGCCTAGCGTACTTGGAAATCCAGCCAATACAGTCAAAGTAAAATATGTCATCTTGGCCCAATTAATAATTAGGTATTAAAGGAGACAATTACTCAAGGATATTTTTAAAGTACATACTTAGATTAAAATTTCTAAAAATCAGTGTGAAACTTCAATCTTGGATAGTGGGAAGGTGTTAGAATTTATCTTGCTAACTCTTAACATTTAGATTAGAGAAAAAAGTAGGGATTAAATCCAAAATATATATGAAGTACAATTTATAAATCATGCCCTCTGGGATTGCCAGCTAAAAATCCTCCCATTTCTATTCTATAATTGCCTCCTTTTTAAGCCTAAAACAGTCCCTGCAAAATTCACCACTTTCCAAAGGATTTCTGTGCCTTAGGACAGGAAGAAACATAGGCATTATTTTCAATATTGCTCCTTAGAGAGCAAAAGAAAACAGCTGTACAGTCTCCATTCTTTACCAACACAAGTTCTTCAATACTCTGTAAATATCAATAAGGTTGTATTAATGCTCAGTGTTCAAATTCTAATATATTATCTGACTGATTTCTGAGCCCCTATAAAATGTCTCCTAATTATTGCTGGAAGTCCCCAAAAAGGTGATCAGATGGGCTAACCTGATGCCCTTTTACTTTCTTTCTTTTTTCTTTTCTTTCTTTTTTCTTTTTATTATTTATTTATTTATTTATTTATTTATTTATTTATTTATTTTGTGTGTGTGTGTGTGTGTGTGTGTGTGTGTGTGTGTGTGTGTGTTCTCTGCTCCCCTGCTCACACTCCACAATGACTCCTTACTGTAGCTCTGGTTCTTGGATCTCCTCACAGGACTCCAGTGTCCATGAGGAGGTGGAAAGAATGGCCTGCACCCCAACTCCAAGCCTGCTGTCATTTATTCAACAAGTAAATTTTTGGCAACCATGCCCCAGAGTAGCCGTGCTTGTGACCGGAGTTGCACAAAGTATTTCATGGAAACAATTCCTTCAGCTTCCATGTCTCAGCTCCAATTACAATAACTGTTTACAAAAGCAAGTTATCTACTTCCACATGTAATAACAGCATTATGTAGACTCAAATAGTATCAATGCCGCTTAGAAAATAAATCAGTCCAAGAAGCAGCATTGCAGAGTTGTGAGTGTTCTTACCACTTAGACAATATGGAGTATTTTATGAGAAGCTGCTTGGAGCCATTGATCTCAAGCATCTTGTTTGGTTGCACACACTACTTTGGGTTTGCAAAACTAAATATCTCATTCAAAAGTTTGTTCTAGACAAAGTGATAGTCTACCCCAACCTGTATTCAAGTCTCTATTCCACTCCTGGGAAGAGAGAAAATCAAAGCTTTTAAATAATATTTTTGTTCTACTTCTACCCTTGTCATCAAAGTTTCAAAGGATTTAGGGCTAAATTTCATCCTAGACTCAAACTCAGAAACATGAATTCCTCTGCACAACGTTTCTGTGGTTTGGAAGAACCAAAACATTTTCATGACCCTGATGATGGAGAGAGCGCTTCGGGGAGAGGGCCAGGAAGATAAGGCCAGAGGCGAGGCAGAAAGCTTCCAAGAATGGGATGTTCTGTTTTTTCTGAGTGCATCAGCTTTGACTACAGGGAGCTAAGATAAATGTACACCCAAGAATGTTGGGGTTAGTGGGCATGTTCATACCACATAGGCTCATAAGAATAGGAACATACTCTTCTTCAATAGGGAAATGGATGAGCAAATTTTGGTAGTCATACAACGGAATACTATAGAGGAATAAAATTCTACATATAATAAAAATGAAAATATCTCAAAAATAATCTTAAATGCACAAAATATGTTTCAAAAGGATATTATATAATATATATAACCATTCAAATATGTCAAAAATGCTATACATTATTTATGTATACAAACATATGTGGAAAATAGTTAGATGCAAGGAAAACAAATATTAACTTCAGAATGAGTTCACTTCTCGAGACCTAAGAAGAGGAATGAGACAGGGCCAAAGTGAATTTCACCTGTATCTGATACATTAATAAGAACATATCCATAATTGGTGTGTCTGAAGAAAATGTGGCAAAAATATGTTGATCCATGTTAAACCTGGGTTCTTTGCATGGGTGTCTGCTATATTATTATTTTTACACGTTTATATGTTTTTCATTATTTCATAATTTATTTGAAATCTTAAATGCTTTTTAAAAACTTAAACTTATGAAGGGGACATAATTTCTGGATCTACTTATACATTTTTAGTATCACTTTTCTCCCGTACACTGCCCTTACCAGAGACTGTTATTTCATTTTTATTGATTTTAATTTTTTAGGGAAGAAGAAAGAGGTAGAAGGAGAGGGAGAGGGAGAAGGGGAAGGGAAGAAGAGGGAGAGGGAGAGGGAGAGGAAGAGGGAGAGGGGAAAAGAAAAGAACATAATGTTTTCAAAATTCATTCTTGAATGTTCTCAATGTTCCATCTTGCAGCATTTAATAGGATTTCCTTCTTTTATAAGGCTGAATAATATTTCATTGTGTACTTTATATTATATTTTTTTCATCCATCTCTACACACTGGGGTTGACTCCAGCTTTTAATTACTGTTGAATAATACTTCTGTGAACAAGTGTGTGAAGACATCTCTTCAAGATCTTGTTTGCAAATCTTTTGGATAAATATTAGAAGAAGGATTGGTGGATTATATGGTAGTTCTGTTTTTAAGTTTTTTCCCCCATATTTTTTCATGGTGGCTGCATCCTTTTGCATTCCCAGCTGAAAGCTATTTTTTAAGGTACAAAAAGGGCATATAGTTCTAAAAGGAGTGAAACTCTTCTTCCAAGTCAGGAGTGACGAAAGAGAACATGGCACCTATGATCACAGCCTGGGAGAGGGAACATTGGGAGAAGGAGCAGGCGGGAAACCCTAGGAGTCTCTGAACACATGAGTAATCAGCATTCTAGGATAAAGGGGAGAATCACCTCCCTACGCTGAGAATGACCAGTTGTCAGCATCCCTGGGCCAGAGTATAGCAGTTTCCTACTCTGAGTAACAAACCATTCATGGGCCATACTTCAGAGCCCAGCTCCACCGCCAGCCTATGTAAGTCCACTCTAGGCACCATGTCCATGCTGCCATCATGCACACAAGGTGTCACCATGACATGCAGGTTGGAGAAGGGTCATTTTCAGCCTTCTTCCTCTTAACCCCTGAGAATGTCCATCTACTCAGAAAAAATTTGACCAATTGTGGAAACATAGTAATGTATTTTTCTTTCAAATGTTCTTACATTTAAGCAACAGAAAAAAATTCTGTGTGGCAAAATTTCTGTCCAGAAAAAATATATTAGAGTATTGAGTTAACAAAAAACATCTTGTTATATCTGTGTTGAGTTTTAGACTACCAATTAGGAAGAAAATATATGATTTATTGTATCCATTAGGATTCTGGTTGCCAGAGCTGAAAATCCATAATTCTTAGCTTAAAAGAGGATGGGGGGGGGGGAGAAAAGGAGGGAGCAAGAAAAAGAAGAGAGAAGAAAAGAAATCAGCTGACAAGCAAAAAGCAAAGAGTGGTAGCATTGATCTCAAAATCTCCACCTCACAGTTCTTTCGCTTCATCCATCAGCCCCAGTCTCCTTCTGCACAGCCACTTTCTCCACATGGTAGGCAGCTGCCAGGCTTACATCCTCAAAGATCCACAGGCAAAGAGGAAAAGGCTTTCTTCCCTCAACTGTGGTTTAAAAAAAATCACGGGGAAGAACTTTGGCGCAAATGAACTAATCCCAGTTGGCAGGCAGGTAAGGTGCTACATTGGCCAGGCTTGTGTTCTGAACATCCTCCCATGACAAATTAGAGTTTTAATAAGAATATCAGAGAAAAACACTGAAATAGAGGAAAGAAGGAGTGAATTTTTTAAGGATTGAGACCTGGATAAGCTCATTGCAGAATCTCTTTGAGCCAATTAGCCAGCCCAATTGGGGTCTATTCTACCAAAATTATTTTATTTCCTTTGCAGTAGAGGCCATTCTATGAAAAGAAAAAAGAAAAGAAAAGAAAAGAAAAAAGACATGAAAGGCATGGAAAGAAAGTGTGAAGAAAAATCATGAATAATTGGCTTGTTTGACAGTGCATTTGTTTTGAGTATTAGAGAAAGGTAATGTTTATTTGGAACAGAGTTTTAGATCTAGTTTTGTTTTTTTTTTAATGATGAACACTTCAAGCAAAAAAAAAAAAAGAAAGAAAAATTAATGAAACCCCTCCCCTCAACTGTGGTTTAAAACACACACACACACACACACACACACACACACACACACACACACAAGTATAGGCTGAAGGCTGTTTCTATGGAAATGCAACTTTCCTTACATTAGCTTTTTTCTTGTAGTCCCATCCTCCTAATGCTCTGAACAACAAGACCCACGGCTCAGAAGGAATTTCCAAGAGCTGATCTGAGTTGTGACAATTAAGTCACTCTCCACAAAAGCATATATAACTTTTCTTATCGTAAGTCTTAAAGATTAAAATTGTCTTGAAAATTTCTTGGAGTCATCATGCTACTAGGTCCATTGGCACCAAATAACACCCGCTATGAAAGGAAAGGGAAGCTTGCTGCTCAGTCTCCCCACAAACCTTAAGTTTCATGAAGGTAAAAATGCAAATAAATGCATATGCATGTTAATAATCTTGTGAATATTAATTACTTGATAATTGGGCACACAAAAACTGATATTAACAAAGATAATAAAAACTGTATATAATATGCTACTACAATAAGGACATCAACAACAAACAAGTTATAAGTATCTCAAAAACTATTGAAGATTAATCAATGCATAAGAAAAGTTGATATTTCCTAAAATTTTAAAGTTCAAGAAATTTTTTTTAAATTGATACATGTCTTTCAAAATTGGACAGCAATCCTAATGATTTATATGACATTATCAATCACAAATTTCTTAGAAGCTAAACTCTTCTAAAATATCAATGTTTTTTTTAAAAAAAAGTTTTTATGAACCATGCTATAGGAAAGACTTGGCTATCTTTCTATTTTTCTAATAAAAAAATTTAGGTAGTCACATGTAGAGGGGAATCAAAGAATATGTAGTCAATAAATTGGGAAAAAGATTAAAGAAGTATGTCTAGTCATTAGTTAATAAAAACTCACGTTATTCTTCTGGTTTTTATGATATTTGTAGTATTAATATATATATATATATATATATATATATATATATATATATATATATATCTCATCTCAAATGTAGTGCAAACTTGGAATTCCAAGTCACATATTAATCTAAATAAAAAATATGTTCTCCCACACCTATTTGTTCGGAATAGTCTACATAGAATTCATATAAGCCTTTGTTTTGAACATTTTAATGGGCTACCTAAAATGCAGGCGTCAAAGTAAGATATTGTCATTCAAGTTCTCTAAACAGAAAAATGTCACTACTCAAAAAACATACACATCAGACTTCTCTTTCAAAGAATGCAAAAGTGTTTATCACTTAATATCACTGTAGGCAGACCATATTACCCAAAAAAGAAATGACTTGCATTTTATTAACTTACTCATTAATAGTTCTTGCTCTTTGTAATTTAATTAGTGCTTTAAAAATCCAACTAAAAAGGATATGCAGCGATGCCCATGTGCAGAGTTAACATTAAATATATGAGTACTGAGCAACCTCAAATAGAGAACACACAGAGAGAGAACAAACGCTGTGAATGTGTAAGTATTTCTGGCTGCTGACATCAAGTAAAGACGAAGAACAGGTCTTTCTCATGCACAGAAGAGAACAAGACAGTAACCAAACTCAGATTGTTTTAATCCACCACTGATTAGTAACACAACAGTGAAAAGAATCAGTGGTCGTCAGTGGCAAGTCTGATACCTTCTTGAGTACCACAGACGAAAGCACCTGTACGGCAGAAAAATGTCTCCCTGGCCTCCATGTTCAGGTAAATAAAAACCGCTTACTGTCGGAGCTAAGAGCTGGCCAATGACACGCTCTGGCTGCCTGACGGGGTACCCTGTCACGGCTGAGGAGTGCCTTGGGCAGGAGCAATTCCCAGGCTGCTGTGTCTCTCACATGTGGTGTTTTGAAGCCGTTAAGGAAAATGAGAAGCACTGTGAAAGTACATTTTTGGCTCAGCATAAACCATTCATTGATTTGTGAGCCGCAAGTCCTCCAGGGGGTGTTACGAATTCATATGATAGCTAGATTTTTACATTTGGATCTCTTCTTTAGCTGATGGATGTGTAAAATATCATGTTAGCCTGGCTACCCCCTATTGGCTACACATCTGAGGAGGTTCAAGTGTATGAGTTATTTCTTCCAAAGTCAATTGTAATTTACACTCACTAAATTGCCTCCAGATCCACCTTTTAAAGATAGTAGATTCAAAATTGCCTTCATTTTGGCCCACACTGTCCATTTGTGTTCAAACCACAGCCCTGCTTTGGAGAGCCGCCATCACTAATGGAAAGACATTATGTGGCTGAAGATCCACATTTTCCACAGGAGAGCAGAATGCTGGCAAGTCAAATGGCCAATGTACAAGTAGTTTGCAGCCCAGCGAAAACTCTACTCTAATAGTGAGCAGTCTGCCTAGGGGGGAAAAGGGGTGGAGGCGTAGGATATCAGTTCTTCAGTCTAGAAAATCAAAAGCACCAGTTTTACACTAGAAAAAAAAATCACCTTTGGCCTGAAAAAGTCTTGAAATGAAGGAGTAGTTTGCTTTTTTTTCTCTTTTGCCCTTTCCCATTGTTTCCTGTATGTTCCTTTGTGGAAGCATTCACGGGCTGTATTTTGCTACTTAGTTCAATTCATCTTAGTTACCAGCTTTTACAATGAGCATCGTTCGTGATTCTGCATGTCTTTCCAGTTGCAACCAAAAAAATAATCCAGAAAGCACTACTTCCTTCAAAAGCCCAAATGCCAAACTGCCACTGTGAGAAACATGGACAACTGGCAATTTCTTTCGCTAATTGTTATATTGCAGTGTTAGTGAAATAGTAAGTAAAGGTGCAGAGAGCTTGTTAGACAGGATTGCTTGTTTCAAGACCAAAAAAATAAAATTACAAAACAGCCACGGATTTGTAAAGCATCAGTCTAAAACAACCGCATTCAGCTCAGATATAAGCCAGTGTGTACTTGAGGAGATTAATTTATTCCATGGCATTGACCTCAAGGCCCACATACCATTAAAATATGATGAGCCTGTGAAAGGACTGTTTTTCAAAAGTTCTGATTCTGTCGATGGGCTTTTAAGTAGGCTTTCTCATTTTAAAACCAGCTCTTGCTGACTGAGCTCCAAATGCACATTGGGGATGCCTAGCAGAGTAAATGAGAGAAACAATGAGTTTCATCAAACCAAACACCTGATGACTCTCTCCACCAGCGTTCCCTTTTCTCTCCCAGCAGAGTCTCTATTATGAGTCCTCTTTAACCCAATTAGCTGACATCAATTTTCTACTCCAATCTCCCCATAACCTCTTTTCCTCCCCAATCAATTTTTTAAAATCACAACTAGACTATTCCCTGTGTGTTCAGCAGTCAGAGCTCAGTGTAAAAATTCATGTGGCCCATTCACAACATCAAATCAGTACAGCTTCCTTTTAATTTAGGATATGTTTCCTCAATGTACTTATATTTCTGGCTGGTGTTGCTGGCAGTGCAAGTTGATGCTCTGGATCTGCTCTGAGGGACCCAAGGTTACATTTTTGGCAATGCTATAAGGTTAAGATTTCGTTCCCAACATAAGGGGGACAGGGTCTACCATCAACCATGTGGACATTTGCTCCTGGGAGGTCCAATACTCTAAACAAAAAGAAGTAGAAACATCTGGGATCTCATGGTCAGCTTGTTTGTTATGGTCAACAGCAGGGGAGCCTAGAATCCACATCCAACCCCACTGTTAAGGGAGCCAGCGGTCAACAATCACTCCTCAATATAGGACTGAGGGAGAGGAGACATTCCACATTTTATAAAAAAAGGAAAAACTATAGCCAAAGATATCATGTTATTTTGGTGAAATTCAAAAGTCAAAACTCCACTTTAACTTTTGGGGAAAAAAACCCCAACTTATTTCCTTCTAAGGTTTCATCATTACATTTATAATTCACTTTTCCTAAGATATAGGAAAGATACAGAGGCACACTGTCCAATATCACATAGATCCTATTTTGAAGGGTCAATTGGAAAAATATCTGAAAGAGGTTTAGAAAATTTAAAGTGCATTACAAATATAATATTTCATTATGATTTTTTAGTTAAGAAAACAGTGTTACAATATAAAATTAAATTCTTATTCTCCATTAATGTATCACTAATCTTACCTGGCCAAACAATTGTATAGCTATCCTAAGCACTTCATTTAAATAGCTAAAATGAATGGAGACGCTGTCATTTAGTTTATAGCTTTTCTTTCTTTCTTCTTTTTTAGCACAGATTGAACATTTTGTGGGTAAATAGAAATGGGATAATTTGGGAGAATGACATGAAGGACATCCTGGGAGTTGCACCTTTCAGCCAAATGAGTTGAAAATTATCAAATTAGCCAGCTTTGTCTTTTGTCAATTAATTAATAAAATTTAACCACACTTGGCATGTAAGATGCTGTTTAAATTCTTCTGAATCTTAATAACAACACTGCTCCTACCAAATGGGGTCTAGCCTCAAAGGAGGAGGGAAATGGCTATAGTGCATAAGAATGTAAAGCATGAAATTCTGACCAGCCAAGATAAACAGAGATCAGTGCCCCCCAGCCAACTAGAGAGACTGCAATTGGATTGGAAAAGGGCAATACAAAAAGAAAGAGAAATATAAATATTCAAATTTTTTTCATCTGGACTTGCTCCACTTGATATCAAAATATACTATAAACTTACAGTAGTTCAAATAGTATGATACTAGCAAAGAAAAGACAAATATATTAATGGAACAGCATTTTAAAATGTGGGAATAATATTGACTTATTTAATTATGTGGGTTAAAATGATGGGTTTTTTTTCCCCCCCTCAGAAAACAGATAAATTTAGATACCAACTCAAAAAATAAACAAAATTCCAGTTAAATTGCCAAATGAAAATAAATCTAAGAGTGTCCTAAAAGATAAAACTTACGAATTTATTTATACTGTTTGGGATAAGAAAGACCCAAATCCTGTAAGTTATAAAGGAAAAGATTGACATATTTAATAATATAAATATTTTAAGCCACTGTATGGTGAAAGGTACTATAAACAAGTTAAAATACAAATAACAGACTGAAACTTTTCATCCCCTTTAAACAGCAAGGAGATACTATCTAATATGTAATGACTCAAGAAAAACAAATAAGCCATAGGAAAAATGGGAAGTGCCTCAAATCAGCAATTTATAGAGGGGAAAAGAAAAAAAAAAAAAAAAATATATATATATATATATATATATATATATATATATATATATATACACACATACACACACACACATAACTACCAATTGTTACAAAGTCACTCAATTTAATTAAATTATTTATTCTAAAAATATATTTCATTGATTTTTTTTTTACAGAGAAGAAGGGAGAGGGATAAAGATTCAGAAATATCAATGAGAGAAAAACATTGATCAGCTGCCTCCTACACACCTCCTTCAGGGATGTGCCCCCAACCAAGGTACATGCCCTTGACTGGAATCGAACCTGGGACCTTTCATTTCTCAGGCCGAGGTTCTATCCACTGAGCCAAACTGGTTAGGGACAAAGTCACTCAATTTAACTAATAACCAGGGATTGTTAACTAAAAAGGAAACAATTTCCCCATAAAATTGACAGAGTGGAACATCTATTGCTCGTATAGTTATGGAGAAATAGGCAAGTTCAGACAATGTCAGAAGCAGTGGAAATGGGAACAATCTCTTTTGAAAATATATTTAAATTTTAAATGTACGTATCTTTTTTAAGAATTATAATCTATCATGAAAATACAAGCAGGAATGCCCCACACTCTTACATACAAATATTGCATCATTGTTCATAAGAAAAAACATTGAAATAGCACAAATGCTCATCAATAAACTATAGAATAAAATAAAATATGTATTTATTGCAAAGAAAAAACAATGCATAAGCTACATTGTGATATATACAACAATTTATAGATTATAGATAGGTATTACTAATATTTATGTACATACATTTATTTTCAAATATTTAAGTGATTGAAGAGAAGCAGGCATGGCAAACTATTTCCAGTGATTGTCTCCAGAGGTGTGAGTCAGGGAGATAGGCAGATGTTCTCTTCTTATTTTATACACTCCTGTTTTGTTTGATTTTGCTACCATAGATATATGTTACTTTCACAATAAGAAATGCCAATCAAGGTTTCAAACTGCTTTTACTGTTAAGGTACTGCTTTAGTCAGGAGTGAAGTGCACTGTCCCAGCCATTTGTTTAATCAACCATTACACTGAAGCATTTGCAGTGCGGCAGGGTACAAAATGGGCACAAATCCCTGCCCTCAAGGAGTTTACATTCTAAGGCAAAAGCAAAAATGAAACACAATTTTTTTTTAAAAAAAAAAAGTGAATTATAAATACATAAGCAGGAAATAAGTGCTATGGAAAAAAAAAAAATAGAGCAAGACAAGGAGATCCAGAGTGCAGAACACGGTGGGTGTGGGTTAGTAGATGCAGCCGAAATTTTAAATAGGTGGCCAGGTAGGATCATAGAGAGATATCTGAGCAAAGGCGTCAGGAGTTGAAGGAAGACTCCTGGTTATCTGGGGGAAGACAGTAACAGGTAGAAAAACCAGATAGGACAAAGGCCATGGTGAAAGTGCTCCTCATATCCGTAGGAATAGGGAAACAAGGATGAAGAGGCAAGGAGATGAGGAGTAGATGGGGGTCACTTAGATAAGAACTCTGTGAGGACATGTTATAGTCCTAGACTGCGTCGCAATAGACATGTTCTACCTGATCTCTGACTTAGCACTTGTTACAATGATTCACCACTAACCCTTCCTATCCTTCCCAAAAGCCTGGTGTTGGGAGGGTTCATGTAATTCCAAACTTCATTTTCTTTTTTTCTTTTTCTTTTTTTTATATATTTTTTATATATATTTTATTGATTTTGTACAGAGAGGAAGGGAGAGAGAGAGTCAGAAACATCGATGAGGGAGAGTCATCAATCAGCTGCCTCTTGCACACCCCCTACTGGGAATATGCCCGCAACCAAGGTACATGCCCTCGACCGGATCAAACCCAGGACCCTTCAGTCCCCAAGCCAAGGCACTATCCATTGAGCCAAACCGGTCTCGGCCCAAACTTCATTTTCCTATAAAAATCCCTTTATGTTTTTTGACAAGTTTTATGAGCATTTATTTCTATTTTAATGATATCCTCTGAGGGGTTAAAGTTTCAGAACTTGGACTATTCGCAATAAAGCTCTTAACTAGCTTACATGTGACCATTGCAAAGACATAGCTGGCCACCACCTGCAGTGTCTTTTCAGAACAGAAAAAGGACAACACCCCCCCCAGGGTCTATCAGTCACCCTGGCACGCAAGCATGTGTGAGTTCAATATAATGAAGTTAAATGAGCTTTTAAGACGACTGCCCCCCAGGGCCTTGGAGGGACTAAATAGAGAGGGACCAATGCACCCACTCCCTCAGCAGTTACCAGGTTGTGAATCTTAGTTCTTAAGCATAAGAGATTTAGGCTTCCTAGAGCAATGGTTTATTCTGGTTAAGTTTGTAGAATGTTTCTCTTTCTGTAAGATTTTTTCCTACTCTTATTAAGATGTGATTGACATAAAACATTGTATTAGTTTAAGGCGTACAACATAATAATTTGATTGATATACATATAGCAAAATGATTACCACAATTAGTCTAATTAACCACCACTTTACACAAGTTACATTTTTTCCCCCATCAACATGAGAACTTTTAAGATCTACTCTCTTAGCAGTTTTCCAATATACAATACGGAATTTTTAAAAGCACCATTCCAGTATTCTTAAGTCTTACTTTTGTTGAGGCTCCTGTGTGTGTGTGTTTGTGTTTGTGTGTGTGTGTGTGTGTGTATGCATTTATTTGTTTGTTGTATTATAATAAAAAGAGCAAGACAGAAAATCAGGAAAATATGCTAGTCATGGCTCTTGCCTCTAATTCTGGATATTTTTAAATAACTCCAAATTTCAGTTTCTTGGCAATAATAATGGGACAGTGTCCTGCCTAAACTATAGGCTTGATGTAAAGATAAGTGAGGTAACATGGAAAAGCTCTATCAAAACTACAGTAAGATCTAGAATACTCTAATAATCAGTTTAATTATTAACCATAACATGTCATACTTATTCCCAGGATAAATGGGCTATTAGAACCTATGCAGCTAATCTGTTATTTTTCTTTTTAATTTTTAAAATTTTATTTTAATTTTCTTTTTATTTAAATTTTTATTTTTTATTTTAAGTTGGGTTTGTTGTAAGACCATAAATAAAAGTACACTGTACACAATTGTGTAATTTAGTTACCTAAAACATTTAATAAATTTATTTTATTTATTTAATTTTAAAAATATTTATTGTTGAAAGTATTACATGTGTCTCCTTCCCTTCCCCCGCACTGACCTCTTCTAGCCCATCCCTGCCCCCCAACCCAAGCTTTCACCACCCATTTCTGTGCCCATGGGTTATGCATATATGCTTGCAAGTTCTTTGCTTGATCTCTTCCCAACTACCCACCCTCCCCTGCCCTCCCTCTGAGATTAGTCAGTCTGCTCCGTGCTCTATGTCTCTGGATATACTTTGTTCATCAGTTTATTTTGTTCATTAGATTCCACATATAAGTGAGATTATGTGATACTTGTCTTTCTCTGACTCTCTTATTTCACTTAATACTCTCCAAGCCCCTTCATGTTGTCCCAAAGGGTAAGAAATCATTTTGTGCATCTGTATAGTATTCCAGAGTGTAAACATAGCATAGCTTTTTAATCCACTCATCTACTGATGGGCATTTGGGCTGTTTCCAGATTTTAGCTATTATAAATTGTTCTGCTCCTTAAGTATTTGCAACAAAACTTAGAAGCAGCTTTCAATCTAAAATGAAAGAATTTCATGCACCTGGGTGACTGACTCATCTTGGTTTGGTCAGGACTTTAAATCAGAAAGTCCCAAGTCCCAGGAAGCTCATGGGTACCAGGCAAAGTGGAATGGTTGGCACCCTGGATGCATAAATTATTAAGAAAATCTAAATAAGAGGTGTAATTGAGTTTATGGCATCTTGGAGAAGAATAATAGTAATTTCTCTCAAAGATTTAGAGAGAACCCAGTATGTTAAAGAAAAACTCCTGTGAACGGCACAGATAATAGAAGAAAAACCATGCTCATTTCTTGGAATATTGCTTTGTGGCATGAAGTGTTCAAAGACTGATGAAGACATGTCAAAAACTTATAGGAGCCAGCTTAAATGGACTTGCACTTCCACTGGCCAAATATGGGACAATTTAGCAACACAAATAACAATGATGTTAATTAACTATAACATTTTTAACCCATGGTATATATGATAATAACAATAAAAAAAGAGTGGGAGTAGGGAGGAGGTACGTGAAGAGAACCAGAAGAATGCCAGCTAATAAATCAGAAGGAATGATAGAATCTCTGAAATCACCAGCTTATAAACACTTGTGTAATAATTGATTCAGAAATGATTACTATTGGATGCTAAAATAATTGGGTGCAACCTGGCTGGCTTTTTGGCCTGCTATATCCATTAAAGGCAACAGACACTGTGCACTTAGTTCCACAGGCCTGGCAGCTTTTGCGTTCTCTGTCTTGGAACCCAGCTGCCATGCTACTAGAGAGTCTGGGCTCACCTGCTAGCAAGAGGCCACAGATAGAGGACAGAGGACACCTAGGGAGAGGGGAAAAGGGAAATGAATTGAGTACCAGCTGACAGTCAACACCCAAATTCCAGACCTGTGAGGGGGCTTTTTGAACCCTCCAGGCCAGCCTAGCCCAGCTGCCAGCTGGGTATAGTTCAGAAGAATGTCTGGGAGGTCTCCCAATCTAATTAGCATATTACTCTTTTATTAGCAGAGATAGAGGCCTGGTGCACAGGTGGAGGCCAGCTAGTTTCCCCTGAAGGGTGTCCCAGATCATGGTGGGCGTTCCCTTGGGATGTGGGGCAACCTGAGCAAGGGGCCTGGGGTAGTTTGCAGGCTGGCCATGCCCTCATGGGGTGAGGATCCCCACTGTGGGGGTGTGGCCAGCCTGGGTGATGGGCTGATGGCTGTTTAAAGGCTGGCCATGCCCTCTGGTGACCCAAATTCCCAGCTCTTCCTTTTTTTTCTTTTTCAGCGTCTTCTTGAGTGGAGGCCAGGACCAGCTGGAAGCAAGTATCTGCAATTTTTTTATCTTCTATAATTGAAACTTTGTAGCCTTGAGCGGAGGCCAGGGCCGGGGACAATCCAAGCCTCCTGCTCACTCCAGATCCATGGCCACTACCATATTTGTTGAATACTTGCTCTGATTGGCTGGTTGGTGTAGTGGAGGTACGGTTAATTTTTATGTTTCTCTTTTATTAGATATGATAAGCAAATGTGGCAAAAATAATTCATTGATCTAGGAAAATAGTACTATTATTTCAACTTTTCTGTAATTTTGAGATTTTTCAAAATAAAATCTTTGAGAAAGAGAAATAAATGACTTGGAGGTTTATAATAAATTCTGTACTTTTAAATAAATGTTTTTATTTTAAAACAAAATTGAGCACTTCATTAATAATCTAAGTGAGTCTCAAAGACAGAATTTTATGTGTCCTGGATATGCAAGAATAGCAGTTTGGAACAAATGGAGCATAGCTCAGCAGCAATTAAGATAGTACAGCAATTTCACAGTTGCAATGTAACTGCTTATGTTTTATTGGGGACATTAGATTAGTGGTTGCATTAAGTACCTAAATTCCCCCCACCCCCTAATGTAAATATAGGACAGCAATCAGGTGGTTAGGAGCACCATGCCATAAATAAGCTGTGGGACTTGGGGCAATTTATTCTCCCTCCCTGGGCCTCAGAGTCCTTGCCTATAAAATAAAGGCTAATTGATGTTTATCATGGTTTTTATTTTATGAATCCCCAAACTGGTATCATATAATTTACTTAGGCATATACCACAAAGGGGATAAAACTACAAGGAATTATAAAAATTCAAGCAAGCTACAAAAAATAAAGAAGAGATAACAATCTTAGAACACAATTTTTCTAACAAGGAGTTTCCTTAGAAGAATAAGAGGTCATGCAGAGGCAATTGGTTAATATATCGATAGCAATTTATGCTGATGGGAAATATCATAATAAATGTGGCAAAGCAGGTATGAGTCAGTGCAATGACATTTATCACACCCAGGAGCCTCATTGAAATTCACCTCTCACATCCACTAATCAGGTTCTTATAGGTGTCTTTCCTCAAAAGTTTACTGACAAAATGTCTCTAAGTTAAAGTTTATTTAGAGTACTTCCATAACAATCCTATAGTAAGCAAGTAATAACCCCAGATATACTATCCAGCTGCTTTATATCAATGCAATGTTTCATAATGACAGCTTTATTTTATTTTTTGGTCTTTTTTTCTTTATTGTTTAAGGTATTAAACAATATATATGTGTCCTTATCCCTCAATTGCCCCCCACACTCATCCCCTCACCCCCTAGTGTCTGTGTCCATTGGTTAGGCTTATATGCATGCATACAAGTCCTTTGGTTGATCTTCCCAGTTACCCCCACCCTCCTCTCACTTCCCTTTGAGGTCTGATAGTCTGATTGATGCTTCTCTCTCTGGATCTGTTTTTGTTCATCAGTTTATGCTGTTCATTATATTCCACAAATGAGTGAGACCATGCGATATTTATCTTTCTCTGACTGACTATTTCGCTTAGCCTAATACTCTCCAGTTCAATCCATGCTGTTGCAAATGGTAAGAATTCCTTCTTCAATAAATGGTGTTGGGAAAAATTGGACAGATACATGCAAAAAATAAAAATAGACTACCAACTTAAACCATACACAAAAATAAACTCAAAATGGATGAAAGACTTAAACTTAAGATGGGAACCCATCAAAATCTTAGAAGAATCCATAGGCACCAAAATATCAGACATATGTCATAGCACTATCTTTACTGATACAGCTCCTAGGGCAATGGAAACTAAGGAGAAAATAAACAAATGAGACTACATCAAAATAAATAAGCTTCTGCACAACAAAAGAAACCACCAACAAAACAACAAGAAAACTCACTGCATGAGAGAACATATTTGCCAATGTTATCACCAATAAGGGTTTAATTTCCAAAATTTATAGGGAACTCATACAACTTAAAAGGAAGATAAACAATCCAATTTTAAAAAGGCAAAGAGAACTAATAAAGGGTCTTCTGTACACAAGGGATTGCAATGCATATTTGAGAGATGAAAAGCAAAACAGAGGGGGTACCAATGAGAAGTGAGCCACTTCACCCAGGGATCCCCAGGGACTCAGGGATTGGAGGTGGGATGAGAAACAGCAGTTGAAATGCATGTACACAGAGCATTTGGACCCCACACAGCTTCTGCCAAACTGGGTGATCAGCCGAGAAAGATGACAAGGGATCCAAGCTATAGGGGCTTTGACACAGAAGTACATACACTGAAAGAATCCTGTCTAATAAAGAGGGAATATGCTAACTGATCGCCATGCCCTCAAAGATGATGGTGCCCACAGCCACAAGATGGCACTGCCCAGTCCCCTCAGTCCTGCCAAGGCAGCAGGCGGGCCCCGCTGCTTTGTACACCTGCCTCCAGATTCTCCCAGTCTCCTCAGCCTTCCAGCCTCCCAGCCTGAGGCAAAGGTAAGCCTAGGATGGTAGCTTCTTAGCCTTGCAGGACTGCCCAAGGCTCAGGTAACAAGGGCTGGCCAAAGCTTGTGCTGCTGGCAGTGTTATCTGGGGGCGGTGCCTTCCCGTGATCACTGGGTTGCCTCCCACCACTGAGGGCTTCCAGGCTGTGAGAGGGGGCAGGCTGGGCTGAGGGATGCCCCCCTCCAGTGCATGAATTTTCATGCAACGGGCCTTTAGTTTTCCAATAAGAAAGCTATGTAGTATATTGAGGGTAATCATCCAATTATATCAAAGAAGATAGCTCATAAGAAAGGATTCCAGAAGAGAAGGGGAAAAACTTTATCTGATATAATTACATTCTGGAGGGCAAAAAGCCACTAATAGTTGTATATGACACCTAAAGGAACATATAGAAAAAATGAAAAGGATTAACAAAGAGGAAACTATACAAGTGAAAATAAATGGATAATACATGAATGTTCGTAGCAGCACTATTCATAATAGCAAAAAAGAGGAGCAACTCCAATCTAGTTGATAAATGGATAGCTATGTATATCTACATAATGGAATATTATTAAGCAATAAACAAGGAATGAAGGGCTGATACAAGCTACAAACTGATTGAACCTGGAAAACATCATGCTAAGTGAAAGCAACCAAACACAAATGACCCCATATTATATGATTCCACTTACTTGAAAAGTCCAGAATAGGCAAATCTAAAGACAGAATGTAGATTAGTGTTTGCCTAAAGCTGGAGGAGGTGGGAAAGGAGAATGGAGAGTGACTATTAATGAGTTTATGTTTCTTTTGGGGGTGAGAGAAATGGTCTAAAATTAAATTAGGGTGGCAACTACAAAACTCTGTAAATATACCAAAAGTCATTAGATTGTGCACGTTAACTCCGTGAACTTTGTGTTATATCTCAAAACATATTAAGTAAATAAAAAAATAAGACAAATATTGACTCTAAGGAAACACACACACACACACACACACAAACGTGTTTAAGAGAGCAAAATAATTGTAGCACAGAATATGGATAAATTTGCATAGTTATAATGTATATTGTTGATTTAGCAAAAATATCAATATACTATATAGTAAGATGGAGCGTTGAAATGAGGAAATTTGGGGAGATATGAGAGTTTCTCATCTTCCATAACAAGAAATTAACAGATTGTGCCTAAAACTGACAAATTAAGAAATGTTACAGAATCAATTCTATATATTAAAAAATTGGAGGTAATTATGTCAAAGAGACTCTAAGAGCAGCAGTGGTTGGAAAGCAGGAAGGAGGGGAGGTAGGGGTGTATTAGGAACTGCACGAATCATTCAAGCTTTATGTGCTATCTTCTGTTCTTTTAACTATGTGCACTTTTCCTTTGATAAAAATGAAAATTAGATGTAAGACAAGTTCATTTTTCCTGCCAGCTCAGCTTGTGAAGAGTCCCCCTGACGTGAGCCCTCACCTGGAGGACAGCAGCACCATCGCTCCACACTGGTCCAGGACTCTCAGCAAGCAGGCGTCCTGATGCAGACAGACTCCAAGGCTAACTCATCCCAGTGGGGGCAACTCTGAACCAGGAATATTTGCTACATCTGCCTTGAGTGGCATTGAGGAGGCATCTGATCTCTTTGGGATTTTGAATAGAAATGTTACCATGACACAAAATCACACAGGTGCTACCAAAAATAAATTAAAGGTGTGCCAAGTGGTTTTGTCCCTCCCATCAGGATGATGTTGCTGGTGACTCCTTTCTTAGCTCTGCTGTCTTTTTTCAGATGAGAAAATTGAGACCGAGGAAAGCTGAGCAGTATCCAAGGTCACAAAATAAAAGAGGCAGGACTCAGGTGAACACCTCTATAGACTTAAAATACTGCCACCTGAGACAACTACTCTCTCTCAGCCCTGAGGCTTGGCCACCGTAAAATGTACACCATGTGTTCCCAGGCTGAGGGTCACCAATGCCAAGCATTATTTTACCCTATGTACTTCCTAAAATATGTAGTGGAATGTTTTCTAGATCCTCTCCACACCGAAAATAAAATATCTAAGTAAAACTGAGCAAGTCCTCAATCTCCTTATGTCTCTTCTTCTCACTTCTGTGTCCTTCCCCCTAATTATTTTTCAATCACCATGTCAGGTAAAGCCCCATTTGTGTAAGTTAGATGCATGTGTGGAGAATTCTGCACCAAAAAGTGTTATTAAGCAATCATTTTCAAACACTGCTTGGCTTGGAAAAACACATCTGATCAATTCCCTTTGTTCCAAGATCCTGCCTGGTACATTACTATATCAATTTCACAATGAAATGATATTTAAATATTGCTAGATAATTATCCAGAGCATATTACTTATTCTGGGCCACCTAAAGAATGTCAGACATTTATGGGTATGGATGTGGATGTGGGCGTGGAGTAATCAGCTAGATCGATAAAGATATGGATACAGATACACACATAAATACCACATCTTTTCTCGTAGGATCCCCATTTAACAGAGGAAGAACCCGGCACAGGAAGGAGACCGACAAATACACCCTCCTATTGCAGCATCTCCAATTAGTTTTCTCAGGAAACTTCCACAGCCTAGATTTGAATTTTCTTATTTTTTATTTCGGGCAGCCTTTAGAATAACGCAGAGGAAAAATAAATGCTGTACAGACCAAGTGTTTTGAAATGCCTTTTATGAACAACACACGTACACTTACACTCCTAACAGCCACAGCTCAATTGTAGATCACAATTCTGTGCGCATCTGCTGCAATAACTACCTTTTCTATGTTGACAGGTGGCTGATGAAGGAGGAGGAATGTGTCTTTAAGTTTGCTATCATGAAAAAAATATATATATATATACCCCCCTCTCCAATGGCCGGGCACCTGTGATTCCGCGTGGTCCCTTTCCTTCTGAGCAGTTCAATTAGCGGGAAATCTCTCTCTGATGGACTGAAGCAGCTTGAGTGAACGCCCGAGCGCTCAGCCAATTAGGCTCATTTGAAGTTGCAGAATTGCCTTCTTTGGTGTTAAAACCCCATGTCAAACACTGGGTCTAAGATCATTTGTGCTTCAAAATGAGATTGACAGAGCAGCTGCAACAGGGGGCATGCCTGCTGGACGACTTAATTGTGGAGCCTGAAGGGCCATCATGAACCAGCTTGCGAAGCCAGCCTCACCACTGCTGCATTACAAATGCTCTTTATTAACAGCGATCTGTAATCAATGGGCTCAGGCTTTTTGCCAGAGCCCCCAAATCAGACAGCCGAGCCTCTGAGTCAGGGTGGGCGGAGCCACAGCCCCCCATCCCCCCCCCCCCCCCAACTATCGAACTGGGAAGAGAAGGCTGTGCTGCCCCTGCCTGACTCTTGGGTGCAGATGCTAAATCAGAAAGGGACCTCATCATCATTCCAGGGGCGCCCTCTCACACTGCTGCTTGAATATTCATCAGCCGGGGTAAGCATGGCTCGCCGTACATTTACATGCTATCATGTGAATGAAACGACTTGCTTTTGTTACAACGAAGGCAAATGTTCTAAATTAGCATTATGTGTAAGGGTAACTTTTGGTCAGAAATATAAAGGCATATATATATATATATATATATATATATATATATATATATATATATACACAAATGTAGATACATAGAGACAAACAATTCAGTAGTTAGGAAGGTCTTCGTTAAGTAGACAATAGGTTAATTGCAGGATTCTAAAAACTTTTTATTTGGAAACGATCTGTAAATTTCAATATGGACTTCCTTTCCTTCAGAAGAAATCATTACATAGCATTTTTTCTAAAATGTATAACGGGAAAAGCACCGGACTGGGGAGTCAGAGACCTGTGAGCCGGCCATGCAAGAACCACTGCCCAGGAGCTGAGTAACCTTGGGCAAATCATTTAACACCTCTGGCCTGCCCAGCCTTATCTGTAATATGTGAGGGATTAACGAGTTGTAATATCCCTGAAGTTCATTGTCACTCAACCTTAGCTTAAATGTGTTTAGTGTTATTTCTTTCACACTGTGGTGTAAGAAAGCCATTTATTGTTAAGAGTGGAAGAAAGGAAGAGTACAGAATGGGCAGCCAAACCAACTTGCCTCAGCCTCTTTGTGCTATTCTCAAACAAATGTCTTCTGTGGGCATTCTTTCTGCCACATTGTGTTAAGTGCTATACAGGATAAGGCAGGACTGGAATCACCTAGTAGAGAGGCCAGTCTACTAAAGGGAAACAGATCAATAGATAAACAACTCACCAGTCCTTGTGTAAGGCTGCTTTTCAGTTCAATAATAGATCCGACTGCATCTCATCCAGGGGCAATGAGTTTGGCACTCTATTTGTGCACAGCACAACTGTAGGTGGCACCACCACATAGACCAACAGCTGAACAAATACTACCTGGAGTTATGCAACATGGCAGCCCCATTCCTACTAGGTCAAATCAACAAGCATCACACTCCACTAAGTTTTGAGAGAGACAATAACATGAGCTCCATGCCCTCTAGACATTATACTCTAGAAATAAGCTCATCAAAAGTATATAAATAAAAATGCAATATTTAATACACAAATAAGATATAAACTGTAAAATAAATGACTTGAAGACAGCAATAAAAAATCACAAACAATAAGTGATTAGTGTTAAGACTATGCTATTGTCTGAATTAGATGAAATCATATATGCAAAGTGCTTAAAATTATGCCTGGTACATAGAAAGCTTTTAATAAATGTTAGCTTGTGTTTCACTCATTTGTACAATATTTTGCACAATGATAATATTTGCCAGAAGGGAGAGATTATTTTAGTTTGGAATTTCCAAGGAAGGATTTATAGAGAAAGCAAGGTTTAAATGGAATCTTAAAGCATGGGTGAAATTTGAATAAGGAAAATATTAAATCATGGCTTAATTCAGATTCCCACAAAGTGTGCCCATCAAGGTAAAACACTCTGGACACTCAAAGATCCAGTCATTTCTCATCACAAAATTCTAAAAGGTCCAAAGCACCAGCTCTATCACCATTCATTCAGCTGCCAATAGTCTCTATCAGAATAGTCAAAGGTTCTGTCACCCTCCTCTCCCCATTTTCTCCTTAGCCAATTCTGTGGAGCATCTTTAGTCCTTCCAATTAGAAGGGCTCCATCAAGCTAATACTACATTCCCAAAGCCACCTAAAAGGTTCCCTCAAGCTGACCTGACTGTTGGCTCAAAGATGACAGATTTGCCCCACTGGTGTGGCTCAGTTGGTTGAGCATTGCCCTATGCACCAAAAGGTCACAGGTTCAATTCTTGGGCATGGCACATGCCCAAGTTGCAGGCTTGCCCCCCGGTATGAGGTGTGCATGAGGCAGCCAGTCAATGTTACTCTCTCTCTCTCTTTAAAATCAATAAACTTTTTAAAATATATTTTTAAAAATATATGACAGAGTTTCATGTTGAAGACTAGAACATTCCACTTTCTCCAAACACCTAACCTAACACCTTTATTTGCTTTTAGTTTTGATACTCCAAAAGCATTTTCTAAATGATAGAATTTGAACTTTGTAGAACTTTAAATTGTGATAAATGCATCCTGCATGTATCTTAGGGAGATATATACTATAGGCAACAGTATTTTGTCAACTGTAGAAGCCTAATAATAAAGTAAAATATTACTACTGTATCCCTCTATTGACTACATTATAGCTTTACCACAAAGTACTTGTAGAAGAGACTGGTAGTTCTGTGGTAAGCAGTTAGACAGAAATCAGCAGAGCAAGGACGATGGGCCAGGTATAGAAGGTCACTAGAGCAGAAAACTCTGGATGCATAGCAATGGCCAAAACTTGGAAAACAAGGATTTTCCTCACCTAGCTTATAGCTCGTCCTAGAGTTCAGATCCTCCCCCGACATATCACTAATTATACTCCCCCCCCCGCCAGGAGGAACAAGGGGCAGGAGAATAGACTCATAGAACCCATGGCGCAAGCCCTTGCATGACCACTCCCTTAGGCATTAAGGCCTACAGATAACATCCAGGCCCCAAAAAGCAGCAAAACCAGACTGCTGACATCAGGACCACCTGAAAGGACACACCTGCAAAGCTGATGAATATTCTATCGATATCCTCCCTTGCGACCTCCCTAGGATCCTCATCTTTAAAAGCCTCTAGGAGGGAGGATTTCTCAAGAGCATTTTTCTTGCCTCTCTCTTTCTCCTAAACTCCAGGATCCCTTCTTTTGCCTCTGTAACTTGTTTCCTGAGACCATTTCTTCCACAGCTCACTTCTTCTACCTCTGTGATTTTTCTAAATACATTTTCTCTACTGTCTCTTATAGTTTGAGTCTTGACTCTGAATTCTTTTATAGCCAGAACTCAAATACAGAGGTTGCTGAACCAAGGTCAGGTCTGATTCCACTGAAGTAACACCTGGTGCCATTTTCCTTCCAACAGTTCTATTCCTAATATAGGGATAAGAAATTTTAATCCAAGAGAACCAGTTGTGTGCAATGTTCTTCTATTCAAACCAAATTTTATCTATGACATTTGTATTTAACATAGCTTCTAAGAATAAGCAATGTAAAAAATATTTTTCTTTTAAATAATACTCATTTTAATAGAAAACTTCAGCTCTCTAATTCCTTAAAAGTTCACACCAGTGGTTCCTGGTGAGGGCCAATTGATGTTTCTCTTCCTCTACCTTCTTCTGTCTTTAAAAATCAATTAAAAAAAACAATTTTTAAAAAGTTAAGAAATTCCAAAACTAGCATTGAAAAAAGTTTGTGTGTTTGTTTTTTAGTTGTTGTTGATGTTACCTTGCAAGTTATCATTATTTGTGCAAAATTATATGGTTCAGCTAAGGCACGAAGGTAACTATTCTTTGAAAATAAATGCCTTTTGCCTCAGATCAACAAAAAGAGCACATTTTTTGTAACACACATGCAACAATTTTAAAAGTTACATTCTGATTTTACTCGCTGGTGTCAACAGTGGGCATCCTCTGTAATCTTGCACAAGCAGAAGAAATCTATGATTTGATGTATATCATCATCTTTCTAGAAATTTCTCTTTTCCAGAACATCTCTTAGCTGATCTCATAGCTATTTTTTTTATCTCTACTATCACTTAAAATAGTTTATACACTTTATAGATGATGTATTGTAGAACTGTATACCTGAAACCTGTATAATTTTATTAACCAATGTCACTCCGATAAATTCAATAGAAATGTTAATGATTGTTGTCCTTAAATAATGTCATAGTAATGAAAGAATTAGCATCGACACTTGACACTGTTCATGCCAATATTTTACGCTCTCCATTCTTCCACCGTATGAAATCAAATTGCACATCTTGAGAGAAATGCACATGCCATGTTGTCATGCACAGTAGATCAAACTAATGTAAAAATCCTAAATGGAAACCTTCTCAGGAATTTTAAATACACAAGCTACATCTGCAAGATATTTAACTATTGTGCTTTCACTAAAAATTAATGAGATTTAAATTCAGCTTGAAAGATAGAACAACCAAAGTTTAAAGTGCATGCTAAATTTGTATCGTAGGTTTGTCCCTCATGACCCTATCCCGCCTGCTTTGGAGAAGATTTTTCAAATTCAGAACAATGGTGGGAGGGGGTAGAGATTCTAACTTCACTGTCCTATTTGTCCATGATCTCAACACAATTCTGCATGCTTTTGTATTAAATATCTTGGCTTAATTGTAAGACACCCATAAAAAAGGAAATTAGAGAGCACAGCTACAGTATGCTGGTCTATTCTCACATGGATGATTCACACTTGGAATTTGTCATAATACGAAAGCACTGGCAAGTGTAATTGGCAAAGTAGGGGTTGCTTCAATCCAGCACATGCCCACTTAGGTAATGAAACTCTGCTGCTGTGGTTTTAGTCCATATGGCCAACAAAAGTGCTTTATTATATGCTCCCAGAATCCTAGAATCTAGAGGAACCATTTCTTAGTATAAATTATATTTGTACCTATTTTTAGAAATGAGAGTCAAATGTTATTTATTACCATTGCAACACAGCATCTTCTCTATTCTTAGAGGCAACAACTCAAAACTGTAGTCATCCCTTTTGGAGAATTCCTATAATTACAACTAAACAGTACAGAACACACAGGTTCACCAACAAAACACAAAAATATTCAGCTAGCTGCACTATTAGTTCTTTGGCAACTTGTGGTAAATTTATATTTAATTCCAGTAGTACAGTACATAGAACCACTTTTTTTTGAACCAGTAAACTGTGTGAGTGTGACATCAAAGTCATAATGAAGTCTGAGTCTGCATGCTGAGGTGCCATTTCCATAAAACATCATTTTTGTGACGGATACACAATTAGATTTGATATTGAATAGTTATCAGCTATTAATTCATTACAATGCTCTTTTTCTATCTAGGCAATTTTATTTTGTCAGAAATACAGTTATTTTACATTTTCTTAATGTAGCAGAAGCACTGACATCTAAAAGCTACTAAAATACCAAGTCAAGACCTTTCTAGGCAAAGTACCATTTGAAATATCCACATGTGCATGACGTTTTACTGGTAGTTATTGATCTTAAAGGTAGTAAAAATGAAATCTGTTTTTAGAAAATGTTTTGGCTCGTTTCTAATATAAAAGTACCTACACATAAAGTAAAAAAGAACAAGTTTCATTTGCTTATTAATTTATTAAATCTGGATATTCCCTATTTTTGATAAATGGAATAAAACATATAATCATGACAAGAGAATTTTTTCAAATACCTTTACATGTGACATAGACAAAAAAGTCCATCAAATGTTTTTTTTAAACCCATTTGCAATGCCCCACATCTGAACGAAACATCGATGCAATGATAACTTCAGTTCTACCAACCAGAAAAGACCTTTTTGCTCACAATTTTCCCCATTGTCAACATTACCTGCAGTAGAAGATAGCCAATCTTCTTATCTTCTTTCTGACCCCAACTCTCAACTTTGCCCAAGCAACCATGGCGAATCCTAATATATAAAAAGTCAGGGGCCATCACGACAAAAACAACCAAATGGATGACTGAACACAGGCTATATCATGGGGCGACAAGGCTGGCAGGGGGGTTAGTGAGGGATGACCAAACGACTGAACAGCAGGCTGCATGGGGCAACCAGGCTGGCAGGGGAGGGGAGGGGCAAGGCGCAGTTGGGGATGACAAGGCCGGCAGTTAGGGGTGATCAGGCAGGCAGGCAGGTGAGCAGTTAGGAGCCAATGGTCCCAGATTGCTGAGTATGCAGGCTGAGCTGAGGGGACACCCCCTATCTCCCATGCACAAATTTCATGCACCAGGCTTCTAGTATATCTATATTAGAGAGACCTCTGGGAAAGGGTTGTGGAGGGTAGGAGAGAAAAAAGGCTGTTTCCCTTAGATGATTTGTGAATGAGTCCACTAAATTTGCTGCTCAGTGGCAGTATCTTTCAAAGCGACTAATGGCCACTCATTGGTGTTTGTTTTGTTTTAATGGTTTACATATGCTTCGTATCCAAATATACATCCTCTGATCTGCCCATATGATATAAGAAATGTCCAGGTCTTTTCAGATACTAAACTTGTATCTGGGAGAACTATCCATTTGTTGAGATGGTAATTGTTTTAACTTTGATGTCCCTCTCTCTGCACATCTGTTTCAGCTCTTCTACCAGACACACTCCCAAATTTATCATCTCTGCATATGTTCCTGGGTTAGGATGGCCTTAGTGGCAGAGCACAAAATAACTGCACGTCTGTGACATGAAAGTCAATAAACTCCACTGTTGCGTTAAGTTTGTTATTCTTGGGTGTGTCCATAAAGCACAGTGTTTACTACATGAACAGTTCACACTTCCAGAATGAAGAGGTACTAATATAGCAACATTTTGTTACCTGATATTCTAACCCACAGGAGCCAAAGTAGTACTTCCTTGGTTATACAGTTTATTCTATTATCATCAAGCAGATTTTTCATTATTATTTTTTTTTAATCTAGAAGGCTAGGCCCTTTCTCCTGTACCACATTGCTTCTCTAAAATGCTAGGTTTAAAATCTGACTCTATTAATTACTGCTTTTGTAGCCTTAGATAGCATACAATTTTCTCATTAGTAAATAGACTAAGCATAATACCAATCCCTCAAAGTTTTGTTGAGAAATCAGGAAACTCTTGCCACAATAGTGTTTAGTATCTTTCACAACACATTTCAGGGTTAATATGCATGACTCAGAGCTCATCTGGCCTTTATGGTACACAGTAAGATTTAAAGAGTAATAATTTAATCCTCAGTAGAGATGAATTCATGCAACAAAGAACCAGATTTTGTAATGCTTAAACCATATCTTATATAATCAAACTAGATCTTAAATCTCAGACAGATGGCATTGACCACATCTTGGGCCACATCTACCTAACTCAGGTGGGGATGCTGCTGACACTCAGATATTATCATATGATAACAACTCCATTAAAGCAAATAATTTCAGATGAGTTGTCTATTGAACAAATTATGACCATATTGAACTCTTAAATCCTTCACTCCTTAATTTAAAAACAAAACAAAACACAGTACTGCTTGTCTGTGATATGCAAGTCATAATGCAGAAATAATTTACATGCTTTGGGTCAGTTTCATAAAATAGTATTTTCACTAGGAGCTTATGATAAAGAAGCAGAACTACTTATTGTTTAAAAATATAAAAACTATGGAAGTGTATATGAAATATCCCCCCTTCCCAATCTCATTTTCCAAAGTTCTCCACTGTTCATGGTATTTACATTTCTGAATGTTTGCTATGCTTTTAAAGTATTTTAAATATCTCTGTATATAAAAATATTGTATAATTTTACCCCAAAAAATGAACATTTTTCTTCTGTACCTTGCAGTCTTCACTCACCATGTTGAAGACATCTCTTAGTGTTGGTCCATGTAGGTCGATCTACAATTGTGCAGCAGCAGAATCATAGTATAGCTAGGCAATCTGTCCCTGACTGATATGCAGGTTGTTTTAATATTTTGCTGTTACAAAGAATGCTGCATTCATGTATGGACGTCTCTGAACATTTGCAGACATCATTTTCTATGACAAATTTCTACATTACAATTGCAAATCACAGGGTGTATTTTTATTTTTACAGATCCTCACAAATTGCCATGTAAAAAGTTTGTACCCATTTATATTCCTTGAAACTATGTATGACTGCATATTTGCCTAAATATTAGCCAATACTCAGTATCACAAGTCTTAAAGCTTTTATTAATTTGATAACTAAAGCAAAATTACATTATTATTTTAATTTGCGTGATCACTATGGTGACTAAAAATCTTTCCAATTTATTTGAAGCTTATTTTTATTCAGTGATTTGCCAGTTTATTGCCTCTCTCATTATCTGAGCGGTTTAATTATTTCTTAGTGACTACTGGAAACAAATAGTTTATTTCTGTTAACACTCTGAAATATAGATTAGATAGATAGATAGATAGATAGAAGAAGATGCACAGATTGATATAAGTATATATAAATATATATATGGATGATAGACATAGGTTTAAAAGAGTTAGATGGAGAGACAATATTTCTTCATGATTACTCTTGTCAGGTATATTTATTGGTGCTTTTCTCATACAGATGGTTTTAATTTTTTAAGTAATCAAAACTGCCAATCTTTCCTTTTATGATTTCTGGGTCTTATTTTTGGCTGTGAAAGATCCTTTCTACTCTAAAATTTTAAATATTCTACTCTGATTTTTTTTTTTTTTGTAATAGTATCAAAGGGTATTTTTTTTAACCTTTTGATCTTAATGGATTTGCTAAGAATTTTACTAGGTATCTGAATACATAATCTCATTAATTGTTCTATAATATGAAGCTTATTGTTGTAAATAAATAATCCCCACTAGCTCCATATCACATAGCAGCTAAAGCAAATGAGATAATGCAAGTAAAAATTTATAAATGGTCAAACCACATCGTGCTGAACCCTATTCTTAAGCCATTTATATTGCCAAAGTGTAACTATTCTTTAGGCAATGGTCATATCAATAGAAAACCAGTCCTGATAGACTATTTTATTGAGAAGTCTGTTTGGCACCAAGTTAATGGAATAATTCTCACATAAAGAATGATGTTTACACTCAACTTCCTTTGTTTTGCAATAATACTGTAACACAAAATGCTTAAAGCAGGGCCAGTGGATGAGTCCTGTAGTATTTATCGTTCTTTTATTAAATAAACATGTGTATATGCCTCACATATGTAAAGCTTCGGGGTAAGTACTCCAGGCATACAGAGATGAAGACAGCCCAACTCTTTTCTTCAAAGGCACTTGCTCTCGAGTGAGGCACACATACATGCATAATGCCTCAGGAAAGAGGTGATATTTTATGTGCATAGTAGTATGAAGAATAAAGTAGCCAGCTCAGGTTCCAACATGTAACTGTGTGAAGATGTGGTCTTCTTTAAACCCCATATCAGTGTCAGAAAGCTAAATGGCAAGCTTCCTAACAGACTAGGGACTATAGTTGTGGTTGGTTTTTCGTGCCTGGTGTTTTTTAAAAATTTGATTTAGCTACCAACATTCTAAAATTCAGAGGTTTGCCAAGACTGGTTTGGCTCAATGGATAGAGCGTTGGCTTGGGGACTGAAGGGTCCCGGGTTTGATTCCGGTCAAGGGCATGTACCTTGGTTGCGGGCATATCCCCAGTAGGGGGTGTGCAAGAGGCAGCTGATCGATGACTCTCTCTCATTGATGTTTCTAACTCTCTATCTCTCTCCCTTCCTCTCTGTACAAAATCAATAAAATATAAAAAATAAAAAATAAAAATAAAAATAAAATTCAGAGATTTTACACTAAAATATACTTATAAATGTGTGCTTTCCAGATAAAATGAAGTGATCTGTCCTCAATGAGCTGCCATTATAACTAGGCAATCGATCAGCTGGTGCTGAGTGTTGGCTTTCCCTTCTAGACTGGCACGCACCCTCCGGCTTACCACAGTCTGCACCACTCCCTATTGTTTTACTTGCTCCTCACATTTTTTGTTAGCTGCCAGCTCCCTGGGGTCATGTCTGGGGACTTCCAGCAACTGTGACCCCCTCCATGGCAAAGTCAGGAACTCCAGGGTGAATTCCTTGTTCTTAAGGAAAGCCATATTCATGAAGGATATACCACAGAGCCTCTCCATTTAAAGACAGATTGTATTCTGATCACCCAATAACCAGAAATGAAGAGGCCGGTGAATTAATGGACTATTATGAGTGATTGCACGTGGCTTCGTGTTTCAAATATCTGAATGAGTACTTCGTAATTTACTCCTCTAACAAAAGAAGAAACATTAAAATGAAGGGGACTCAAATAATACATTTGCTGTTACCATATTCTAAATTTACAGGACGAAACAACTTCATGGAAATAAGATTGGATCTTTGAATAATGCAAAAGCCAGATGTTGGAGGAGTTGGAGAGCGCTGGTAGGTGTCTCCATAGCTGTACAGCTAAAATCTGTAAGTTATATGTGGTCTGCAAGAGGCAGAAGCACACTACATTTTGGGCCAAATTCTTCATGGAGCCTCAACCTTGTTTTTCAGATTTGTGACTGTCACAACCCAAAGGTTGAGAACTGCTAGTGGGGTCTCCTAAGACCTTCGGAAAACACAGATATTTACATTATGATTCATAAGAGTAGCAAAATTACAGTTATGAAGTAGCAACGAAAATAATTTTATGGTTGGGGGGTACCACAACATGAGGAACTGTATTAAAGGGTCATGACATTAGAAAGGTTGAGAACCATTGGTAGGCGAAAGAAAACATATTCTCATGTTCTTATCCTTGATGTATCTCCCAAATTTTAAAATATTTTATTTTCTTTTTTCTCTTTCTTTCCCCGCCTCTCCCAAGACCAGTGCTGTTCAAGTGTGAATATCTTGATTGGCATGAAAGAATGGAAACTACCTGAGGAATTTTCTTTCTCCCATCTCAGATAAATAAACAACTTTTCTCAGGTACTATGTGTCATCATTTTTTAAAATTGTCAAAACATCCTAGAATTCACATCTGCATCCCAAGTGAATAGCTATCAGTATTCATAATAAAGCCTGCCCATTAATGGAAATATTTCCTTTATTAAATAAAATCTATTTATTTTAGCAATTTCAATGTAAGGCTTACTAGTATCTTTTGTAATCTTAGTCACTCCTGATATTCCTAGACATTTCATATTTTAAGGAGGAATTTGAGAATACAATGAATGTTAAATAGTTTTCAATCCCTCTTATTAATTTATAAATACAAGAAAACATGGTTTTGTGTTATTATCATATTCTAATACCATTGTTGTTATATTTTGACACTAAATAATTTTATTTGATAGTTTCTCTCTCTCTCCTTCTCTCTCTCTCTCTCTCTCTCTCTCTCTCTCTCTCTCTCTCTCTCTCTCCCTCCCTCCCTCCTTCCCTCCCTCCCTCTTTCTCTCTTTCTTCCTTCCTCACACACACATATCAGATACACTCAATTCTACTTCTATAACAATCCATTGTTATTTTAATTTTACTTCTTTACTCTCTTGAACTAACTCTTGAATCCTCAAATTTTATTTTCATTAAGTAGCTTCTCATCTCTGGAGAGCCACTATTTCTTCTAAACTCTGGACCAAACACCCAGGACATATATTTTTCCTGGTGAGATCATTACCAACACTTTCCAAACTAGAAGATTCAGCTAGCACTGATGGCGCATCACCAACACTGCAGTGTGGTAAAACCAAGGGATGTCATTGTGTTTTGGCATTGGATCACAGGAGTGTGAAATGTGTGATTTACATCAGTGGACTCACAGTTCTCTTCCTCAGGGGTGTCCCCTTAGTGTTCTCCAGCTTCTCCTTCTTGAATTTCAAGTAGCCAGTCCCAGGAAAAGGACCCAAGTGTCCTTTTTCTTGATTTCTAGATTTCTTTCAATGCACATCAAGTTCGTCTTTTCTCTGGGAATGACTCTTTCAGTTAAGCTCCAGATTTATAGGTTTTAAAAAATACTTGGATCATTAAAACAGGAGCAGAGCAAGATTTCCCCCCACCTTTCTAGGGTCACTGACATATAGAAATAACTTATAAAAATTAATTTATATATCTTTTCCTTAAAAATATATAAAACATTCAACTTCTCTGCTTTTTAAATTAAGGGCAGGGAAACTAAAGATTTATTCAACAAGTAAAACAAACATTTAAAAAATATCTTCCAGGCTCATTTTATGTCCAGTTTGGGGCAAAGAGTAAAGAGGGATGTGATAGAAAAGAAAAAGGGTAGAGGTGAAAGAAGCTGCATGAAGAGAAATGTGAAATGCAGATGGAGTAAGAAAGACAAAGGAAAAAAAAAGAGACACAAAGCAAAAAAGTCACCAGAGGAGAGAGAAGGCAGAAGATCTCAGTAGGTTGTGAAGTATAAATTACAACCTGCAATTCACTAGGCCCAAGATTCCAGAATGTTATCATCAAGCATTCAATCATCAGACATTGAACACATACCATGTACTAAGCCCTCTTCCCTGCATAGGGTATACTGTATTGAACAAAATTAAACATCTCTCTTTTGAAAAGTACAGATAATAATCAAGGTAACATCTGTTAGATATTCTGCAGGGGTAAAAACAAAATAAAATGTTTAATGACTGAACAAGCCATTTTAGATTGTATGATCAGGAAAGTCTCTGAGGAGATGACATTTAAGCTAAGATCTAAATGGCAAAAGGGATCAACTAAGTGATGATATGACCATCATTTTGGGCCCAAGAAATAGTGTGGTACAAGTCTTAAAAGCAAGAAGGAACTTATTAAATTTTAGGAACAACCCAAGGTGAGTGTGGCAATGGCATAAGGAACACATAAAGAATAAGAGTGAGTCATAGGATGTAAAGTCAGAGGGGAAGGCAAAAACTGAGTCACGAAACTGCAGTAAAAAGTCAACTTGTGAATGGATTGGATTTGAATGATTCGAGAAAAAGAGGAATCAGAAATATTTACTGGGATTTGGGTTTGAAGATGTCAGTTATTAAACTGAGGAAGCATAGGGAGAGTATAAATTTTCAGTTTTTAACATATTTCACAATGTCTGTTGCTTGTGGCATTCTGTGGGTAGGAAATCAAAGGTCTCTTTTGGGCATGTTAAGTCTACAATGCCTAGTAGACATCCAAGGAGTGGTGTTGTGTAACTAAATAGACATAAAATTCTGGAATTTTTATCAAAATTCTTATTACTCGAATTGCTTTCTCTACAGATTTTCTACTACTCAGATACTTAACCTGAGAAAAATAAACAGGAAAATTGATGGAACAGATTCTCTGCAATATCATATTCATAATCAAAATAATGCTACCCATGAAATCTCGATGAAATCAAATTTTCATTTAAACCAGTCACTGAATTCTGCAGTCCTTGCCCCCAGCAGAAAGAAAACACATTTTCCACTTGGAAAGTTGAGACATTGGGACCCTGGTAATGTCCCTGACATCTTGTTTGTAAATACAAAGATAACCAAGTAAAGAAAAAATTAGGGAAAAAGTTTACCTTAATTTGAATAAATTAATTTGGTGGAAAAAGACTTCTCAGGGATAAGTATTTTCTGTGTAGCCTCAGGATTTTGAACGTGATAAGGTACAAAATGTGTAGATGTCATACACATTTGCCATTTTGCTTAGGTTAATACATATAAAGCTAATGTATGTTTCTGGTGAATTTTTTTTATTAATATAAAATATTAAAATGGGGGGGGTTCAAAACCATAACATTTCATTGTGAAAAATTACCAATATCTCATTTGTAGATTATTTCATATCAGTAGCATCTGATATGCTACTTAATGTCCAACTTAAGATAGAATATTCTTTTACTAGTCATATTGTCATAGCAGTTAAAATAAAATACAGTAAACGAATATTAACATGATGACAGCAGGTAAAACAGGTCTCTTATTTCTATGGTGGAAACATTGTTCCATGAGATTCTTTTAAAAATAATTTTTCAATACTTTTAAATAAATTTTTAAAATGTCTTCCCAACACTCTACTTCATTGAGAAGCTCCACAATTAGAAATTAAATGTCTGGCAACCTTAGTGTATTGTTTTAAATCTGAATGAAAACAAAATGGGCAATTTTTGGCAACCTACATGTATATAGTAAAAAAATAATGCAGGGGAAATTGGTTTCAAGATAGTTAAAATGAGGTTAACTTTTTAAATTGAGTTTCAAATAACTAAGTCCACACATTTATTTTGTTGCATATTTCTCTTCCATTGGAGAGCCCTGAGTTGCATTCTTTATAATAAACCACTAAATGTAAGTAAAGTCTTTTTCTGTGTCCATGAGTTGTTCTAGGGAACTGTCTAAGGAGGGCATTGTGGAAATCCCGTACTTTTGTAGTCAGCTGGGCAGTAGTAAGAGTAATTTGGGCAGCCCCATTTGTCACTGGTGCCTGTCATATGGAACAGTCATATGGACTGAGACCTTGACCTGGAGTCTGGGATAACTTTAAAATTGGATTGACTTGCTGGACACCCAGTTGGTGTCAGGGAATTGGTTGTTTGCGGAGAAAAACAGCGTGCATTTTGTGTCAGAAAAATATCACACACCATTCCTCCTCCAGCTTTCTAATGTTGCTGCATATGATTTCATTCCATTATACATTCATTCAGATTCTATTTCATGTCTTTTATGTTTACTATCATTTATATGGATTCAGTGTAGATAGAGAAGATTATAGTACGTGTTCTTGACACAAGTTAAATCCACAATTGTTTTTTTCTCTCTAATACTTGGATATAATTTTAATACTTTTTAATAAAAATGTATTTGTAAATGAATGATTGAACAAATTGATGTATTTCAACACTTTTTATTGCAGCATTTGTTTGTAAAGCCAAATTGGAAATCAACCATACATATATTACCAAAATAAATAAGTATCATTACTATCTAACATCTGCATTTAGAATCTAAAGATAAAAGCAGAAATTTGCCTTTGCCTTCATCCAACCCCCGTTCCCTTCTCTTCAGAAAACCATTATATTACTGCTGGAGGCCTGGCGCATGAAATCTGTTTTCGCGGTACGGCCCCTAGGCCTGGCCTGTGATCAGGGCCATCTTCCCCAGCTGCCCGCAGCCAGGCCCCCCCCCACCCACCCTTGGTTCCCCATTTGCCATTGGGCATGGGTGCCTGACAGCCAGGAGAAGGGACTGAGAGGTCTACTGTTCCCGCCCACTTGCTGACCCCGACCCTGCTGTGGGTGGCATCAGGTGATCAGAGCCTGCCAGCCAGGGAAAGGGACCAAGAGGTGGTCAGTGGGCCTCATAGTGACTTGTCCACTGGTCGTTCTGGTCACTCTGCCCTTAGGATCAATTTGCATGATACCCTTTATTATATAAGATAGAAGCCTGGTGCATGGGGGGGACGGGGAGAGGGGGAAGGGAGGCTGGCCTGACCTGAAGAGGGCCCCAGCTCAGGGGAGAGGGTCCCCACTGGGGGGTGGTGCCGCCCTGGGCGAGCGGCTGCAGGTGATTTTCAGGCCGGACTTGATCCTGATTGGGTGGAAGTCCTTGATGGGGTGGTGGCCAGCCTGGGTGAGGAGCTTCTCATGGTTTGCAGGCTGGTCATGCCCCCATTGGGATGGGGGGATCCTGCTAGGGGTTGGGGCCAGCCTGGAAAAGGAGCCATAGGCAGTTTGCAGACCGGCCACACCCCCAGATTTGTCAGGAAGAACATCCGGAATGACCTCCAGAAGACATCTGGTCTATCCAGACTAATTAGCATGTTACCCTTTTATTAGTAAAGATGACATCTGCCATTCCAGTCTTTTCCCCTAAATGCTTACACTGTTTTGATTGATTTATTGATCAACTAGATAAATGGATAAATAGTCTAGAACTATGGAGTATTGTTTTGTGTAAATGTGAATGAGTTCAACTGTGTAGATTATTGCACAACTATCTTTATTTAACAATATGTTTTGAGCATACCATTGTAACTGCTCAGTAGCATTCATAACACGGCTATGCCATATTTATTTAATTACTTCCTATGAACAGAAATTTAGATTGTGACCAAATAGTTCAGTGTAATGCACAATTAACCTTGAAGCATCCTTTGAAAGATACTTAAAATACCTCTTTGGATACATGTCTAAGTAATTTTATAATCTAAAAATCTGGAAATAAAATAAAATTGTTAGGTTGAAATATATATTTATTTTTAATTCACATAGATAAATTATAAAAATGTTTCCCAAAATTAACTGACCCCAGTTTACATATCCAACAAAATTTATGAAAAATACTGAGTATTATGTCTTTTAAAGTTTTTGCCAAATTGATGAAAGTGAAATATATTTGTTTTAAAATGCAATTCCCTAGTTACCCATGACTCAACATATTTTATTCATTTATGAGTCATTTTCTTTTTTCCTTCTATGAATTGCTTATTTCTAACTTTTGTCCATTTTCCTACTTAGTATTTGTCTTTTTTTTTGTGTAGAAATACTTCATGTATTCTGAATATTAAATTTTTGTTTTATTCACATCTATATTTTCTTTCTAACTTGTTTTGCTTTTTAATTTTGGAAACTTTACTTTTTACATCAGTGTTTTTAATTTTAATATTAAAACTTGTTTAAGAAAACAATTTTATTACTTCACTAATATTCCAAGAATGCCTTCAGTGTGCTAATCAGCAGTCAATAAAATACTAATATAAATTTGCTCATGCTTTATGAGAACTAAACCTATATTTTCTGAAAGTTATAAAAACATTTAATTTTTTAAATCTCAATAATAACAATAGTTAAGTTTATATGTTACTTCAAAATTGTTTTAAGATAAAGAGGCACCATAATATGTTGGAAAAATAGGGGCAGTTACATGTCATTTGGAAAAAATTCTAATTAAATCCTCACCTCACACCATATACAAACATAAATTCAGACAAATTAACAAATTAAAAGTTTAAAAGAAATATCAAACCATAAAATTTACAAGATAATTGGAATATCTGACCTTAGAATAGGTTAGATTTTTTTAGGATTAAAAGTAATGGAATAAATTACAAAAAATAAAAGACTGACAAATTTGTCTTATGAATACTCTTCAAATGTTAAGCTAAAAATTTAAATAAATACAATAGGCCAAAGCCTAACATTTTGGATTATAAACAAATCCACGTAAACTGATAAGAAAATATAAAGACATTCAAGAGATAACTAGGTAATGAACTTAGAACTGCACAATCCCAATATTTGCTGGAGTTAGTTTAAAATGAGCTATCCCAGGTTGGAGTGAGAATTGTAGTTCAGGTTAAGGTTTGAAAACATAATCCTTCACAGAGTATATAATTGGTATAACCTTTCAGAAAAGTCAATTGGCAGGTGTTAAGAATGTAAAAATGTTCAAGACCTCTGTCTAGGAATTTTCATTTTAATAATTGAATCCAAGGACATAATCCAAAATGTAGATAAAAATTTTTAGCAAAAAGATTCTCCATACTATTAAGAGTAAAAGCTACCTCTACCCCCCCCACAAAAAAATAGGCAAAAACAACAACCTAAAGTTTTGACATTATTAATTTATTCAATAAATAAATATTTACTGACCATCCACAATGTTCCAGACCCATTAAAGGGGCTGAAGACTAAGTGTTCAACAACACAGGCAAGGCTCCCATGTTCCAGGAGGATCCAGGCGAACAATGAATAAATGATTCCACCAGTCATTCCCCAGAGCTTCCCTCTGCAGAGCTGGGGGAAGAGTTCTGAAGGCTGAGGAGACCACAGTGCAAATGCCCTGAGCTCCCAAGGGAATTCAATTTTCGAGTATTTGCAACAACAACTACAAAAAAAGAAGAAGAAGAAGAAGAAGAAGAAGAAGAAGGAGGAGGAGGAGGAGGAGGAGGAGGAGGAGGAGGAGGAGGAGGAGGAGGAGGGGGAGGGGGAGGGGGAGGGGGAGGGGGAGGGGGAGGGGGAGGGGAGGGGGAGGGGGAGGGGGAGGGGGAGGGGGAGGGGGAGGGGGAGGGGGAGGGGGAGGGGGAGGGGGAGGGGGAGGGGGAGGGAGGGAGGGAGGAAGGAAGGAAAGGAGAGAGAGAGAGGAGAGAGAGAGAGAGAGAGAGAGAGAGAGAGAGAAAGAGAGAAAGAAAGAGAGAAAGGAAGGAAAGGAGGCAGAAAGGGAGGAAGAAAGATAAAAGCCCACATGACAGAGCATAGTATTAAGACTATTGGGCCATAGGAAAATTACCAATCAATAAATGTATCCTGTAAAACACTATTTAGCATTGGAAATAATGTAGTTTCACAAAAGGTGTTTAGTAATAAGAAAAATACTTACGAAATAATGTTAGGTCCCCCAAAAAGGCACAACATACATGTTACATTGTCACAACTATGAGGAGAAATGCATAGATAGAAGACCCACTTGGAAAGAAAACAACAGTGTTAAGAATAATTGCTCCTAAGACAGGGTGGTGGGATTATTTTTCAAATTGTATTTTATTCTTTTCAAATTTTCTGTGAAGAAAGAACCTATTATTTTAATAAGTGAGAAATGCTTAAAACTAGAGAATAACAAATTATATCCACTGAGTATTGATATTTCATTCAGCAAAGAAAAAAGAAACGGAAGGAAAGAAAGAAAAGAAAATGAAATCAGCTTAAAGCTACTTATTTTAGCATTCCTTCAGGTAGACTACATTTTCACTACCTCGTGCTGGTAAATTTTACTATTTCTAATGCATGGCTTTTTATTTTGTTGTCTTATCGATACATTTTACTAAAGTCAGATTCACAGAGGTTCTGGAATAAGATATTTAAGCAGACTGACACCACCGTGTCCCATATCTCTCCCACCCATCCTTCCCCCACCAGCTAGATTTAATATGCTGAAATACAAGTGAATTTGAGTGCCAGCTTTGCTCAGATGATGGAAGATCTTGACAGCAACTCCATCTCCTTGTAAAAACTCTCAATCAGCATGAAACCTACTTAGTATAATAAACACCACAGCATGAACTATTTTTGCAGGTGAGTTGTCCTGTGGGCAGCCCACCCATAAATTAAGAGGACAGGCTAGAACTAGAAAAGTGGCTCCAACAAGAAGAGGGGGAAATGGAGTTTGGCCCCAAACCCCCTACCGACTGAAGGTCACAGGCCTGTTGAGACTGACAATTCATTATAATTTATTAGTGAGAGCATTTTTCCTTAAACCAGCAGGAGAATTAGAACCTGACATATTACTTTCAAAAACTCAATGGAAACTAAACAGGTTTTCAAAGGACATGAAATATATGGAGAACCAGAAAGGCAGAGCAGGTTTATGGCCTGTCAACCAAACTTAGATTTTTCTCAAAAGCAAAAGGATTTTCAAAGTGGCATTAGTGGATGCTATCAGAGTGAAATTGTAAGTCACCAGGACCCTTCCTCTAACTTATGGTTGACAGAGTTTCTAGCATTATTCAGAAAATATTTAGCAAAGATTAATAGCTTATGTCATTATTCATGTGAATGGCTTCTAATCCTATTTTCAACTCCTAATTTGAATTAATTTACTATAATTTGATTTTAATCTTGCAACTATCCAACAAGTCTTCGAAAGAGCATTTAAAAAGTGTATCCAGCCAAAGCCGGTTTGGCTCAGTGGAAGAGCGTCGGCCTGGGGACTGAAGGGTCCCAGGTTCGATTCCGGTCAAGGGCATGTACATTGGTTGTGGGCACATCCCCAGAGGGGGGTGTGCAGGAGGCAGCTGGTCAATGTTTCTCTCTCATCGACGTTTCTAACTCTCTATCCCTCTCAATTCCTCTATGTGTAAAATCAATAAAATATATAAAAAATAAAAAAATAAAAAGTGTATCCAGTGTAATACTAATATCCGGCTGCTTTTTGAGGGGGAAATAAAAGGTTTCTCTGGGGAAAAAACTTTTGGGGAACCACTGAGTACTCTACCTCCTCCCGACCCTTCTCTCCACATTCTTAACTCACATTGGCATGTGAAAGAGTTTGAGAAATCTGGAAGCAAAGAAAACTGTTTTTCTGTTTAAACCAGGACCAACTTCTGAATGTTTTTGTACAAGGTATCTTTTAACTCTAATGCCCCGGAGACATTTGAAAAAAAGCTTCCTTAGAACACGTTGCCTGTCTATCAGAATTACAGTGAAGAGCCCTGGCCAGGTGGCACAGTGAGTTAGAATGTCATCCCATGTGCCAAGGTTTCATTTTTAATCCTAGTCAGAGCTCATATAGGAAGCAACCAAAGAATGCATAAATAAGTAGAACAGCACGTCAATGTTCTCTCTCTCTCTCTCTCTCTCTCTCTCTCTCTCTCTCTCTCTCTCTCTTTTTCTCTGTCTCCATCCTTCTCTTTCTCTAAATATCTATCTATATAAAAGCCAAGTGCCTGGAATGCTGGAACAACCAGTTGCTTTGACACACACTGTGGCCCCAATTGCCCCCTGCCCCAGCTCCCCCATTGAGGGTGGGGCCAGCAGGCGAACTTCCCTTGGCCCCTTCCTCCAGCTGGCCCAGCCTTGATCAGCTCCAATTGGGGTGGGCCAGCTGGACCCAGATGACCCAACCATGCACAAATCCATGCACTGGGCCTCTAGTCAATAAATAAAATAAAATTACAGTGAAGAACCCTGACTGGGTGGCTCAGTTGGTTGGAGTGTCTTCCTGATGCACCAAGTTTGCACGTTTGATCCCTGGTCAGGGCACATATAAGAAGCAACCAATGAATACAGTGAATGCAAAAATAAGCGGAACAACAAATCAATGTTTCCTACTCTCTCTCTCTCTGTCAATCAATAATTTTTTTACAAAAAGAATTATAGTGAATAAATTTTTTAGCCATGCTATGAATACTCCAAATATTAGGTGCTCATAAAAAATCTGAGAGTACGTGCATTATTATTTGGTGGTATTTATTTCCCTTCCAGATTCTAAAGTCTTATTTGTTCTAAGCATGACTGGGATCTCAATATAAGATGAAGAATTGAGTGGCTCATCCAGCAGCTCTTCTCTCTCCCCTCTTTCTCTTCTTCCTGTCTATAAATAAGTCACGTGATATATCTAAAAGGGCATACAGCAGATGCCATGATACTCAGCATGTGTTTCCTTGACTAGGGTATACCCGGCATATAATCATTGAGGCTGGCAATCAAATCATTATTTTGTTTCTGAATTCCAGAGTTCCTACAAGATGCAAAGCCCAATGAGAACATAGTCAAATATTAAATATTTTTGTTTCACTGGCTGAGTTCAACTTGATTTGGCCTACATGACACTTGAATTTTTACCAGGATTGCCTAATGCTTCTTTGTTCTTTCTGAATTGAAATGGAAATGTAGTTACAATGATACAAAGCAGAAGCAGTGATTTAATCCAAGAACCAGCATCATCGATATATGAAAATAGTCAGCTCATGAGTCAAGTCAGATGTTCTTTTCCTAGTTCCACCCTCAATGATTTAGATGAAATGTTCATAATATGTGGATATAGCACACTGCCCATGAGTTTACAGTAAACAGAATGAAAGAAAAATACATGAAAATATTCAAATGTACTGTTATTCCCGTTGCTAAAGCTGCTTAGAATAATCTTTAGTTTTCTAGAATTCACTGTTTATTGTTCTTTCTCAGTTTAACATGTCAACACAATTCCTAAGATGTTTCCCTTCTTAAAGCTCGGAACAGACCCCAGGGCTTCCTCTCACTTAAAGTGGGCATGCTAAACCATATGTAATAGATTAGGAAAAATTATATCTACAACTTGTTTTAAATGTAATATACTTTCCCTGATGACAATGGAAGACGAAAATTATTTTCTGAATAGCAAAGCACTTGACAAAGACTCATTCAGTGAGGGAGATAAAGAATGGAGCATTCAACAGCGGCCTGCAGATTGAAGCATCATGGGTTCAATTCCAGTTAAGGGCAAGTAGTTTGGTTGCAGTTCAATCCCTGCCCTGTCAGGAAGTGAGCAGGAGGCAACCAATCAATGTGATTCTCCTATCTCATGTTGATCTCTCTCTCTCTCTCTCTCTCTCTCTCTCTCTCTCTCTCTCTCTCTCTCTCTCTCTCTCTCTCTCTCTCTCTTTCTCTCTCTCTTTCTCTCTTTCCTCCCTCCTCTCTCTCTCTTCTTTCCTCCCTTCCACTCTCTAAAAACCAATGGGAAAAATATCCTCACTCCTCAAGTGATGATTAAAAACATTAAACACATAAAAAAGAATGGAGGCCTCCAGGGCAGCTGACTAATGGCCAATGCTTGGCTCTCTCATGCTTAACACTGTTCATCCACCATCTGACTGAGTCTGTCACCAATGTGACCAGCTTGCAGGAGGAGGACCTCAAGCCAGACAAATAACAGGATGATGGAGAAGAGCTGGGAAAAAGTGATAAAGATCCTGTTATGAGTTAATCACTGGCAGAGGGGAATATTTAGACCCAAAATGTGGTGGTAGGAGAAAAGAAGAGATAAGTTAAGAGAAGTGGTTAACAGCATGGGCTCTGATGGCCAGAGTTCAACTCCATCCTCTTAATAGATGTGTGGCCTGGCAAATTACCTAATCATTTGAAGATTAAGTTAATGAATTAATAGAATCATCTAACAAGATCATAATGATTGGATGTAGCTATTCATGTAAGCAAAAAATAGAACCTGGCAAATGGTTGGATTTTATTTAATATTAGAGGCCTGGTGCATGATTTCATGCACCAGTGTGGTCCCTTGACCTGGCCTGCATGGTTGGACAGAAACTGGCTCTCTGACATTCCCCAAGGGGCACCAGATTGCAAGAGGGCACAGGCCAGGCCAAGGGACCCCGCTGGTGCAGAATCAGGGCTGGGGGTTGGGGGAGAGAAGAGATGAAGGAATTTGGCCAACCAGAGAGAGACCAAGGGAAGGCTCCAGGGCATGCCTGGCCTGTCTTACTCAGACTCTAGCAGCAATCTAACCTACCAGTTGGAGCATCCTGTCCTGTTGATCAGTGCATGTCATAGCAACTGATCAACTGTCTGCCTCCTGGTAGTCAGTGCACATCATAGCGAGTGGTTGAGTGGTCTTAGCATATCATTAGCATATTATCCTTTGATTGGTTGAAGGGCCAACCGGCCAATCAGACACTTAGCATATTATGCTTTTATTATATAAGATCCCTTATTATTATTTTTTTAAATACACTTTATTGATTTCAGAGAGGAAGGAAGAGGGAAAGAGAAACATCAATGATGAGAATTATTGATCGGCTGCCTCCTGCACACCCCCTAACTGGGGACTGAGTCCCAACCTGGGCACGTGCCCTGACTAGTAATCCAACAGTGACCTTCTGGTTCTTAGGACGAAGCTCAACCACTAAGCCATGCCGGCCGGTTGAACAATATTTCTTCTTATTTAAAGAACATTTTCTTCATGTATTCTGTGAAACCGAGGGGCTAGGGAAGAGAAATAACAGATTCTGCTACATAGCTAAAAAGGAAAAAAAAAAACTAATAAAGAGGGTTACAAAGAGACATAAGTAAATTCATGGGAAGAAAGAAATCAATAAAGTGTGAAAATAAAATTGTAACTGAAGAATAGGATGTGTCTCTTCTATTTCCAACTTTAACTGATGTTGTCAACCTCTGGAACCCAGCATCTCCCCAACCGTGCCTCCCCAGCAGAAGATGACACTTACATTAATAATTATAAAAGAAGTTTCTCCATTAATTAGTAGACCAAGTCTGTGTTCTACTCCAAAATTTTATGACCAAGCAACATCTCTGTATAACTATTCCACACACACACACACACACACACACACACACACACACACACACAAAGCCTTTTAAAAATCAAAACATATGATTCCTCATAAGGGGAAGAAAGCACAAAAGTCTATGAACTTGAATGATTGATGTGACTTCCCTAACAAAGGTAACACACACACACACACACACACACACACACACAAACTTAAACGAGATAGACATGTTTCACATATCAGTGCAAGTGTGAGCACTTAGGGCAGCTTTGCTTGCTCCTTGTCTCCTGTTGCTCTAACATCCACAAACATAGATTGTCACTAGTGCTCCTGCACAGCTTTGAACAAAACTTGCAAGAAGATAGAGTTAAACATCATTTAATAATGTGAAAACTTTGTGCATTCTGCAGAGATATCCCCCTAAAAGAGCATGCAGTACCTTTTCTCTATATTGGCATTTATATTCATTTTTGAGGATTGAGAGGTAGAGGCAGAATGACCAAGACTGATAATTAAAGGAAAAATAAAGTTCAGAAGAGGATGAATAATTAGTCCACAAAACACAGTACTTGTGGTCAGGATTGGAATCTGAAGCTTCAGAACGCCTCTGGCGGTCAAAGCTGCTTGGGCTCTCTCATCAGTGTTATTGCGGAGACACCTACCACCCATGATCTACGTTTCAAGAAGCATCAGCCTTAACCAAAGGACTCTAATGGATGAAACTGTCTCTAGGCAGCTGTAACCAGCTGCTTACTAGACATAAAATAAGACATGAGGCAGCTGGGAAGACTAAGTAGCCAAAATAATGCATTTGACTTTCATTGCAAGAGGTACCTCTCCATCAAGAGGGATTATGCAATAGGGGCCCATATCGTACCCAGAGCCAAGCAAAGCCTAATATGGAAGTCCTACTGGTCTATAAACTTCTGTGTAGGTTTCCCAGGTTCTTCTCAGAACACCCAGGGTGTCATGTAAATGAGATTCTTCAGTAATCTGTATTGACTGTCCTTGAAATCCCAGCTTGAAGAGTTACACACATTCTGGCAAAGGATGCAAAGGGAAGCAGGTGTGTTCTTAGCTCAAAAGCGGGCCAGTGGCTGGGATGGTTATTACTCAGGATTAAGCTTAACTACATTACCTCTTTTTATTCCGACACACTTAAATATTTACTATCTTGTATTGATTCAACCAGACTAGACTACTATCTCCAACCCATATTTATAAATGCCCAAGGAAATAACAAAGACATTCTCAAATTGCTTGAAATCCATTTCTGAAATTGAATCATTAATTCCATATGAGATTCTCTTAGATCTTCCTGGGAGTAGATTTCAGATGTGACGCCATTATGTCACTTCATTTTACACAGATATGAAATGAAAGAACAACATCAATACATAATTAGAATAATTTCATTTCAATTTAATCCAAGTGACACCAGTTTTCATTGGTCAATACAACTTGAATTTTCTTTTATTCTGTAAGCAAACAACAGAGATAAATACCAGGAAATTTATTGTCAATTACTGAAAAATTACATGGGGAAAAAATTTAAGCCATTTTTTTTTCCAGTTTTTCATTGAGATTAGACATCTCTAAAAAGTTGCCCTAATATCTCCTAGGGAAAGTGGGTTGAGAATTTCTTAATAACTAGGCATTTCAGGAAGGATACATAAAATTCCAGATAATTTTTATGAGCACATTTTTTCTTTATGTAATGAGAGATTTTTTAACGTATAAAATGAGACCCCTTGAAATTGGATTTGCGAAAATATTTAAAGTCGCTAATACCACCCTAAAAGTAAAATCTTTTAAACAGTTGGAACAGAGGCTGATGCTCATCAGCAACCTCGGCGACTTTTATTGACGTCTAACATTCCAAATGATGTTTCTCATGGTGTTGCCCCTAGTCAGTCCCTTTGCCCTACATTGTTACAAAGCATTTTCTTTTAGCTAAGAGAAATAAATCAAGTTTGCTACCTAGGGACTGGAAACGCTCACAATTTGAAGAATGTAGTTTGAAATACCAAATGAGCATGCAACTTTAAAAATGCTTTAAATACTGAGTCAGTGCTTTGCAGGATGTCACACAGTTGTACTTTGGTACTGAGTTTGCAAGTCAATTCCCAAATAAAAAGTGTTCTGATTTGTACAGTGGCCATATTCAGGCAGAACTCCTGTAATGTACTCTAAGTTTCACAATGGGAAGTGGGAACTATGGTATGGTTTTTACATAAGCATACCAATGCAGTGGGATGAAGGTAAGTGCATGTAACTTATTCTCTTAGGATCATTAAAAGTTAAATGTGGAAGGCAAATTTTTCAAACTTTTAGGAAAAAAATAAAGGAGAATACATTTATGAGCTGGCGAAATAAAGGATTTCTTAAGACTCAAAATGTGCAAATTCTAAGACTTGATGGATTTGGTCGAGTAAAAATTAACAACTTCTTTGCATCAAAAGATGCCAAAAATAGAGTGGGAAAAAAACATAACAAACTGGGAGATGATTTTGCAATACATACAACCAAGCAGAAGAGAGAAATATATATCCCAAAGTTTAAAAAAAGAAAAGAAAAAACAACAAAACAAATTAGTAAGAAATACATAACTTAATAGAAAATAACTGCAGGTCATGAACAGACATTTCAAAGGTAAGAAAACATAAATGACTAATAAATATATTGAAAAATATAAATATGTTACAACTTCACTAGAATTAAAGTCAGTTGGAGAATTTCTCTCCAGTCTGCCAAGTCAGAGTCTTATACAGCTAAACATATGTATAGCATCGCTATCCCATCATTGGTTAGAGGCAAATAAGTTCCTTCCACATTCAGGGGGAGGAAGTCATATAAGGGCATCACTCATTGTAGATCACCTTATAGAGTATCTGCTACAACTACTTCATTTCACCTGAGGCCCAAATTTCCAAGCTGAATATACAAACTCCTCTGATGAAAACATGTTCTTATTGGACATTGATGATTACTCATTATAGTGACTTTAAATTCCAGTCCTTAAATCGTCAAATTGTTATCAGAATTTTCAGCTAATTCTAACATATCTTTACATCTTCTGAAATAAGAAAACATATAGCAAAGGGGAGAAATTATAAAGACAATTTCATAAATTGAGTAGGAGCACCTGTTATGGCAGATGGAGATACTTAATGCCAATCTTTAACAAGGTAATAAGGATTACAACCTGCTATAGTATATAAGTAATTTACCATTAAAAATGTTTTTTTTTAATTTTTTAGATTGTTCCTAACTTCTGTTTTAAAATTTCTTGGGTCATGATTCCTATTTGTAAAGCTTCTTCTACAACTATTTTTTCTGAAGTCAAATAATAGGAAAAGCCAATTTTCATCTTCTCTTTCCATGAAATTTATCCAAATTAAAAAAAAAGTTATTTTGCTTTCATGAAATAAAGAGAGGTTAGTCCGTGGACTCAGAAACAAACAAGCAGTCAAAAATCCCACTCCATTACTAGACCACTACCACCAGCTTCTTCAATTTAGTTTTTCTCTTTCTAATGCCAAAACAGTTTTTATAAATGTCCCATTGTTAAGATATTATTTTGACATAGTCTTGCCCCATTCTTCCCTTTAAATTTGGACACTAGACAGGGAGGGTGAGAGAAAGCTTATCAGAAACAATAAAACATAGGAAAAGGAGAATAGCTCATCCAACATCTTGGACTTGCTTCCAGCTCTTTTAAACTTGTTGAAATCTAGAATATTGTTTTCATATACTCTTCTCTTAATTTAGAATCAAGATCTATTTTCTTGGAAATTAATTCCATATGTTTCTGCTCACTTATTAAATACACTGTAAAGATTGTTTAAGGTCAAGTGTTATTTGAGTCCTTTTATATCTGTTCAACTTTTAGGACATAGGTTAAAAAAAGAAGTGGCATCCGGCCAGTGTGGCTCAATAGTTGAGCATCAACCCATGACCAGGAGGTCACAGTTTGATTCCCAGCCAGGGTACATGCTCAGGTTGCCAACTTGATCCCCAGGGCAGAGCATGCAGGAGGCAACCTATTGATGATTTTCACCATTGATGTTTTTATCTCCCTCTCCCTTCCTCTCTAAAATCAATTAAAAATATACACATTTTTTAAAGGGGGAAACAACTTTTTCTTCCTGAACTGTGACCACTGCCATCCATCTACTCTAATCAAAAATGGTTTAGTCTTCACAACATTAAACAAATTGGTTTCCACAATGAGAAGGTCAATAGAGCTGAGAGGGGAGAAGAAAAACAACTTTTTAGAGAATGTTTTGGCTTTTTGTCCCTAAGTAATTTGTCCTTTATGTGTTAAGAAAGAAAATGTTAAGAACTTTAACCAGGATTTTGGACATTTTATCCATATGCATTATACAAGGGTGCCTCAAAAGTGTGACAAAGATGTGCTAATAGTGCAAGAAGGAACAATCACACCTGTGATCTAGAAGAGTGAGAATGGACACATAAGCAATCCTTTGTCTGTCCTTGCAGCTAAAGTTCAGATTTCTTTTCTTGAGAAGAGAAATACCAAGAGATAAATTCTGAGAGTTTAAGTAAAATAGCTTTCCACCCAACCACAGAATTTAAGTTCTAGCCAAGCAGCCACATGAGAAATGGATCTCTTCACTTAGAAAATGGATGACTAGATCTCATCCAGATTGTCCAATTGGGGTATACATAATTGTGTGTGTGTGTGTGTGTGTGTGTGTGTGTTATTGTTGTTGTTTTTAAATATATTTTATTGATTTTTTTACAGAGAGAAAGAGAGAGAGGAATAGAGAGTTAGAAACATCGATCAGCTGCCTCTTGCACACCCACTACTGGGGATGTGCCCGCAACCAAGGAACATGCCCTTGACCGGAATCGAACCTGAGACCTTCCAGTCCGCAAGCCGATGCTCTATCCACTGAGCCAAACCAGTTTCAGCTATAATTGTTTTTATTTTGTTTTATTTTCAGACAAGTAATCATAGATCAATTTCTTTGTAAATCAAGCCAATTGCCAGTGTAGAGATATGAGATTCCACTTGTAACACAATTGGCTGGACTGAGAAAAGACAGATTCAGGGCAATATAAAACTGACAGGAGAGATACAGAAATCCCGTGGCATCTGCCTGGAATAAACAACCTTCTTCAGGGTCGCAGGCCCCATCATTCTGTATTGCTTTATAAACTCAGTGACACAGTTGAACTGTTCAGTTTGCCAAACTTCCTGGTAAGTTCAATTGTCAAACACTGAGGCACTGTACAGCGCGGTGCCTTCACCATTGCTCCAGGCTGGGACTTTCTGTGTGGGTTACCAAATGGGAATAGAACACATCTCGGAGTTTGTGTTCATAAAGTTATTCACGTCTCATCTTGTCAAGCTTCTCTCTCCACTGGCAGCATCAACTGCTTCTAGATGGGATGCTTTTGCAACATAGAAATGTGTCATGGAGATCCCAACTGAGCAACTGATCCCAACTGATCCCAAAACATCAAATTAGAGAGTGAAATGTGACATGAATTTTTATTTGCAGTCCTTTCCTCCTTGCCATCTGCTCCAGCTCAGCCTTGACCACTTATCAGACGGAGCATATGCAATAACCATCTCATCTTTAACACCTTCGTCTTAATTCCAAGCACTCCTTATTCTAAAGCCTTCTCTCTGCAAAAAAAAAAAAAAAAAAAAAAAAAAAAAAAAAAGAAAAGAAAAGAAAAGAAAGAAAGGGATAAAAGACTGTTCACGATTTCTCTCAGCAGAGATCACATGCTGCTGTACTGAGTTTTCAGGGTCTGCATCCCATCTGCTACCTGGCAGGAAAAAAACCTTTAAAATGTGTGACATCATCTGGGGTGGAGGCCCACTATTACCCTGGACAAATTTCATGCAATTGTGGATATATGCTTAACTTCCAGTCTTCCCAGTTCTGTTAATGTTCAGGTCCATTCACCTGTATCTCCACTTTATGTCTCGTATACAAGCTTGTCTTATTCCTTATTATTAACCACAGCATCTTAGCCTGAGGACTCCCTGTTCTCTCATATAATACTTGCTTTAGACCACACTGAAATCTTCAGTTTCTTGAACCCCCATTTCATTTCAGTCTCCCTCTCTATTCCAGCCTTTGTTTCCTTTTGATATTCAACTTTGTTTACCCACGTCCTTTGGCCACACTACCAATAAAACTCTAGCTATGGATCACTCAAAACATCTACTTTCCCCCTCCTAAACTCTGGTTTTGATGAGTAAAAATCACACACACACACACGCACACACACACACACACACAAACACACACACGTGCACACACAAATATAGAATGGTTCTATTATAAATTCATAATTTAATTTCTTAGCAAGCACTTTAGCATTATTAAGAAATGTTGAAGATACACATACCATAAACCCTGAAAATCCTACCAATACCCTTGAAGAACTTTTGAACATGTGGACAAGGAGACATTGAACTCTGTAGAGCCCTGTTTGTAATGGCAGAAAAGCAGAAACAACTAATTATAATTCAGATGCATGGATCAATACTTTCTGATATGTACAGTGCAATACTATACAGAAGCTAAAATAAATAATATAGATGCATTCAGTATGATATGATAGATCTAAAAACTGAAATATTGTGTTTAAAAGTTGTGACATGATACATGAATTATAATATTTAGGAGAAATTCAAACACAATAACAACAGAATATAGTGTTTAAAATAGACACATTATAATAAAAGTTTTAAATCTAATATGGCAAAGATGTACAACATCTTTAGGAAAATGGAGAGGAAAGGACAGAAGAAGGATTGTGAGAGCAGAAGATGGTTAATATTTCAGTAAAATTTTATCTCTTAGAAAAAGAAAAAAGAAATCTTAGACAAATGTGAGGAAATGTTAACAACTTATACCTAGACTAGAGGCCCAATGCACAAAATTCATGCAAGGGGCTCAGACTTCGCAGCCCCAGCTGCCACCTCAGCCCTCAAAGCAGCTCCAGCTGCCTCATGGTCCTCCCCCCCCCCCCCCCCACTGGTTGTTTTGAAAGGTCATCTCAGAAGGTCATTCTGCTGTCTGGTCTAATTAGCATATTGGCTTTTTATTATATAGGATGATCCATATTTGGGCTTCTAGAAGTGTATGATATATTTATATGTTTTAAAATAAAAATAAAAATTAAATTAAGTGAATTCATGATTTGAACCCTAAATATCTCTTAAGCTATTGATATAAGGTGGTCCTAATTGTCAGGGTCAGCTCCTTCTAATTCTAACATCATCTATCAGTCTCACTTTCTTTTTTTCAGATAAAATAAAATAATAATTCCCTCAATGTTCTGCCCCTATTCATACACTTACAAACTATGTGCACCTTCACCCCACATCATTTACATTTTCCTACCTCAGTAGGAAATTCTCCTGTTTCAGTTCTCTGCATTTTTCTCTCCCAAACCCTTTCTCAACTTTATCCTTGTCAGCTCCTTTTAAGTATTTCATTCAACAGATAAACCCCACGTAGGTCACAACCCTCTTGTAGGTGCTGAGGACTCAGCTGAGCACAAGCACTACCTCTTGTTCTCTGATGGCACTTTCCTTCCAACCTATTAAAATACTCAAGTCTTTCCCTTTCTCTCCCCTTTTTCCTTATAACCAAACTTCTCAAGATATGTCTGCATTCAGTGTTTTCACTTACTCTTTAACCTACTGTCCTCTGGCTTCTAAAATCTCTCTTGCCAAAATAATACATAGATTTCCCATTTAATCCATTGAACATTTTTTTATTTCTTATTTTGACTTTTCTGGAATGGCTGAAAATTCACACTTTCTTGAAAGTTCTTCTTTACTGTCAGTAAAATTATAATTTACTGTATTTCCCCCAATGTCTATTGGCCATTTCTCTTGCCCTACTCACCCTCAAAATGTGGTATTTGGCAAGATTACCTCTACAGGGTTTTGTGGTTTAATTGCATATTCCATATTTTCCTTGGGACATTCATTCACTTCCATAATCTCTAGGAACCTCTATATTATGTTAACTCCTACTCTATGGCTCCAATATACAATAAATCTCAATCCTGAATAACTTTCTTATATATCATACTGCCTACATCATACATATCCACTTAGGCATATGCCTCAAACTAACATATCCAGGATAGGTCATTAACTCTCCCAATGATAATAATTATAACAACTAATAAAATGCCAAAAATACAGTTGCTATAAAATATAAAAAAGTAACCAAGGCAGCCAGGATTTGATTGGTGATCTCTTATGGTGTTAGAACGACAAAAATTAGAGTTCAGGGCTCAGCAAAGAAGAGTTCTGGTCTTTTTTGAGATCTCCAAAAGAACTACACCATAGAAATAAAGGCAAACTGGAAATAGTTCAGCCTCATCTAGATTAAAGTGATCTTCTCTTACTGCCAGAAGAAATCTAAATCTTCCATGAAGGAAGATAACATCATTCAAAGACTCTACAGTTTTTCATACACAATGCACATTATTCAATACAACTTTCCAAGTATGAAATAAAGCAGAACACAATGACTGAAAACTAAGAAAAAAAGCAAGCAATAAAAATGCATTGAGAAGTACTGAGAATATTGGAGTTATATAAAACAGACATTAAAATTATTATGATTAGCATTTACTTAAAAAATATCAGGAGATGAATTGTTTCATCAGAGTACTGGAATCTATATGAAAAGAATCAACTGGAACTTGTAGAACTGAAAAATACCATTAAAAAATATAAGATTTCAGAAGATGATTCTATAAGCTAGTAGGTACAGCAAAAGAAAAAAAATATTGATAGTACAAGATCAAGATTGCTACTCAGAAAGGAACAAAAAGAATAAAAATACAGAAAAAAGAAATATATATGATACCAATAATATATATATATAATTGGAGTCCCAAAAGAAGAAGGGGTACAGAAGGGTATAAAGTTCTACTAAGTAGAAATAATTGAACAAGAATTTACCCACAGATTCAAAAACTCCATGAACCCATGCAGGATAAATGCAAACAGAACCACATTTAGGCAACCAGAGACCAAGAGAAAAATATTAAAAATGACAAAAAAAAAAAGACATGCTTTCTAAGAAGCCACCAGTCAGACTCAAAGCTGGCTTTTAACAGAATCAATGGAGGCCAATGCTGAAAGGAGAATGACTGCCAAAGTAGAATTCTATGACTGATGAAAATAAGTTCCTAAAGGGAAGACAAAGGAAATTTTTTTTTTCAGACAAACAAAACTCAAGATAATTCATAGTCAGCAATTCTGAACTAAAAGGAATACCAAAGTAAGTTCTTCAAGAATAAAAATGATTATCAGGTGGAAGTGTGGCAATGCAAGAAGGGATGAGAGCCACTGGAGAGCAGTGTACATGTGGCTAATTCTAAATGGATGTTGATTGCTTAAAGCAGTAATACGGCTGTATTGTGAGATTTATAGCATGTATAGAGGTAAGATATATGACAACAATATCACAATGGACAGGAATATGGTAAACAAAATGGAGGTATTTAAGGTCCTCACATTGAGAGCCTAATTAGAACTTAATTTAAGGTAGGCTCTCAGAAGATAGGAATGCATGTTATAGGCTAGATTTACTACTAAGCAATGTATATGAACAGACTAAAACATAGAGAAAATGAAGTGGTAATATTAATAAGCTAAATAAATGAAAAAAGAAAGGAACAGAGGAGATAAATGGAAAATGTATATAAAATAGAAGATTTAAACCAAAACATGCTTAGCAATTACATTAGATGTCAATCAAATAACCCAGTTAAAAGAAGGTCAGGTATATAGTGACAGAAGATAATTTAACTTTGGGTGGTGGACAAGCAATGCAATATATAATTTCTATGTATCATAGAAATGTACACTTAAAAATTTCAGCTACTGGTGGGAGTATGGAGAACCCAGATCTATTGGTCAGTATTGATGGGACTGTAAACTGGTACAACCATTTTGGAAACTATTTGATATATCTACTAATGCTTACAACCCATGGGCTAACATTTCTAATAGAAATAGAAATATTTATATACAAATATAAAAAGTACACAAATATTTATGCACTTTTGATTAAATTAACACAAAAATAAAGGCAACCTAATGGTCAATCAATAATAGACTAACTAGTGAAATATTCACACAATGAAATACAATGATTGCAATGAATAAAGAACGACTTACTGCTATATGTTATTATATAAATACTGATTAAAAGATACTATTGTAGATTGAAAAATAGTTGTATAATTTTATATAAAATTCAAAACCAATAAAAACTAACCTATAGTAACAGAAATCAGGATAGTCGTTACCTTTGGGAAATAACTAACTGATCATTTATTCATCTCCTAAGTAGCTTTTAAACCTATCCTCTCTTCTCCACTTCCATTTTGGTTGCTATAATTCAAGTTCTAATTATTTCTCACCAGGATTATTACAATCGTGTAACCATCTTCTAACTCCAGTCTTGCCTTACTGCATTACAACTTTCATTGTGTGGTTGAAGCAATCTTTCTAAAACACAAATATAAATATGTTTTCTCCCCTGCTTAAAATCTTTAAATGATTTTCCATGACCTTCAATATAGAATTTTAGGTCCCTGGAGTAGTATATACAAAGCAGTTTATCTTCTTGTGTTGTATATATTCTGTCTATTTCTCCACTTTCATTTCCTATATTGTTATCCTATGGGTTAGCCATGAAGTTTCCAAATCACACCCTGCTACTTATCTCTATATTCTTCAATGTTGTGTTCCTCCCGCCTGCAAAGCCCTCCACTCCACCACCTCTCCTCCTGAGAAACTGGAATATATCCTTCGAAATGTGTGCAGCTCAAGGCTCAGCCCCTCCAGAAAGCCTTCCCACTCTAGGCGATCCTTTTCTGTGAACCTAGATTTGTCTCTGATCTAATCCTGCTCTTATTATCTATTTATCTATTTATCTAATTATCTATTTACTCCAAGGACTCCCCAATCAAACTGTAAGGAATTGAGAGCAGAAGGTATGGCTTTACTTCTGGATATCAGTAGGTTACAAAAAGCCAGCAATAAATAAACAAAAAAATAACATTTGCTCAGTCATGCACACTTAGTTACCTGCAACTTACTTCTTGAATAGAAAGTGACCACACAATTTATTTTTCTATAAATTTAAAGCCTAACTATGGATGGAAAAATGCTTAACTAAAATCACATTTTTTAGAATTTATATTATTTTGCTCATAAAATTGTGTTACTATGTAAAATGGAAACTCAAACTCTCAAACAGATTTGATCTATATCTATGGAAGTTAAGGCTCTGGTGCAGACGGCCTGGGTTCCAAATTGCAGCACCATTATTAACTAATTATGAAACAGTGCCAAGTTACTTAACTTCTCTGCACCTCCATTCCTTCATCTGTAAAATGAGATGTCACTGTTTCATATAGTTGCTGTAAGGATTAAATGGGATAATACAGATAATGCATTAAGCATAGTGCCTGTAAAAATGTAAGTGTTTGATATTATCTACTGATCATAATAATAGTAGTAGCAGTAGTAATAATTTAGACAAATATCTGTTTACATAATGGAAATATACCTAAAAATTTTATGATAAATTTGTGGCTATAAAGCAAGAAAAAAAAGTCATTTTGTTGATTCATTACTGCCTGAAAAATTTCCAACCAGTCAGTCAATGCTTTATTTTAAAGTATAGCTTAGAAAAATTTTTGTGTAAAAAGTATTGAATCACTATCTTAGTAATTATGCAAAGCAAGCTATTGATGACTCAAAAATACTAATTTATACTTTAAAAAATATGAAGGTAACTTTTTGATGATCATATTTTTAAACATTTAAGTCAGTAAGTTGCTTTCTCAATAGTATAATATCAAAGTCTTGATATTATTGATTTAAAATTGAGGCAACACTAAAAATACTGCTTCAAGATTTAGACTCTTTTTTAGAAATAAAAACCATTATTATACTTTAAAAATTAATTCACATAGTGTTTGATTAAAATGATCTACAAAAAAAATAACATTCTAAATTCTTAATTATACTTCCCACTTCTGCACTTAATACTAACCTTGGTGTTTCTGTGCCTAATAAAAAATTTTCAGAAACTAATCATTGTATTATATTCACAGCAATTGAAGAACTAGACTTCATTTAGGATTATGAATGTATAATAGTAAAAAATATCTTGGTGATATAGTGACTTCTTAATGGTAAATGACCATTTTTTGCATTTGGGGGTAAGATTTTTGAATCTCTGTTATAATATCTGTTAGATGTATAAAGAGACACAGTGACATATGGTTCTGAAAGAAGCAAAAAGACTTCATATAATTTTCAACAAAAACGCATAACCAAATGAACCTGAACTTAAATTTGATCTGCTTATTATTTCCCACATGGCTTTTTATGACAACACAAAAAGTTGAGTGTAAGATATATATTTAATCTTGGAAGTCTGCATAATGTCTATAAATATAAAAACAAAACTTCTGGCTTAAAATCTACATTACGATTTCATCATATCCTCATTGGTTATATTGTGTGAAATTCTTCCACCAAATATTTTCTGCATTTTAATTGAAACAGAAATAAACTTAATAATAATGTATTTATTTATTACATTTACTATAAAAAAAACTTCCTTATTATTTATTTGTTTCATTATTGCTTCAATGTGATAACAAAAATCTCCTTAAAAATTGAAATATTCAGCTGGACAATATTTTGCCTAAAAATTTTTCTGATTTCACATGATTTTATTAATAAACTTGTTGCTTTGGCACCTTTTAGACACAAGCTAAAACTGCATAATTCTGTCCTCTTTGCGAGAGTAGAATATATCTTGGAAGTAACTGAGTTACTATCTCACATGTATATAGTTCTGGTTATAGGAGTTGATGAGTATTATCTTTGTAAGTTGACATTGCTTTTAATTTAAAAAAAAATACCATTTCAATGTTTAATGAAATTAAACAATATTCCTTCCAGATGCTAAAAGTGAAACTGTAAAATGGAGAAAGCAAAAAATAATAGTAAACATTATTTAATAGCGTGCAAATGGGTGCTCAGAACGGAAAAACAATTGCCCGCTGCAGACCTATCATATTGCGTGCAAAGTCAGACCAGAATGCTCTTCCAATCAAACATAAAATTCCAAATGAAACAAGGGTGATAGAGGAAACCCCATCTTGTTAAAGAACAATGATACAGGCAAGTCCTACAGACTTGTATGTGGCATTCCACCCTCACCCAGCAGTGAGCTTCAAACCCGAGAGTGGCAGCTTGGCAGTGTCATAGAAAGATATCAATATACGTTCTTTCCTATAGAAAATCTACAGAGAATCAACTAACTCTAAATCAAACAAAGATCTGATCATCAAAATAAGCAGCACAAAAGCAAGAGACAAAATTAATTTAAATGACATTTTTGACAGTGTGGCACTGCTCTTCATCCAGTTCCTAAAGCCAAGGAACAAGTTTGCTTACTTTCAAGCTTTTAAAAAATTGTGCTTAAGTGTTCTATTTTAAAAAGTTAAAATTTTAACACAGAATGTAAAGAAAAGAGATATAGCCCATTAATTCCATTTAACATACTTATTTTAATCATTACATTTTAAAAATAGGAGCAGAATACACATAGAAAATTCTAACTGTTCTGAGTACATAAAATGAAAAGTAAAAATCTTTCTCTTCCACATACCCCTACTTACCCCAGTATCAATCTACAGGTGTTTAAAACTTTTAAACACACCCACCCACAAATGCATGTTTACATTTGTGCCCACATTTACATGTACTCACCTCCCATTGTATGAACATTTTTATAATGTTCTTCCATTTCCAATCACAAAGGCAAAAACTATTTCACTGTAACCATTAGAATATAAATGAATAGAAGTACTTTATGATTATATTACTATATTTTATAAGAAGCACAATTTTGAGAAAAAAATTTAACCAGTTGTGTGTGGTTTGTTTCATGTTGTCTCAACTCTCTGTAACTAATTCTAATGACTCATAATATGCAACACACCCAAATCTTCACTAAAAATGATTAAAAAAAAAAAAAAAGTTACTAACACAAATCTTCATAGGCCCAAGGGAAAATTTAAAAAACACAAAACCTCTTCAAATAAAATTTTTATTATTTTTTATTTGTTGACAGTATTTCAGATCCCCCCCCCCCCATTTTTGCCTCTTTTGCCCCCCTCCACCAACCTGGTTCCACCCTTGGCCTTCCATGGGTCATACATATATGCTTATATATATATTCTTTGGTTAATCTCTTCCCATCATCCCTACCCTCCTACCTTAAAAAGAGAATTGGGTAAAAAAGAAAATCTAATCTGATTGTATAATTTAAAAGTTCTTTTATAAACTACTATGTAAAAAATTCTAAAAACAAATAAACAAACAACAAAAGCCACCTAATTTCATCTACCACTGTTTAGATTGAACATAAACAAATAATATGTAAATTATATGAAAGATGTAAGTGTTTAAGATGTAAAAGTCCTTAAAAATCCCAATTTTGTTCATTTATGTGAATAAGAAACTATTTCTTTATTTCCACATAATCTGACCTGAAATATCATTTTTACCTATCAAGTAATTCATTTTTAATTAGAGATGTAAATAATAAAATACCCATTTGAATTCTTTTTCAACACAATTTTTCTCATAGGAGAAAAAATGCACTCCAAGTAAATCTGTAATATTTTTAAATTCAGAATTATTGATCAAGGCATCTCATAAGCCTTTCACAAATCTTGTCAATATCAGTACCATGGCTCACTGCGAAGCAAAAATCAAACCTCTCCGTTGGCACTCATGCTAAGAAACCTTTGGGGAGGAAGTTATCATTCAGATTGATTGTCGAATGGATGAGGCAACTTCTGCCAGAGGAGGATTCGACTCTTCAGCTGGAAGAGATCCTCTGAAATTTATAATAAACAGACAATTAAAAATAAAAGCACTGCAAGGCCTCAGAGTATTTTTAGAAAGAGATTAAGTGCATTTGGTCTGCGTCGTTCGGAAAGAGATTTTGAAATCTCTTTCATGGTTAGTGGCTTGCCTTCTGTCAAAATGCCCTTGCTGTTTGAACACAGTGCGTTTGAAAGCAGAATCCTTGCATTTTGAAGTGCTAACTTTTTCTCTCCCTGCTCTGTCTCTGGTAGCCAGGTCCGCAGACTCTTCCCCTCCCTCCAGCTGCTGCTGGAGGGCCGCGATGAGGGAGGGAACTGCGATGGGCAAATTATTCCACCAACTCCACCGCTCTAGGCATAGCCACCATTATGGCCCTGACAACCCCTTATGATTAATATTGTCATTTGTAGTCAATGAAACCGATTCTTTCCCCACCTTCAAAGCTCCACAAAGAGAAGACCAAGGGATGTAGGGGCAAGGGGAGGTGATTTGTCTTTTATGATTTACAGAAATGAAAGGGAAAAAAATTAGCAGGAGAAAGGAAATAGTTTACAGCAAGTTAGGAAGCCTTCTGTCCTAGGACAAATTGAATTGCAGGATTTACAAACAAATCCACACTCATTCTGCCTAATTACATGACAAAAATGTTTCCCGTTTTGACCCAACCTCACACAGAGTCGCTGCTGCACCTTACCTGGTCACATTCCTGAGCGACTTACAGACTATTGGCTCAGCACTTGCCGGGAACCATATGTTGTAGGTAATTTGTCATCATAGTTTAAAACCTCCATGTCCTTGGCATCTCTCCAGTGGAATTGTGAGTTGAGAGAAAATCTCTGACACCATAAACCAACATTGTTTCCCGATAACCCAAGCCTCTTTGTCAATGAAAATAACAACAGAAAGGCACCGTGAGGGGAAAGAAAACCTTTCCCGCTTTCACATGTACTTCCCCTCTCACCTCTGTTTCTTCTTTGGGACATAAAAATCTTCTCTCGGGTTTAAAGTTGTTCTCAAAAATCAGCCTTCAGCTTCTTTCCTTTGCCTTTTCTCCTGAGTGAAAAATTCCTCTGCAAAATGATATTTTTCTGTCTGAATTGATAGCCCAACCTTTCAATTCTAACATTTCAATACGTGGACCGAGGGAGGTTATATATGTGTCTCGTGTTTCATGGACTTGGGCTCGTGATAATTTAGGTCTAGCTTGCTGATAATTTTGGGGCATCTACAATATATAGTCTGACATTGGCCATAAAACGGACATTTGTTACTGCACTATGCTTCATGTTGCTTAATGGTGTCCACAAATATTTGCAAAGCATAAAAAACACTGATATTTTAATGATGCAGTAGTATTACATCAAATAAAAGGCACTTTAGCCATAGCTGTGTGACAATAAAATTTACTGCACAAAAATGGCAACAGAATTTAAATGAAAAGTTCCATGGGGGGATGGGAGGGGGAAATCTCCTGCTTTTTCAAGATTCCTACGTGTATGTGTGTTTCATTGGTGTGCTACATTGGTTCTATACAGAAAATGGCATCATTGCCTTTACATGGCATTTTGATAATTTCCAGATGGTCTGTGTTTTCATTTTATGAAATTATGAACATAGAGTCATCTCCCAAAATTTCCACATGTGACATGTTTGCAAATATCAAACCTAGGTAAGTGCCCTGTGGGCAAACACTCTTTCCACGTAAATGTAACCTTAGCAGACCTATTCTATATTAACTGTACAACATCACTTTGTGTCTGACACTAATAATACGGCTGGTGATCACTGGACTGAAGACAGTCATTGGTAGGCAGACTAATTCATACCCCATCTGTTGACTAATATTCCTTCAGTGAAAACTAAAACTTAAAAAAAAAAAAAAAAAAGTTTTTTTATTTTATTTATTATTCTCTTTCCCTTCCCCGCAGTAGGGCTCTTGGCCTGAAAGGAGTTTTGCCATTGCATCTGACTTTTCAGAAGTCCACCTCCACAGCTTATCACTTGATATTAAATCGCAGTGTTTCTTAGGCCCACCCTGCTCATGGCGACCAGTTTCAGCTCAGGGTGCAGCCTGCACTGCCGTCCCTTCTCCACGCAGGTGATCCCCAAAGGCCTTGTGTTGCAGACAGCCTGCTCACCCCGGGGGAGGCAGCTGGCCCAGGTCCAGGAGCATGTGGTGGAGGTGCTCCTTCGCGGTTCATGCTGAGGACGGCTGATGCGTGATGCTGAGGAAAGGGCTCAGGGAGCCACATGTGGCATCCAGCGAGGGTGGACACGGCCCTCATGCCAGAGAGTGTCCATTTGGCACGGAGCTAGATGCTCTGCTGGCTTCTCGCAGTCCTCCGTTTCACAAAGCCCTGGAGGCTGGTGCTCTTGATGGGCTTCTCCTTGCTGAGGAAATGGAATTAATCCAGGTAGTAACATTCAGACCGTCTCTGACACGCCAAGTAGTATCATTTGTCCCATTTTAAGTCACAACAAACCAAAACACTCATTCGACTAATATTTATGGAACTCCTGCTTTCTGTGGGGACCAGAAATAGGCATGAGAAGTAGAAAGGAGAATGAGACGGCCTGTAGAGCTTACCGCATATCACTGGACTGTGTCGGTATTCATTTCTTTCTTCAATGAATTGTTTTGGCATTATAGACCTGATTTCAGAATAGTCTTCAGTTTTGCTCTCAATAGAAATGTCACAGACTTTGGTATATGCCAGTACCATATTATAATATTGAGCTGGCTGAAGGTACATCTAGTTAAATGTTTTTCTTGTTTGGGGGTAGTTGTCATGTAGCTAAATATAGATTTGTAAAATATTCAAACAAAAAGTACCATACAGAGCCCTAACTGGTTTGGCTCAGTGGATAGAGCGTTGGCCTGGGGACTCAAGGGCCCCAGGTTCAATTCCAGTCCAGAGCATGTACCTTGGTTGCAGGCACATACCCAGTAGTGAGTGTGCAGGAGGCAGCTAATCCATGTTCCTCTCTCATAAATGTTTCTAACTCTCTATCCCTCTCCCTTCCTCTCTGTAAAAAATCAATAATATATATTTTTTTAAAAAGTATCATACAGAACAAAACATGTTAATTTCTAGTTCACTGCTTCTCATGCTACCTGAAAAACACACACACATTCATACGCACATACACAACCCCACATACTCACCTATCCCCCTCCCAGAAGTAACCTCTGTTGATAGTTTGGTATGCATGTCATGCATTTAGGTATATATGTGTTCTTGTCGCAATTACACTTTGTCTTTTTTTGTGTGAATGGGACTATACAATATTATTGTTCCATGCATTTTTTCACTTAAAAATACATCTTGGAGATCGTGCCAAGTCAATATGTACAAGTCTACCTCTTTCTTTTCAACAGCTGAATAGTATCCTATACTACGGATGGACCATCTTGGATTTCACCCAGGTCCCTCTTGATGCATCATGGCGCCATTTCTCAGCTTGAAGGAATACCACTTTATTGCCAATTTTTTTTTTTCTGAAGAAAAGCTACACCATACATATGATCTCCATTTTCAAAATGCTATTCCTTTTCATATGTAGTGTTTGAAATCTATCGCTCCATAAGAGGATTCTGGGTCTAATTCTGGAGTCTTCTCTGAAGTACTCATTGCTTGGAGGCATAAGTTTCAAGTTATATATTTGATGGAAACAGTAACTTCACAATTACTTCACACTTTGCATATTTTAAAGAATATTAATTAGTTTATAGTATCACCAGTCCAGCATTAAAAGATTTTAAATAATACTGTGGGCAAAAAAGATAAAGTGACCTTGTAAGTCTTTATTTAGATGACTTCAAAAAGGACATATCTAAAAAAATTGAGAATAATATTACAATACTTTATTCATTTGAATTTTGAAAATGTGGTCTCAATAGGAACAGAGGATAAATCAGGATAAATCTGTGTGCTTTGATTGTAACCATCACATAGACCAAGACATATTTACTCCTCAGATTCCTTTTTAGTAAAGATGTAAACAAATGTCGATGAAAAAAATATAATAGTGTGTACTGATAATGATGCAGTTCCAAATAATTACCAGCAGCAATTTCATACACACTGAATGTTACTGGTTGATCTTTGTCCATCAGAGGCGAGAAGTTGCTCAAATCAGTATTCTTTGAGAATCTCTTTCAGGTTGTGAAGCTTTCTGATATTACATTAGGACAAAAATCTCAGTACATACATTAGCATTGATAACATTTCAGAAAATGGGAGTGTTACTGGTTTTGTGAGAACTTAAACTGAATGTTGTCACTTTTATCATCTTTGGTTTATCTTTAAAAGATTACATGATCTCCAGGTTCATGTGTGTGGTTGCAAAAGGTAAGATTTCCTTCTTTTTTATGGCCAAGTGGTATTCCATTGTGTAAATGTACCACAGCTTTTTTACCTACACATCTATTGATGGGCACTTTGGGTGTTTCTAAATCTTGACTATTGTAAATAATGCTGCAATGAACATAGGTGTGCATGTATTCTTTTGAATTAGTGTTTGGGTTTTCTTCAGATATATTCACAAAAGTATAATCATTGGGTCAAAAGGCTAAGTGAAATAAGCCAGTCAGAAAAGACAAATACCATATGATCTCACTTATATGAGGTACCTAATGAACAAAACAAGCTGATGAACAAAATAGAAACAGAGGCTTGGATACATGGAACAGATTGACAGCTGTCAAGGGGGGAGGGGTTAGAAGGGGAGTGATGAAAGAAGGTGAAGGGATTAAACAAAAATAACATATGTATAACCATACACACAAACAGCAGTGTGGTGATAGCCAGAGGGAAAGGGGGGTGGAGGTGGGCAAAGGGAGGGATGGAAATGGGCAATGGGTGCACAATAAAGTGTTTTCTTGAGTTGTACACTTAAAATTTGTATGATTTTATGAACCAATGTCATCCCCAAAAATTCAATAAAAAGAATCACCTGGTTAAAATGATGCCCATCACGTGTCTCTACACATTTTACCAAGTCTTGCAAAGCAATACATTTAATTTTTATGGGGAATAAGCCTCTGATCCTCTATGAAGAACATTGGAGACTGAAACCTTTGGGCATGATTATTGCTGACTCGGGAGTGTCATCTTTCCTCTTCTCCCCTTTAATTCTGGCTCAGGTTAGCCAATAGATTGGAGTCGTCCTTTTTACATACACAGACCTAATACAAATGTTATCCCAGTACACCAAAGCCTGAGTAAAAATTGAAAGGGAGATCATTGTCCAACAATGGCAAATATTCAATTCCATCCCCTTTGTTCCCGGGTTTAGGAGGTGAACGCATGAATCAACCTGAGATGCCACATTTTACATTTATTAAGGCAACCTCTATCAGCACGATGAGAAAAGCAAGCATTCAGCCTTGGAGCACTTTCAATCAAAGGCACTTACCACAGGCTAGCTGCAGGCACTGTGCCTCTCTCAAGCCCTCAAGCAGATCACCATGCTGATGCTGCCTCCATGGCTATTTCATGATATCTGGGGACCTGTTTATTTCAAGCAAATCAAAACATCTATATTTTGTGAAAGCATCTTATGTGATAAAGTCTATTTAATGTCTTTTTTTAACCTCTGCAAAAGGTTTCTTATCAGTTTCTTTAATTTCTCTTATTTTCATTACAATAATAGAAATTAAATTTCTACTGTTCATTTATTCCATTTAACTTTATTTTTATATAATAAAAATTACATTTTATGACCTATTTTTTTTACCCCAAAACTCTAGGTAATAAGCACATTGAAATTAAATGACCAACTACAATGAGATATCAATTCACATCTACTAGAATCATTAAAATGAATAAGACTGACCATACCAAGTCTTGACAAAGATATGGAGCAGTTGGAATTCCCGTCCTTGGCTAGTTAGAATATAAATTGGTAAAACCACTTTGGAAACAGTTTAGTAGTTTCCTACAGAGTTAATATGTGCTTTTCACTTGACTCCAATCCTATTTCTAGATATTTACTCAAGAGAAGTGAAAACATATGCTGTATGCAAATGTTTAGATCAGCTTCATTATACTATCCCAAGACTAGACAACCCATATATTCAAAAGCAGGCAAGTGAATTAACAAGCAAATTGTGATATATCCAAACAAGGGAATCCTATTCAGTAATAAAAAGAACTAAACTACTGATACACTCAAACCACATGGGTAAATGTCAAAAATATTATGCTGAACAAAATAAGGCAGAGACTCAAAAAAGAACAGACTGGCCTTATTCAGTTTGGCTCCATGGATAGAGCATCGGCCTGCCGATTCAAAAGTTCCAGGTTTGATTTCAATCAAGGGCACTTACCTTGGCTGTGGGCACATCCCCAGTAGGGGTGTGCAGGAGGCAGCTGATCCATGTTTCTCTCTCATCAATGTTTCTAACTCTCTCTCCCTCTCCTTTCCTCTCTGTAAAAAAATCAATAAAAATATTTTTTTAAAGTACAAACTGCATGACTCCATCTGAAATTCTAGTAAAACTAACTTACTGAAAGCAGATAAGTGGTTGCAGGGAAGCAGGATGGGGGCAGATGTCTGCTAAGGGGGTACATTTTTTTAGCTACTAAGAGTAGATTTCAGAAGTAGCAACTGGAAGACAGGTTACTTATTTCTTATCCTTTACTTCTTTACCATTTCAGAATTTTCAAAATAAGCTTATGAGTGTGGCCTCTTTAATTCTTGAAATAAGGCTGCAATATAGATATTATAATTTTCCCTGTAAGTCAGGAAAATCAAGGTCAAGTAGATGACCATATCTCTCGCCCAGGAGGAGAGTGTTATTAACAAATATAAGCCAGTTCCTTCCAGTTACTAGTAAAACCACACTTACCATCTACCCAGAAAGATGTGAGACAAAGACTCAAAGTCTTTGAATTATTCTCCACTGCCCTGCCCTTAAGTGATAAAGTACCTCACTTTGAAGTCCAGGATGTGCAACCAAAGGGCTTGTATGCGTGCATATTAACATAACTGGCACAGACAACTGGGTCAGTAGGGCTGCCTGGGGTGAGAATGGCTGTGGGCGGTGGGGGAGTGTCAGTTGGGGAAAAAGGAGACATATGCAAATCTTTAGACAATAAATAAATAAATAAGTCCAGGATGTTACCTTAGCTATATTATGTCAGTTGTGTTATCAAGAACTCAGCTTCTTTCTTCTATCTGCTTTTCTTTCCACACTGACAGCTCCCATCTAAAATTGGTTTTCCTTTGTGATCAAAAGATGGCTGCCAATAATAGTCACTTCTGATTCTTATTTAAAACCCATTTACATTTTATTTGTGGTTTATAATTATACTAAATGATGCTAATGTCCTAAGTCCACAGTGTGCCTGACAGGCAAGGATCTGAGCCAGACGCTTGGTTCAAGTAGACTCTGCAAGTGTGGCTTGATATCCAGTGGCTCTCAGGGTCTTTCTTTTCCAGCACCACCACACTCTGAAACTGTGTTAGGAAGAAAACGTCAGCTCTGATTCTGTGAAACCATGATTCATGGCAAATATATATTTAGATACATGTATGTAAATATATATATATATATATATATATATATATATATATATACATGTATCTAAATATTTTTAAAACAAATAAAGAAGGAATAGACTCATTCTTGTGACTAAAAAATATATAACTCATGAGCATGTTTCTTTTCTGTTCTAACTGGTTGCCTGTTTATTTGCTGGAGCATGTGCATAATGAATCCGGAAGCAATGGTTCTTCCCTTAAAGATAGAATAACATCACTCCTTGTTAATGCCATTTTCTAACAGGTTACGGATACATAAATGTTGTTGCCACATATTAATAGTATTCAGTCTGACCTTGTGACAGCCGGCAGAGCCTGCTCCCTCTCCCCCACCCGCACTCACACCTGTGTGTAGTGAGATGCTAAGTGCTATTCATAGCAAACACAGTCTCTGTTTAAAAGATGATAACTCAGTTAATACAAGATAGGAAGTTCTCCCTTACCATCACCACCTGCATAGAAGTGCTAGGAGTATTTAAAACAAGTGGTCTGGAATTTATTTCCAAATACCAACAGTATTACTACTGCAGCTAGATAAATATCACATGACATGAGGGATAACAAACATTCCGCTATGGCCTTCGACAGAACTAAGTTTGCAGAGATTAAGGCACACAACACTGAAAACCTCAGGCAAGCAAAGAACTTAAGATGAGACTTCCTCCCAACAGTGGGAAAAGCAGTGGGAAACTAAAACAAAACAAAACAACTACAAAATGTCTATAGCTTTATAAAAATAACTTGTAGAAAATACTAATATGGCTATCCGTAATGAAATGTCTCTGCAAGTGGATTTTGACTCAGACAATGAGAACAGTCTTTAAAAGAATATGAAACTGGCATAGCAGGTATGGGGCTGGTAAGATTTCAGAGACATTTCTGACTAAAAGGGCCTCCTTTATAAGTAGAATCCTCATCACAGCTTTATTTCCGTGGCTTATAGTTTGTCTCTTATCAAAAGGCCTATGTCCCTGAGGAAAGCATTAGTTACACTTTGGTGAAAATTATATTGTTATTTCTTGAGGATAACTTTCAATTGGAATATGGGGGAACAGTGAACACAGAAGACCTTGACAGCTATTGTTTAAGCAAATATATGTCTAATTTTAAATTGGAATTCCCAAAATAACCATCAAAGTATAACTATGGAAACCCATTTTCACCAACATTTCCATTCTTCCTGGATGTACATTGACAATTTATGTGGCTATGAAGTATGTATTCTGTTTGATGGAGTGTATATACATAATAAAATGGGGGGAAAGAAAGAATACATTTGCCAGAGCTTTAAGGTGATCAGCATGTGGCACCATAAGTTAAGAGAGAAAAATCCAAGATTGGGAGTCAGGGCCCCTGGGCTCCAGTTCCAGCTTTGCCTCACTTGACTGTGGGACCATAGGCAATTTTTTTGATATCTCCGAGGCAGAACCCTCTCCTCTGTTAGAAAGAGAGAGAGAACCATGTCATATATGCTCCACCTCCCTCACAGTATTACTCTGAGAATAAAATTAACAAAGGGTCTTAAACTTTGAAAAGTTAAAAATACTATCCACATACAAAATGATTTTTGCTAAAGTCCAAAAAGCATGACTTAACGGTTGCCCCCTGCACACACTATTCCAGAGGGTGTTTCTATTTTCACTTTCCCTTTGGCCCAAACACAAAGATGACAGAGCTGTATGTCTATGAATTTCATCTACTCTCATTTTAACAAACGGAGACAGACCAACATTTTCAGAACATTGAGAAATGGTTCTGTTTTGACTCTGTATCACCAAGGACTCTAAAATATGAATTCCACTCAAAGTCTTGCAATGTTTGAATTTACATCTAAAGTCTACACAGAGCATGGCTTTCATTCTTTCAACTGTGTTTTCTGCACGACTACCATGTGGCAGGCTTGATGCTAGGCACTGGAAGCTCAAAGGTGGTAGAGCTGGCATTCATTATGTGTTTGTTACCAATTATTGGAATGATATGGGGGTAAAGAGATATTGTGAGTTAGTAAAAGTTTTCATTGCAAATACTTAGGAGAAAAAGTTATTATTTTCCAATAGGATAGTAACTCAGACTGAACTAACAAAATTAACTGTCAGGAAAACTAAATAGATATTGTGCATAATTAGGAACTCTGTTTTATATTTATGTAAATTATTCTAAAATAGTAAAAAAAAAAAAAAAAAAATTTATCCTCAACCACTCTACTCTTCCACCAGTTTGTTCACACCCTATTAACTTTTACTGTCTTATAATTGAGTAAAGAAAATTTTCAACTGTTTCTATCTAAATAATCTAAATTTCTAGCCCTGGCTAGGTGGCTCAGTTGGTTAGAGCATAGTCAGGAGCAGCAGAAGGTGCTTCTGCTAGAGTGTTACCCACACAGAAACCATAAATATATCTTTTGTTCCTATAGGTAGGAAGTAGAGCGGATACCGTGTTAGGATTTACCTTCTCTTAGAGCCCAAAGAAAGAGAAAAGATTCCTGTTGCCTTCACAGTTTGAAAGCAAGTGAGACAAGCTTTTCACTTCCCAAAGCATTCTTCCTGCTTAGAACACTATGCAATTCAAATGCATTTGCCAGAATGTAAAATCAAATCGTTTAGGAGAAAGGGGGGAACAATGCGAGGAATAAAGACTGAAGGAAGCCATGTGTCATTAATTCAGTTATAAATTATTAGCCGAGAGCAGCCCCTCCGCATTTGTATTTGATGAACAAGAATTGATTGCTTCAAGGGCATTTCAGGCCTTTTGATGTTCCCATCTCTTAGCCTACCACAAATCTGAATCCTTAACAGAATGATTATAACATTATAGTAATCCTGAGAGCCAATACTAAAGGATTTGCAAGAGAAATGGAGATCAATAGTTTGGAAAAAAAAGAATGTCTTTTTGAATTGATGGCACTGCCTCGCCTGATCGTGAACCTGAACAAAATAAGTGGAGCTTAAGTACACAAGCAATCTCGCCGGCGATCGGAGGGGTTGCGAGGAGTCGAGACTCGGGCCTCTTGAATAGGCCTGAGCTCCGAATATTTCTAAAGGATTAAACCTCAACTAATGGCAACCCAAAGATATTTCGCAAACAACCAGCCTCTACCCAAAATAGATAAGATAATACATTAAGGGTCCTGGTTTGGCATTTAAAAGACTGGGTTCAGCTACAGGTTCAACATTTGCCTTTGTATAGAGTTTGAGATTCTGGGAAATTGGATTAGAGGTAATGTTGTTTTAATGGCTATCTCCTTTGGATCACTTTGAAATGGAGAGTCCCCGGCAGTGTTTCAGGATGGACTGGAGAGAACCATGTCCTTAACACAGTAGAAAACCGAATGGGCCAGAATTGTTTAAAGACACAATCGCTCACATCTATGGGACTTCCAAGTTGTAACATCATTCGATACCTCAAAAGACAGAGAAAGGCAGCCTCCTGTTAAAGGCTCTTTGAACAATTCAAGGATTAGCATAAAATTATACATAAAGAAGGGTAAGTACAGACAAGGCACTTGCTCACCACAGTGGGGGCATTGTTCAGAAACGCAAATGGACTCAGTGAAAGTGTGAAGGCATCTTAACATTGTCTGAGGACCTGCATGTTTTAACATTGATGTATATATTTTCTAGTTCTTTGTTTCCTCAACAAGAAGCCAGCTTAGTCCACTGGGGAGAGGTGTCATGAGACTTCAGATGGCACACATCTGGAGCACATCCCATGGAAATTGTGTGAATGGCTAAGTAATCTCCTTCAGTACCAAGACAAGGAGTGGTAATTTATGGTTTAACAGACTACAAAACCTGCCATTAATTCTAGCATCGCCAATGTTAAACCAAATGATTTGGAAGAGTAAAATATGCAACAGGAATTAGCAGAGGGAAAGCAGCTACCCCAAAAGACACTAGTTTCACACTTTCTTTCAAAGATGGGGGGGGGAAAATCTTTTCCTCTGACAGAGTGTATGTTTTCAGACACTACATTGAATTGCCTTGCTGGCCTTACACAACTTCGATGGCGTCGATCCTCACATGTCTGGCATGTTAAAGAGTGGCTCAAATTAAAAGCATGTCAAAGTCACAGTCCCTGAGAGTTGTGCTGGGGCAGATTAAGCATTTTATTTGGAGGCTATGCATGATAACATGTGAGCCTTAAAGTTAACCTTTTTCTCTAGCTGTTTAAAATGTTTTGTAGCTGTTCTTGTCTAAACGAATCAAAAGAAGGTTAAGCAGGAACTGGCATAAATAATAGCTGCCTTAAAAGGGGGCAGCAAAATTGATAGCTCTACAAATGGCAGCCACCTGCACTAAGAAAACTCAAAGAAGAAGAATAAGTATTTGAAGAGAAAGAATAATTGGAGTTGTGACAGCAAAGAATAGAAATCACTCCCCAGAAGGTGTTTAAAAAGCTCTTCTATCTCCTACTTAATCACTGTTCCTTTAAGCCCATAAATTAAAATGAAATGTGCATGTTATATGCATTATAAGTATGAATACTCATGTAATCGAAAGCATCTTAACTTTGCCCAGCTTGTTTTCATACTGCCAGAGTCAATTCCATTACTGATATAAGAACAACAAAGCCTCACAGTAAACTGTTCTTTATCACATTCTCTTACAATTTTATTAAATTATCATATTATTGGTCTATTACTTAGGGCCTCTTTTAGTTCCTAAACAAAAGCTTTGATTTCTTTATATAATACAGATTTATTGTTCTTTCCTTTAGCAAATGTACAATGGGTATTTCATTATTACAAATACTTTTTATGGTATTTGAGATGCCTTTCAAAAACTGAATTAGAACTAAATGAATTTGATCATCATTTCTTAAACTTTCAGCACAATTATAAAATTAAACTATTTCAAACTTATACTAGCTAAACCAAACATTCTGTGTTCTGGGAGTTAAACAAAATCAACTGTTTGGAAAACACATAGCTATCAAATTCCACTGCGCGCGCGCACACACACACACACACACACACACACAAAAAACAAACAAACAAACAAAAAAAAACACTAAAAATGGAATGACAGAGGTCATGGGTAAATGGTGAAGGCCTGTGGGTGGATGGAAATGAACTTGTGAAGTTGATTTGAAATCATCACTGATCAGAACCAAAAATTTTTAAGATATTTGTTTGCTACTCAGCTACCTTAACTAAAAACAGAACTAATTATATAGACAGAGAAAGTTTCATGAAACTGAAGGGCAAAAATGCAGCTGGAACTGCTGAGCCATCAGGAATCATGTAGGTCAATTCTCTTCAAATCTTTCTGCAATGCGTCTTGGCTTCTCTCATGCCTGCATTCTTTTCTCGCTGCAGACAGGTTTTCTTCTACTTCTCTGCACCAATGTCCCAAAACAGCAGGCCCATGGCTCCCAGGGTTTGCATGTGACAGTGCCATCCACATGCAGTAACTGGAGGTCTCAGTTCCAAAGCCAAATGATTAGGGAAAAGAGTATAATTCACCCATGTTAGCTTAGGGGCTCTGACAGTCTTGGCTGAAGAAACAGGGAACAGCATGCAAATATGACTGCCAAGAGCCCACCTGTGGAGGAGAGAGGTGTTCCCCTAAAGCTATAGACAGCACAGGGTTAAGGCAACTCTCAAAATCTCCACTGCTAGTGTTGTACTGTGATTTAGCTGCTTTTGTCTAGAGAAAGTAACATGCTTTATGGATCCACAGATGAAAGAACACTGCTAAATGCCATTACTAGCACTAAGAATGGAGAGATCCAAGGAGCAAATGAATAGTCAGAGTGTAATTGCAGTGGATTGTTGATATAATCTCACTCAAGAGGAGATTCAGTGAGACTTTTCTATTCTCATCTGACCACATTAGCTTTCTTTAAATAAGGAAAATGCTTTTAAGAATATTAATATATTTTAGATATGATCCCCCACTTACTAATTGCTTACATTTTCTGAGACACTGTTCTAGATTTTTTTTTTTTCAGGTGCATAAACTCAATTAGTAATCTTCACAACCCTCGCATTAGGCACTAGTTTCATCCCCACTTTATAAACTATGAAATGGAGGCTTGGAAAAGTTAACTAAATTTTCAAAGGTCACACAGCTAGTAAATAGCAGAGCCAGGTTTTCAACCAAAGGTGTCACAGTGGAGCCCTCAGAGTGACCAGTCTGTCCAAGAGAGAGGTCACTGTCAGGAGAGAGGTCACTTCCCAGGAGAGAGGTAGAAAAGTGACTGCCCAGGAGAAAGGTGACTGTCCAAGAGGCTGCACAGTCATATGAGGCAGAGGGCCTCCTCAATGAAGTCTAGATATCACCCACCTTCCTCACAAGATAAAATAAATATATTCAAACTTAAAAATGCAGTCTAGATCAGCAACACTAACAAAGGCCAGGAACCATAAAATTCACCAGCAACACAAGACAAAAAAATATTGCCTCCGAAGGCAGTCAGACGCGCACATCCTGGACACCATATGTAGAGACACACTCAGTCTACAGATCCTGGGAATTAAATTTTTTTCTCAGTTCATAAGGATTAAGAGAAAATTAAAAGACTTTGTGTTGAGGTAAAAAGCTTTCTAACCAGGTTTGTTGACTGAAGTTAAAGGACAGTTAATTTTAAACTATGTGCACTTAAGAACAGCGTTTGATCTGCCAACAAGTAAACCAAAATTTTTCAATAAAATGGGGGGGGGGGGAGTTTTCAAGTCTGGAAGTGATATACAATTGTCATGAAAAATAAAATGTTTCAGTTGTGTGATAGCAGCTTGGTGCCAGGTCTGAGAGACCCTGCAGGACCCAGAGACTTCCCAAACCAGGGGCATATGGTGGAGAACTGCTATGTGTACCAGTCAGGGCTGGTACTGTCCCATACTTTTAGTATTCTGCAGCTGGCAGATTCTTGAGCATCGGTTTTCATCTAGCTTTTGCTGGAAGGCAGAGAAGTGCACACAGTCCCCGAGTGGGCACGGTGAAGCTCTCCTGTTTCTCAGAGGCCTTGTTGCAACCCCACGTGACTCCAGGTGTGCTCTTCCATGGACGGCCTCGCATGGCTCTCAAACAGCACATCGCTGTCAGTGCTTTCCAAAAAGGTGAGCCTGCTCTGAACTAGTCCACTCTGTGTATAAAACTGCAAGGGCAACAGAAGTGCCAACAGCTGGGGTGGAAAAACAAAAGCTGAAAGGTTGGAAGAAACTGGAGCTGGAGGCAAATTCAAGAACGGAAGCCTGAGGGGAGGGAGCTGGTCATCGCAGGAGAAAAACCTGCCTGGGACTCAGGCTGAAAAGAAGAAAGCCCAGCGGGAAACCCTGAAGGTACTTGTCCTCTCTGGTCCTCAGCCAATGAGCTTCCACATCGACCCCAGAGACCACAGGGAAGGATCCCCAAAGGCTCCACTTCAAGATAGGAAGGAATGTGAGTTAGAAACACTCAGAGTTCACTGAGCATAAACTATTCACGGCCTTGTTAAAAACAAAATGTCTTGTTGAATAGAATATTCCGATTGTCAAATAGGCTACATGTGCATGATCAGTTTTTGAAACATTACACTTGTGGCATTCAATGGGAGATGCTGATTGTCCCCTTAACGGGGTGGGAGGCCCTCGAGATTCTCCTGCCTCAGGCACAGAACCGTGTACCGCCGTTTCTCATTCAGCTGAGGATGGGTGAAATTGCTAGTTAGCGCAATTCCCTTTGACGGTCTGTCGGTCTGTCGGATGAAGAACCAGATTCCGCTGTTTGCATTACGTGTTCCATATATAAATTAATATATTAAAACTGGAATCTAAACCACAGCTAATAGGGGCATTGCCGTCTTCTTAGGCGAAGGCCCACTACCCGCTCAGGAACTCCGTGTTTCAGCTTCACACAGACGACATTCACGTTAACCATCCCCACATTTCCTTCTCCCTCCTGCTCCTCTCACTCCCTTCCTCTTCAGTGACCCTTCCAGGCTTTCCCGATTTCCCCCCTTTTTAACTAGGCCTGCTTTCCCTGATCTGCCTTTCTTATGTCCCTGTGGACTGTGACATATATACTTTCCAAATTTGACTGTAAAATACAGTCCAGAAAGAGTCTTCTGGTAGAATTTGATAGAACTACTACTGGAAAGACCTGGGGGTGGGGGGTGGGGCGGGAATGATTTAATGCTTTGCAGAAAAATCGCCCTTCTCTACAAGCAGAAAGCATAACCCATTAGCATTCCAAACAGGCCGTTCAAAGCTTTCAAATGGTGAGGCTGAGCTGGCCTCGCCCTCTCCCCACGCACATGCATCCCAGGGGTGCCTCCGACCTGGGGCCTCCGCATACGGGGCTGACACAGCATCTGGGATTTTATCACCACCACAGAGAGTGAGTCTGGATGGACCCACTGCTGGTTACTCCAAATTTTTTTTTTCCCTGACTGAACAGCTTGATATGCATTAGCTCGCATGGTATTCTTTAGAATTGATCTTTGCAGATATTTGCTCTTTCGACACATTTGTATTACAAAGAAGAACATATGGCTCCTAAAAAAAAACAAAAAAAAACACACACAACTATTTCTATATGCATAGGTTCCAGAGTTTTCCGATCTTTTTGTTTCTAATTTAGCTTTAAAAAAAAAAAAAAGTTTTGTTTTTACACTTTAAAGGTTGTTTTTCTACCAGTACCACATACAGTCATACTTAAAATTTTTTAAGGTCTGTGCAGTTTGAGTGTGTCCATTCTACTTAAGGGATAAATAATTATCTTCAGGAAGTTTAACAAACAAGAAAAATGAAGGATGGGTTCCCACAGAACAGAAATGTAGAGGGCTACTGAAACCCATCCTGCCCCTTATCAGGCATCTCTCCTGGCCCCCACTCACTCAAACATAGAACCTCCACCAACACAACTAGGCGTTTGGCCATTAGGGTTCAAAGGCCATTCTCCCGTGACAGCTGGAGTACAGGGAATAATGTGGAAGATGTAGAGCTAATAGGAATCAAAAGTAATCCTGCCAAATGAAAAACAGAGAGAAGTGGGCAGACTTGTGTTATGTCTCAGTCGAGGTATCCTGGCTCAGCTGGGAAAGAAAACTGTAAAGATGATGCGTATCTATTTACATTGTTATAAGGGCTGGAATAAGTACCCAGTGACCTAAAAATTGAGATTCTCAACTATGAAAATTATAATTACTTGCAGTTAGTTATTACAAGGTGTGTTTTGTTTTTTTTAAAATAATTATTAGGGCAAAAACTTAGTTGAAAATCACTTTATCCCATGATTTACCTCTATAAAGCAAAATTAATTATAATAAATTCATAAACAAATAATCAAACAAAATGGTTAAGTACATGAGCTTCTGGTCATTTTGCTCAGATTTCAATCCTGGTGCCATCACTCATTAATTTATAACCGTGGTCTAGCAGCTTCTCTTCTCTAAGCTCCAGTCCTTGAATTTAATTAATGTTCAATAAATGTTAGCTACTCTTGTTATTTTGAGTCATTTCTATATTAGTAAATAAGCATTAATACTAACTGTTTTAGTCAGTGTAAGCAATGTTAGCTGGTCTAACAAACAATTCCAAAATTTCAGTGATCTCAGAACAATGGAAGTATTTTTTCATTCATGTCACAAGGTGTAGAGGTTGTCCTGCTCACCAGTGTGGACCCCAGAATCCTCCTACCTAGTAGCTACTCCACATTTTATAGCCTTGGAGTCCATCACTGGACCCTCTTTATCGAGCTTGCAGAGAAAGAGGGCTCAGGAGACTGCAGAAAATTTAAAGGCCAAGCTTAGAAAGAGTCTGTATCAAGTCCACCACTTTTTATTGACCAGTATTTGATTATATGGCCTCACCTATATGCAAAGAGGTTAGAATATGTAGCCTGGCAGCATGCTTGGAGGAGAGGAGAACATGGTTCCCTAGCAACGAAATGTCCTCATTCTTACTAGTCATCCTTGAAACAAAGGGCATTCATAGGAATGTTACTTGAAATGTGAAGATGAAAAGAGAAAGCAGTGTCTTTACAGTTTTTCCAAGTAATGGTATATGTATGATGTAACATTTTGCGAGCTCTAAGTGAAAGAGCATATTTAAATGGCTTGGCCCACAGTGGGTGCTCAATAATTCTTAGCCATTTCATTAATTATTGCATATGAATTTACAGACTAAGCACATTATACACTAAATACCCTTTGTGAGACTGTACCATATGCTTTCCACAGACCTTTCAAGACCTGTGTATATATTTCACTCTCTTTCTTTGCATGACTGGGAAGCAGAACACCCTTTGCAGTAAGAAGATAAAACCAAAGCCCCAAGCAAAATTAAGTTTTTATATTTTCTTATAATCCTGCTACTTATTTCTCCTAGACCTCATCTCAGCATCTCTTAGTTACTATTCTGAGAGTCCTGGTAATGGAAAAGAATAATAGTGTAAGGATATTTTATGTAACCTGATAACAATATTGTATTGTCAATCAAGAACATAATCTTCCTTACATTTTTTTCATTGACCTCATAGCTCCTGGGAATTAATTAAATTTTAAAGAGTCATAGCTTTATATCAACTAACCTTCACAAAACATAGACTTATTAAATAGGGAGAACATATTATGTGCTTTAAATATAAAGGTGATTTGTGTCTATTAAGCCATTGAAATACACTAGCAAATTATTTCTTCCATGGTAATGCCCTATAAGACTTAACTCAGAAATGTGTCAGGAATTATGTTTATTTTATAGTTATTAATGAGGAAAATTTCCTTCCAACAAAAAGCACAAATTGAAAAGAATAAACTATCTATGTAATGCTGACCAAAAAAAGGAATCACAAAACAAAATTGAATTATGCTTCCTAGCAGCTATTATTTTAAAAATACCATCTAAAACATTCTAAGTATTTACTACATACCATATGGCATTCTAGATTCCCATTTTACAGGTGGGAAAATGGAGACCCAGAGAAGTTTACTTAACTTGACTAAGAACATGTTGCTAGTTTGGGGCACAGCTGGAATTTGAATAGGGAACCTTGGTCCAGGATCCAGTTCTTAACCACTACCAGCCTCCAACATCTAGGGAGTGACAAACTCTCTGAAACTGATACCCAATGCAAGGTGGTGTGTTAAATAGTTCTCATGCCGTTTCTGTTGTAGAAAAATACCTACTTGGCATTCCAACCTAATGGTTGGTCCCTCATTCTGAACATAGAAAAAAAGGGTGATGAAACTAAGGAAACTATTTACCACTTATCTCCTGCCTCCTGTCCTCATCAGACTAACCCTGAACGGTATGGAAAGTTGATGAGAGCAAAGAGAAACCAACAACCCAATGGTGTAATCTCCCAAACGGGAATTGGGCAGGATAGGATGACAGTGCTGCAGGCTCTTTAGAAGTCTGTGCTCATGTGCATCTTGAAAATAGCATCTCCTCTCCCAGATCGCTGGGCTGAATTCCAGTGTGGGGAGTTGGCTTAGATGTGGAGTTGCAGAGCAAACACCCAGGAGCAGGAGCCCCCACAGAGAATTCTGTCCCTTCTGCCTCCCGCCCCTCCCCCCCCCCACCTTCCCAATTTCAGCAAAGCTCAAACCTACAGGCAAGCCACAGAAAGGATGCACATACATTCTCTAACTCCTGCAGTATGGGATAAACAGAAAGGATAAGGAACAGATTGCGAAAGAGGAAATTCAAATATTCTTGGCCCTTTCTCTTTTCAGTTGGTATTTGCCATGCAAAGAGTGAAAGCTTCTTTTTTTTTTTCTTCTTAGATTGAAGGGTATTATCGTTTTATGGAGAGGAGATGGATTGGGTTTTTTTTTTTTTTTTTTTTTTTTTTTGAAGTGCTTGCTTTGCTATTATTGCTCAAAGAAATAAATCAGTTCCACATTAAGCCAAATCTCTCATACTAGCCTGGGAGGCCAGAAGGACAACATGTTTCTCTTTCTGAAATCACGACACACAGCTAAGAGAAAGTCATAGGATATCTCAGGTCTGCTTAGAGCCGCTTGCAAATTAGTAGCTATAATTGGATCAAAACTACCCAGCTGTTGTTTGTCACTAAATGGGTGCAGCCTGGAGAAGCCCCTCTAGTCCGCAGTAGGAAAAATGCCTGTCAGACTGCAGATCAGACAAGAGTGAGGCCATCTCTCAGGCCTTAAAGAGTGTGCGGCTTTTGTTCAAAGTTTCCAAATTGTTGTGTAATGAGAAAACTTGAAATACCACTTCAAAAATGCACCCAGACACTCAGAGTGAATGAGGCAAGTGTCGTCTGTCATTGGTCTTCTCGCCATCACGCCTGAAAGCCAAGCGCTTTTCTTACTTCGGCTGCGCAAATTAAGTTCTATGGTGAGACACAAGTGCTTCCTGGTCTCTCCCACCTTGTTCTCTCCCTCCTACCCAATCCATACCCCCAATGTTGATAGTCTCATGGGGGCAGTATCACAGCTAACACTTGCTCCTGGGCTCTCAGCTGCTTGGCAGTCTAGTTTTCCCAGTGCATTCAAAGGGCAGAGGCCCACCACTCTGAGATGTGTCCACAGCTTCACCCCTTAACCAAATTACAGTATTTCATCTTTATTACAAAACTAGAAGCCCAGTGCATGAAATTCATGCATGGTAGGGGCCCTAGGCCTGGCCTGTGATCAGGGTTGATCTGGGCCTTCTCACTGCTGGCCTTCATTCTGCACTGCCTTCATTCTGCACTGCCCCCTGGTGGTCAGCACACGTTATGGTGAGTGATGGGTCTCCTGGCCTAATTCTTGGGGGGGGGGGGGGGCGATTTGCATATTAGGCTTTTATATATAGAGATTAAGCCTCACTCATGACCCAAGTAACCTAGAGTAAGTCATTTAAAAATCTTTGAGCCTCAGGTACCTCATCTGTCAAATGAGGATATTGATAATAAGATTTGGGGGAAAAGCAAACATGAAAATGTATGATAAGGTTCTAGGCTGGTTATTGACCCTCTCCCCTTTGTCTGTTATCATGGTGAGTAACTTCAGGCTCTTAGCACAGTGATGTTCTTTGTATATGCTGAGAAAGTTATCCACCCAGAAATGTAGGGCACCCCACCAAACCCCACATACTAACATGAACTTAAATGTTCAATTGCTGCTACACTTAATAAAGCTTATCATTTCAGAAATAGAAGAACAAAAAACATGAAGATGGAAAATGGGTTGAAGACTTCATTACCCTTAAACTTTACCCCCTCAATAGGTTTTATTAGTTGATGACACTTTGACCAAAGAACAATACTTTCTTTAGAGCACTAAAGAGAGAAGAGGAGGAAACTGATAATCAATCCCCACTTTTCCTTCAGGGTGGCTCCCTGTCCATCATTGGTAGGAGGCTACCTCTAGGAGCCCAAGTCAAATCATATCAGTGAAGTTAGAAAACAGCAAATTTCTGTTTCCACTCTGGGCATCAGTATAGCATATTTTATAGTGGTCTACAGATGCTAAATTATTTGGGTCTTCCTTCAGATGTTCCTAATTTACATTGTCTGTGGCAAATAAAAAGATAAGTACAATCCATATTGCAAATGCATCTTACTATAATAAATCTATTGCCTTTTTTCCATGGGTCTTCTCTACCTCATGGAATTTATATTGCAGTCATAATAATGTCAGATCCACACTATGAATATCTCCCTGCTAATTATGCCTACTATTTAAAACAGTGTCCATTTATGAAGACAGTATTATGGTATTCTTGATTATACCCTAAATAATTCTGAAAACATAAATACTGAATAATATTGGAATTCCACTAAAGAACTCCAATAAAAATAAAACTATCACATACATTCCAACATATTCTTTTCTTTTTATGAAGAATGCCTTTGATGGGATGCTATGCCCCTTAAAACTCCCTGAACTAGAAAAATAAATCTATAAATATTAATCCTGAATTCAGTTTAATCCTAGAAACAGAAATTATAGAATTTAACTCAAAGAACAATACCAAAATAATAATGATAATGACTATAATAATCATATTACTAATCATAACAATATTTATTAAGTACTGATTATTGAGTATTAATTATGTCCTAGGTACTAGGCTTCCATACTTTAGAGATATACTTTTTTAATATTTATGTCAATTCTTTCTTTCTTTATTTTTAAATATATCTTATTGATTTTTTTACAGAGAGGAAGAGAGAGGGATAGAGAGTTAGAAACATCGATGAAAGAGAATCATCGATCAGCTGCCTCTTACACACCTCCTACTGGGGATGTGCCCGCAACCAAGGTACATGCCCCTGACCGGAATCGAACCTGGGACTTTCCTGTCAGCAGGCTGACGCTCTATCCACTGAGCCAAACCGGTTTCGGCTTATGTCAATTCTTTAAAGTAGGAACCTTCTTTTCCTTCATTTTATAGTTGAGAACACTGACACTTAGATCAAGTACTTTGTTCAAGGTCACATTGCTGGTGTGATGGAGTGTAGATTAGCTAGAATTTGAATTTGAGGTCACATTTAAACTGCTTGGTTTTATGCATTCTCAGATTTAAAGAAAGAAAAACAGAAGCAGAAATTTTCTCTAGTTAGGCTCCCAGCCTATCTCATCAACTCTTTTGTTTTTAACTTGCATGTAAAAGACCTAGAAGGCAAACTTACATTGGTGATCCTTGTGGGCAGAGTCTCTGTAGCAACAGTACATAATCACAGGATGTAAATGCCCAAGAATCAGACTCTGATTCAAGGTCAAATGTGTCAGTACACAGGACTGGACTGGATGAACCACAGACTCTGCTGATTGATTTCCTCGTGTGCTCCTGACAGTCCTGCCCTGTCTTCACACCTGTCTCTGATCACAGCTTCCCATGGGAAGAGTTGCTCAGAACAGTGGCAGCACCTTTTACTAGTAAACAGGGTTTCCCAATTCAAGGCAACTGAGGGGACAGTATGACATTCCACTGTTCTTCTGATATTTGAAAACCTTGATTCTGTTTCCAAAGCTCAAAATACATCCAATTTGGCGAGGTTTGTGGCTATAAAGAGCAAGTCCAGACGTGCGGTGTGTGACAGAGTCTGGGAGTGGACATGCATCGGTACCTGTTACATGCTATTGAGTCTGGGACAGTCCCACGGTTGACGGGAAAGGGAAGAGCTAGATTTAAAGGTCGTGAACTAAAAGTATTCTATTGCATTCAAATGAACAATCTTAAACAAGGGAACAAAATTAATGATTCAGATATACATGTGCTAGGGGCACATAGATGTGAATTTACTCACTTTGCCATACAAAAAGACAAATTAGATTTCCCTCTAATTTAAATTTTAAAATTGAATGCTATTAAAAAAAAATGAAAGGCTAATGGCTTCATTAAAAACTACATTTCTGCCCACAAAATCATCTCAAATCTTAGTATAATTAAATGATCTGGAAACTTCTACATAAAGCAATTTGAAATTGCATGAATAGCCTCTGTGCTACCCCTCGCCCCATGACATCAACACACGCAAAATCTCACACTTAACAGAAGATGACTCCATGTGCCTTGGAGAGAATGGGAGACATTAGCAGAAATCTGTGCAAATGATTTTTTCCTGATCAATTATAACTTATTAAATAGAACTTGTTCTGAAATGAATATTGCAAGATTTGCCATACACTATTTTTTTTTTTTACATTTAAAAGATTTATATTGTTCACCGCCTTCACAGATTCTTTTCTCCAAGGAATAAATAAAAAAAGGAAATGCAGCTCAATTTGTTTCCTCCAACATAGCACGGTAGGACTTACACATTCAAACCACAGACAATGTCCCCTCCCCTGAGTCTATGAGGAGGGAGACTTTCAATGTATGCTCAGCCAGCAGCTACCACAAGTCTCTTAAGTAAACACAGAGGCACCTTGGTGAAAGCAATTGCATGGTCTGAATACCATCAACGGACACTTCTATGCAGTGACCCTCTCAGGTCTCAGAAATGGTCTTTTCAGATTTCCGAGTCTTGAGGTATTGATTTCAATCAGCAGCTTTTCCTAAGAGCATCATTTCAAAACTAGCCCTGTCACAATTTCTACGATCTCATCTTAGTTTCATCTGGGCTTTGTATTCCTATTTGAAACCATCCAGCGAGATGACACCAGAGGGTTTTACTGAGACATTGATTCAACTTCATGCATAGGCAATAAAATGTATTCTTCTGTCTAGGAAAAAGCATTAATATTGAAGTTTGATGGAGGGAAGGTTCGGGTTTAAACAGTCCAGTTACTTTTCTTTGTCTTCCTGTAGAAATGAAAAGCCCATATTAGAACTTGCCTATGGTAAAATTTTCAAGCTTACTGCTGAGTTGAACTGGCAACTAACACATCAGCATCAGTTCTACCCTTTGGGGTCATATTAAGGCTAAGTTAAAAAAAAAAAAAAAGTCGAAAAGATGTGTGTGAGTTGTCAAAGTAAAATAGACAAACAAACAAGAAAAAAATCATGTGTGCATGTGTGCCTCTAACAATCTATATGATGTTAAGTTTTTCTCAAGTTGTAATTATACAATATCTAACAGTGATCAAAAAGGATGACATCCATCCTTTCACTTTACAGTAAGAATGGAGAGGTTCTGAGTCACCCATAATGTTGTGTATTAAAAAAAAATAATTGGGTTGCCTGATACCCTCCCAATCCAGGTTATTTTTCTATTTCAAAAAAAATACAAGGAAGCTAACCTTAATTATTCAGGCGTCTTCAAACTACGGCCCTTGGGCCACATGCGGCCCGCAGAGGAGTCTGATCCGGCCCGCCAGGTTTTTTGGGCAGTGAGCGCAACCGAGGTGTTACAGTAGGAATTAGTAGTTCATATAGTCCGGCCCTCCAGCTCTCTGAGGGACCGTGATCTGGCCCCCACTTTAAAAAGTTTGAGGACCCCTGCCGGTCTAAACACTGTAATAAATACTTTACATATGTTCTCTCCTTTAATCTTTACATAAGACCTTAGAGAAAGTAATATCATACAAATAAACAACTAATATCAAGTGACCTGTCCACATTGCTGGGATTGGGATTACAAGCCAGGTCTTCAGAGCACAAATACAGGCATGGTTTGATCATCTACAATATTATGTACCAGGTGTTATGTGAGGTAAGGGGCATTTACAGCTGAAGAATATATGGGTCCTGTGCTCAAAGAGCCCATATTCAAATAGAGACCAACAGGATAAAAATATTATAAATGAAAATATAGAGGAAAAGGCCTGAAGCTAAACACTAGTACACTGAATACAGAGTATATTAAAAATATATTTGAGTGAGCAGGTCTTGGCCAGGAATGTAAGTATGCTTCAACATTAAGAGAGAATGTTTCACACTAGAAAATTAGGAAAGAAATGTATAATCACCTTAAATGCCAAGTGGCATTTGATGAAAATGAGTATCTGTTATTGATGTTTAAAAACTTACTAATATAGAAATTTTAAAAAAAGTTTCAAATATTGGAAAGTAAATATTGACGTCTACTCAGAAAATCCAAAGGAATCAACTAAAAACTATTAGGAATAACAAGAGTTAACAAGAGTTAAATAAAAGATAATTAATATAAGATAAATATACAAAATTTAAACACTTTCCTACACACTATCAATTCAAAGTCAGGAAAAAAATTTAAAAAGGTCTACATGGTGGTAGTTCACAAAATCATTGAATACCTAGAAATAAAATCAAGAAGTATGTCCAGCTGGTGTGGCTCAGCAGTTGAGTGTTGACCCAGGAACCAAGCAAGAGATTGCAGGTGTGATTACCAATCAGGGCATATGCCTGGGTTGCTGGCTCAATCCCCAGTAGGGGACGTGCAGAAGGCAGCTAATGGATGATGTTCCTCTTTCTTCTCTATCTAAAAATCAATAAAAATAGATATTTTGAAGTAAAAGAAATATACAAGACCTATAGGAAACAAGACATGAAACTTTATTGAAGGACAAGAATACCGTCTTGTGTACTGTTGAGGGAGAGTCCACTTTTACAATGTTATTGAAGGGCAATTTAGTAGTATTTATTAATATTGAAAATACCCTTTGACCCAGCAGTATTACTTACAAGGAAACTGTTCTACTGAAATTCAGTCAAAGGTTCGAAAGGATCTGCTTGCAATGCTATATTAACATATATCTATGTGTATAGAATATAAAATAATAAAAATTGGAAAGAAGTAGATGGTTATCAAAAAGGAAATAGACCAGTAAGCCAGAGCACATTTACACTATAAAATATCACATATCCATTAAATAGAACAAAAGAGATCCATTGAAACTTACTTAGAAGGATGCCCATCATGCTTTGTTCAATGGGAAAAAAGAATCTGCAAAATTATATGTATTCTCTTTATTGCTGTACACATTCTCTATTGGTTGTATCAGTGTTTTACCTAGCCTGTTGTTTTTATAATTTAGTAAAGATCTTACAACTCACAGTACACTCCATAAATTTTACAACAGAAATGCAAACCAAGTACTGTGGGAGCCCAGAAAGGAAATGTAAAACTTTCCCAAATGGAATCAGACTGCAGGCGTCACGTGAGAATTCTGTGCCTCAAGGGCAAAGAGGGCTTTTCCCAGTAAAGAATGGACAGGAGAGCCATGCCAAGGCCCCCTGACATTGGAAGGAGGACACCTTCCAGGTAGCAGAAAGCTGGGGTGTCTGGGGGGACAGACGGAAGAAAGAGCTATGACCTAGTTTGGAGTTCAGTTGGGAAGCACCTGATGTGACAAGCAAAGGGATTTCAATTTCGCTCAGCCTCACGAGGGACACAGAAGGGCTCTTTAAGTAGATGAATGGCATAAAACCTTCAGGGAAAATTGCCCTTTGTATATAGTGTGGGAGGTGCATAGTACAGAACAAGAGGAGGAAAATTTGAGGGGAAGAGAGGGATTTTAAAAAGAAAGCCAAGATGTTGAATGTGTGGTAGCATCTCACACAGCAACAGGGTAAGAATTGGGGAAATCGTTTCTTTTTAGTGGACCTGTGACATACAACACAACTTAGAAAATGAAATATGCATCAAAAAAGCAAAAGGAGCGTTTGAGAGGAAATGAGAGGAAAAGGTAGCTTTGAGAGGGGAGGAGAGACAGGACACAGAGGTGCTCATACTCACCACAAGCCAGGAACCAAGGTGTCACAAATGCAGCATCCCCATCAGTGTACAAGTCCTGGGCCAGAATTGTCCACATGAATGGGATGGCTCAGGTCTCAGAATCAGAAGGCAGTAAGCAGTTGCAGCCTCCTCACCAGCAAAGAAACCAGGAAGCAAATATAGCGATGTTTATTGACTCCAGGCTATTCCTCCAGTAATACAAGCCCCAGCAAGTTCTATGTCAGTGACTCTGGACTAAGGTTTGGGATGGGAATGGGGGCGGGGGAGGAGGGCTTTGACAAATATGTGATACCTTAATCAATAAAATAATAATAATAATAATAATAATAATAATAATAAAAGAAATAGCCTACAATACACCATCATTTGTGAGGCAGCATTTCTTCAGTCATGGAACACGTACTGAACGCATTTCTGTCCTGGGTCAGCAGGCTCTGTGCTGGGGGCCGGAGCTGGAGGCCACAGAAGGATGGACAACAGTCTCCGCATTGAGGTATTCGCTGCTAATGAAACAGCCCAGACAAACACCTAGAGAGCCTGAGAGGACGGCTAGGAGCATCCACATGGGGAGTTGAGGGAAATGTGAGTGCCAGGCAGAGGGGGAAGGGGGTGGTTAAGGAAAGCCACCACTACCACCCCAGGCATCTTTCAGAGTCGAGGCAGCACCAAGGAAAGTGGTGGAAGGGCCTGTGGTTCCCCTTCACCACTGCCCCCCAACGTGACCCTGAGTCAGGGGCTACACTTCTCTTCCGGGGGCAGGTGGCCAGCAGCAGGTCAGCCCATGGAGGCGCCAAGTGTTAGCAGCACACTGACTGGATGATGAAATGGGAGAAGGAGAAGGGCATGGCCCTGTCCCCAGGCTTCACCACCACCTATGAAGCGAGCTGCTGTGCACCCAGGCTCCGTGGGCCCTGCTTCACCCACGCCCTCCACTGCTCACTGGGCTGTGAAACCTCACATCCCCCTGCCGCAGAGGAAGCCACCAGTGGGGGAGAGAAGCAGGCAGGAAACAAGGACAGAGACTGTGTATTTGGACGTGTTGGGAAGAGATATCGAGGGCTCAGAGCACTCAGGCTTCAACTCAGAGTAACATTCACGTTGCTCTCAGGATTTAAAACAGTAGCCACAAGGGCAAGTCCAGAGCAACTGAGCAGGGAGAGTGTGTGTGTGTGTGTGTGTGTGTGTGTGTGTGTGTGTGTGAGTGTGTGTGTGTGTGTGTGTGTGTGTGTGTGTGTGTGCAGCCCGCACGTGTATGCATGTACCTGAGGATGTGTCAAAGGAACACTGGCATACTGAAAAGTCCAAGAGGAGCTGAGACAAGGCAAAACAGAGAGGAAGGAGATGAGGGTGGGCAGAAGAAGGGAGTGGTAAAGGATTGAAGGCTGGGATGTCCAAAGAGAGGCTTCACTGGGACATAAGGAGACCATCTCAATCTCTTCCTTTTATAAAGTGCCATAGATTGGATGACAAGACGATGTTATTTTCTGTAACTGGGAGGGTAACCCAATGGATATAGATGCCTCTTTTCTTCATCCTCATTTAGAGATGGTCACTGAAGTAAAATGTCAGGTCTGCAGGATGAAGTGAGCTTGAGAAAAAAGTAAAAATTTGGAGTAATAGGGCACATCACAAAAATCTCTAATAAGGAGACCTGGGGACCTGGCCTCAAACCAGCCACGGGGATGTGAAAGAGGCGTAGGGTTCTTTAGCCACCTTGTTTCCTTCTGTGGACAGTAAGTGGAGCTGCAGCAGTGCTCATGAGAGAAAACTGAATTGCAAGAACAAAACAGTCTAGCCCTGGCTGGGGAGGATCAGTTGATTGAATGTCATCTCATGCACTGGAGAGTTGAGTTGCCAGTGCAGTTTCAGGCCATAGTGCATGCCTGGGTTGTGTGCTGGAATTCAGTCCCCAGTCGGGTGTGTGCTGGAGGTAACTGTTTCTCTCTCACATCGATGTTTCTCTCTCTCTCTCTCTCTCTCTCTCTCTCTCTCTCTCTCTCTCTCTCTCTCTCTCTCATTTCCTCTCTCTCTAAAAACAAATCAATAAAAATATAATTTTATAAAATAATAAAACAATCTAAGTCTTATATTAAGGTACCTTCTAGGTATGTTAATTTTATGCAGGAAAAGCACCCAGGTCAATTATAGAGCAAGTGTAGGTATTTAAGCAAGAACACAGGTGTTTGCAAGATGTATTTAAGTCCCAGAGCAAAGATATGTTAGTCTTCCCACCTCTTCTCCTCTCCATCCTCAAAATTTTTTCTTAGCTATTGATGGCCTTTAATTATGTAACAGAATTGCATATGTTGATTTAAAATGTGTCTCTGACCTTTTAAATGAAAAAAAAAAGTTTAGCATGGCACCATAGGCAAGCCCTGTCTGGCCTAATGGGCATGCGACTAATACAAGGGCTGAAATCAGAAATTAGAAATGTAGAAATGCATTGAATAATGAACCTCAATTATAGTCCGGATGACTCTTCTCACATTAGATCCCAATTACCCATTCTCAAGTGCTCTCTTCAGGATTAGTTTTTGTTTTTGTTTCTTTAATATAGATCTATACTAAGCAAAGCTATCACAAAATGCTCCCCAGAAACAGAGAATGATTTCCTTATGGCTCGGGAGACACTGCCAAGATTCCCTTTAAGGTTTACTTAGATGGCACTCCAGTAAGATTCCCATATGGAATTACTCCGCACCCAGGAGCCTGACCTGGGGGCGGAGGGAGCTGAACAAAGAGATTATTTACAAACTCCCAAAGCAGGGGCTGTTTCTCATGTCTCCCGCCCTGGACCTCATTCTATTGGTAAATGCAGCACATATTCAGCCATAAAGTATCATTATGAAAAGGCCAAGGAGTGCTCCAGCGGATCGACCCCCCTGACACTGTGAGGCGGAGGCCGGGCCGGGATGGTTGGCAGGCTGCCTAAGCTGCTGGCACCTGGCAGTTCCCACCACCACGGAGGCAGCCATCTCATAGGAATCATCTGTGTTCCTGAGGGGGGCAGCCTTCCTGTCAGATAACTTTCAGTTTTCTTGCAAATGATAATGTAGCAGTTGCCACAGCCCCGTAAGCTCAACTAACCAAGCATCCTCAAAACTGGGGCCTTAAATAACACAGGCGATACAGACATGCCAGTTCTTGGTAGAGTGGCCTTTGGTTGTTTTTTTATCCAGAGAGGAAGAAAAGATTTCCATGACACAGAACAGAGTATTTAAGGACTGTCATGAAAAGGTAATATTTTTGTGTTGACTATCCAAAAAACCTTGGGTGAAAAAATTGTGTCTTTTTAAATGAGCAGTTAAGCCACTTGTGTTTTGTTCATGGAGAAAGCCTCAAAATATTTCTTTCTAATATCATGGGGATCTTATAGGGATAATCTGCGTAGAGTTTATGTGCCCTAGAGTTTTCTCGGCATCATGGTCATGTAGTGCTCATTCAGTTGGAAGGCGAATGCCGTGTAAGAGAGCCACAGCCTTGGCCTCTGCATCCCAAGGCTGGTCATCAAGTGCAGTGCAATATGGAGGAATAGCAATGTATCTGGGGCCACCGGAGCCACTGTCCATTGGGCTGAGTGATCTCTCTCATGCAACCACCATTTAAACACTGCTTTCTTTCACTTAATTTTTCTTTTATTATTATTGAAAGAATACAGAATGAGCTAAAGTAAAACTTGAGAGTAAACCTGCTTAGGTTGAAATTTCATCTCCACCACTTACCAGCTGTGCCACTAAGTTCCTTAACCACTCTGTCTCACTTTCTTTCTCCCCCGCACTATTGAAATTGGGCATATTGGTATGTCCCTCTGTGATGGTCTCTATTCAGGTTTCAGTGATAACCTGAGTTGGGTTCAGAGCCTGGCACATAGTGATTAAATAAATACTTGTCATATTTATGATTATATAAAGACTTTACACTTTCAAAGCGCATAAAGAAAACCAAAGATCTTCTGTATGTGCCTTTTCCATAATATCCTACAATGAGAAAGATTCTCACTATCTATTCCATTTGGGGCATATACAATAATAGGTAGTCCTTAAGTATTGTGGATTAAAACTGTTATTTTAGAGTATAAAGTGGGTGAAAATTCTACTTTCAGAAGCAAAAAAAAAACATCATGATAGAAAAAAATCCTATAAGTGCTATAATACTAATAGCAATGACATTTTATGCAACTTTGTCAAAAAATATGAAATACAAACAATATTTCTGTTGAATTAAAAATATACTGTGTTGGTTGGTTGAATTGTCTAAATTGACAATTTCTGGAATACATCTAGGTAAATCAGAAGTTTCAGAAGAAAGAAAATGTTGGGTGCTATAAAAATGCTTAAGAGAAAACCACTGAAAATCTATTTTTGTTTGGTCTTAATTCCTAATTTTAAATGTAAAAAATACCTTGAATTCCAAAATAAAAATTATTTGAGATGTGTTTTTAATTTGTTGTTGAATGACAGCAAACTAAATAACCTCAATCTTACAGGTTTTCATTTCCCTTGGGCATTAAAAATGTAATCTGTACTTTCAAATTTCTTGCTTTATTTTAGAAAAGTGGAGACCAAAGAAGTGCTGCTTAAGATGTTGTAATGAAAATTGAGAAAATAGTCTTCAGTGTCTAATAAAAATTAGGCCCATCATTTAATTGTTACTGGGAATGTATGTAAGATCCTAATGCTAAGTCTCTTAAAGTGGTGTGTGTGTGTGTGTGTGTGTTTGTGTGTGTGTGTGTGTGTGTGTGTGTGTGTGTGGATATTAACCATTCAACAGAATCTAAGGCTAAAACAGTCCTTATTTCTTTACAACTCTAATCTTCTGGGTGTCGGTCTGTTTTATCCTATAAAGATTTCTGTAAATGAATAATTCAGACACAAACTGCATATTGGTAACTATATTTAAAACCAGAAATTCGTCACATAATAAATACATTTTATGCACATGTTAACTTCGAATTTACTTCAGAAAGCTATTTACAATATAAATAATTATAAATGGGAGCATTTTGCAAGATATCATTGACATAGCTAATATTTTCTACTTTACATTCCAAAGTAAAAGTTCATATTACAGATTTATACTACGATGTCACTAAAAACTTTACATTGCAAGATGGTATTTGAAATATTGGCAATCAGTATCTTCTTTCACAAATATAATCCTTCTTATAGCATGTCAGTCAAAAAAACAAACACAAAATATTTTCTCTTTTTTTGAAATGCCTACTCATATGTTTTCTTTTTTGAAATATACCCCCCTTTGGAAAAAAGAAAACGGAAAAAGTTACAGTACTTCTAAAAACTTTTCACGCCATTTCATTTCTTTTGAAATGTAAACACTCCAGGGTTGTTGGGTGTAAATTCAATTGTGATTAAATGTGTTCCAGATCAGCAAATTAGGACAAATTTTCCACTATATAGATTTATAAAAGCAGAGCCCCATGCAGCAAAATTACGGTAATTAAAACTATACATGTTTGGCTTACAATAATTCATTAGGATTTCTTATGTGAACCATCAGTTTTTAAGGAGCACAGCAGAATACAATCTTGTTTCTTGCTTTACAATTCATGTGTGTGCATACATATATGTATACATAAATGTGCATGTGTACAAATATATGAATACACACATATAGCCTTTCTGCATACAATCTTAGGGAAGGAACTCTGAACAAACCCCTGTTCGGATCTGAGCACACGCTCAGCGCTTGAGTTAAGCACTACCCATACAATTCTCTTGCACAAGAAATGAGCACCACACGGAAATTGCCCCCAAGAACATTTTCTATGTAAGATATCCTTTCCATATGTTCATAGCTGTTCTGTCATTCATTTGAAGCTCAGAATGATAATGAATGTTCTATCCACAGTGCATTTCCCAGTAAAAACTAACCAACAGATTTTGCTGTCTTTAGAGTCAAATTCGTATTTGAGATAACTGACATTTACATAAAACTTGAATCACTTAGAGAACCATACGATTTAGATTCTTTATCAAGCCTCTTAGAAAATAGAATGTATATCTACTTCCTGTGATTTGGGTGAACTGGGGAGTCAGATCTTGGCATTCAAACTTTTTAAATTAAAGAGAGCATATTAAAGTGTAAGCTATCCACTGGGCCAGATAAGTGACCCCAAATGGCCAAATCCTCAGTTTTCCAAATATCAGCATTCACTCGGTCACTTCCAAATTCTAGCACCAATAGAATTTCACTGGACACCTTAGAAATGTCCTGCTCTTGAGAAAGCGAACTACAAAATAATCATCCCTACATTCAGAATGCCTCTTTAGCGATAGTGTCTTCTATTAGAATTAGTTGGTCTTTTTATTTTAAAATATCTATGCATATTTTCCAAATGATCTTTTATTGAATCAATCTTCATTCCTCATTTAAGAAAAAGAAAATGGAGCATATTATCCTTTTCCAAAAGATCCTATTAAAGCTTGTTTTAAGTGGATTCTCTGCCCAGAGGCATCATGTGGCAGCAGGGAAAAGAGAAAATTAAGAATACTACCCAATGAAAATAGTCGAATCCCATAAAATAACATCAGGAAAGAATGAGTGGATTTACCAAAGGCAAACCATTTATTGCATCCTGTCTCATTTTGAATGTCACATCAGCACTGTGTCAAATTATCTTGTATCAAGCAATTACAGTTTAGAAAAGCTGGTCCATTATATTCAAAATAGCATGTCAAAATATGGAGCAGAAGCACACCTAACATGAGTGTGACAATAATACTATGCACCCAAAAATAGATGCCAAATTTGTGTATTCTCAATAATAGTTTAAACAAAATTTTCTAAAGAACGATGGGGGAAATATTCATTTTTTCCTTTGGTCACTCAAATTAATAAATTAGGTAGGGCAGGCAGATAAAATGGGCAATAAAGAAAGATATCATTATTACTAGAAAGCACGAGCTTTGTTTCATCTAATGAACTGTTACATATTGTAAGAGTACTTGGATAGAGCACATCCGTATGAATCCCCAAGGTGATATATTATAAAAATCATACTTCTTTGTCTATTTCAGTCAAGTTTCATGACTTTCAGAATTTAAACAAGTTATGGAAATCAAGGATTAAAACTAAAGCCAATTCAAGTTTAATTTCAACTGATCAAGTTATGGGGAGCATACATATTTTACATCCCAAATTTTAAAAACACAGATAACATCTTCATTTTGAGGCAATATGTTTCTGCACAGAACAAAATAATGTAGATTATAAATAGATTTTAACATGTCTATGTGTACAGTATATTGAAAAGTTGCCTTGCCATAACCTATCTCATTTTATCTTGGGTCATTCTGCAATAATCGTGCCACACTGCAAAAAAAAAAAAAGTAAGCTCTAGAATACTGTAGGCCTGTATGGCATTATATGTAATGTAATAAATATGATATTATACAATTATGACATATAAAGTAAAGAAAATGTTTATATTTAAAAATGGGTCAATCTATCAAAAAAATTAATTTAAGATGTAATTCTACCCTCACTTAAAAATATTGGTCATACTATTTTAAAGAACATTAGTCCTTCTGATTACCCCATTTATAGAACTTACAATTTACATCTTTCCTCAATTAACTTTCTTCCATATAAATATCCCACTGAAATTTCTTTAGTGACAGTCTTTTCTTTAATATTAGTTCATTTTCCTTAATTCTTAAGATTCTATTTCCTTTACAGCATCTTCCCATGACCTTTTAGTACAATGTATATCCATCAATAAAATCCATCTGTATAGATTTCCTTTCCAAAACACCATATTCTTCAGATATTTGTATTTGAACATTTTTTCCATCTACAGAAGTCTGCAAAACCTTTAGCATTCCTAAAACCTTATTTCATGTTGCAGAATGATCAAAAATTCATCTTAAATATTCCAGGGGCTTCTTATAAATATTTTTTCTCAAAAATACTGAATACTTCTGCCTGGATAGTTCAAAATGTAGTTTTTATTGTTTGAACTTTTTAGAAAGGATATATAACCACTAACTTTCTCACTCACTTGTACTTTTTCCATTTACAGCACAATGTTGTTCCATCATACCCAAGACATATTTATTTAATTTTATGTATCCACTTTTCTCGTGTACAAACAACCCAATATTCATTTCTCAGATTATCAGCATTCAGATTGTCACCTACCTATGGATTGCCAAATGACTGTGTTATATGAAAATACAGTACTAAATCCCTGAGTGTTCAATGTCATGGTGTCTCCAAAATTATAACTCAGTGTCTTCCAATACATTCCCTCTTAATATGGCAAGAGTTTCAGGCATGGGGCTCCTAGAAAATATTAGCTATGAAATGTCTCTAATAACATGTCACCTCACTTTGATTTTTAGAGAATTAGTGCATTAGATAAATCGTATTCATTTTTCTTCTCCCTCATCAGTTTTACCTTCTATATATCGGCTGAACTAGAAAGTTGTCTGTAACTATACATGCCTAAAAGAGTCCTTGCACCTGCTTAAGCCAGGAAGCATCTAGACCTCTTTATGAGTACAGGAAGGCCAGAACGATCAGTCTTGTCAACTCACAGCAGAGAGTGAACCGATTAAAAAGTTCGGTTCTGTGGCATCACTGAACCACAGAGCGGTGGAACATTAGAACTGCCATTGGATGAAGATCCTAGGACCCTGTGTGGTGAGTGATATATCTATGTCCCAAAATCAGTTATAGGCATGGTTAGAACCAGAACCCAGAGATCTCGGCTTCTTAGTCTGCTAGTCTTTCTGCAGTTTCATTTGAGACCAATTTTATTGTTTTTGCTTGCTCGGAGTGGGAATGGCTGCAGGCGAGGGGTGGGAGTGGGGGGTCAATTGGGGGAAAGGAGACATATGTAAAACTTTAGACAATAAAAAACAATAAGGAAAATGAATACTTCGCCTGTTGTTCTAAGTGCTATCTTGCCTCTTTAATCCCTTGCCTATCAGCCTAAGCGTTTGTCTTAGACTCTCTCTGGAGGCTTTCCACATGTTGTCACATTTGCACACCTGTACTTTGAAATGTCAAAAACTTAGCTGCTATCATGTAGCACTTCACTGTTTCTTTCCTTAGTTTTTGCACATATTAGCCTTTTTTTCTTGGTGAATTAATTTGAATTTGGGGAGGGTTGGTTTTATAAGCCCCAAATATGTTGACTACATATTCTGAACCTTAAATGGTTCATTTTGCCTCTGGCCTTCCTAGCTTCACTATTTCCAATTGGCACTCCAGGTTTTTTATGTGTGTCCCAATGTCTCAGTACTTTCACTTAGAAAAACCCTCACTGATATGTCAATGTGATCCTGTTCCTTGTCTAACTCAAAAGTAAGGTAAAAAAAAAAATAAAAAATAAAAAAATCACCACTTCCTGATTGCTTATAATAGGTACCAAGTGAAAACGCATTCTTATACCATTTCCCTAATTTATACCTGAACCAAATGAGCTGGCTGGTAAGAAACATGAAGAAGAAAACACTTTACAAGATGTATTTCTCTCTCTCTCTCTCTCTCTCTTAGTTGAGAATAAACATTTCTTTAATAATCTTAATGTTCTAAGGTTAAGGAAAGTTACCCATTTGGGGTGAACTGATGGTACATGGTCTATATTTCTGCATGGAAGTGTACACTGCAGCTTGTAGATAGCGCTCTGTGTGCACGAGGGTCACTGGATCATCCCAGCACGATGATGTCATCCATCAGTCCTTTCATGTGGTACACATGCTCACTTAATCTACACAAGTGTTTTTCAATTAAAAGTGTATCTATTCTGTTCCCATATAATTAGAGGGGAAATTTGTGTACTCACTTCAGCTCCATTATCTGTGCTAAACCTTGAATGCTAATGCTGTTGTTGTTTTGTTTTTTTTCTCTTTGATTTCAAAGGAACACATGTCAAACACCCAGTAACTTAAATTACCCTCTCTAATGATGTGTAGCGTAGTAAATACTGGTCATGGGGCATTAAACTATAAATATGTTTCAGAGATCCTTAAAGAACAAAATATTTTAGAAAAACATCAGCTTCCATTGGTTATTATAACAGATGTTCCCTTATGTCCTTGTGCTGGGTCTGGCTGCATCCTTAGATGGGAAGTTACATCAAAGTGTGAGCCATTACAGCCCAAGGAATAGTTTCTAATGGTTTCGCTGTCATATAAGTGCTCCAAGGCATATCCAGTTAATGTGTAAGCATGCTTATCAAAATACTGCCGGTGAGAGCCAAAGCAGTTTGGAGAGAGAGCAGGGTGGTCTCCTGCTGTCTGATGAGGAGACATATCCGAATGGAGATAGTCTTTAGCTAGGATCAGACTGGATTTTGAAATGCGATCTGAATTGGGACTACTTATCCGAGACAGTGCCGTGGGGCTGTTGTCATAGTCGTTTTCGTGGGGGCTCAGCATCTTTCCCTCCCTCTGCTGGATGTGGTCACATGGCGAAGAGTTGGCAAGCGTGGAGCCATGGCAGACTTCGCCTGTAGGTGGGGGCTGTTGGTAGTTTGCGAAACAGAGGGAGTGTTTCTTCCCGGCTCCGTTAATGGAAGCCAGTTGGTCTGGGGCGGCTTTCCTCAGCTGCAACCTGTTCTCTTCTTCTTTAATCATTTGCTGGGTAGCTCTTATCAGAGTTTCAATTTTGCTAGGTTCGTGCGGGCTACTTTGATATTGCTCGGTGCGATATCGGTCACCTGATTCGCTGGCGGACCCAGGGTCTGGAGAACTGACCACACTGTCTTCATCCCAATGACCTCGCCCTAGAAATGAGAAAAAGCAAAAGGTAAGTGGCCTCAAAATTCACCCTCTCCCCGCAAAATGTAGGTGTATTCCTTTTTCAAAAAACAAACAAACAAACAAACAACAACAAAAAACCCTTATATCTTTCTTTTTTTTAACACATGCACCAATATTTGAAACAGACAGGCTCATAGGACAGAGTCTCCTATGTTGTACTGGAATTCATAGTTCTGTGGCTTTTAAGTGCAGATGGAGTCTATAACAAGTTTTCTAGAATGTAAGCCTCATTTGTAGGTTGTGAGCGCCAATTAGCGGAACGGTGAAGCATGTTTCTACTTCATGTATGCACATCATCGGACCTGTCCAGCTATAAATAACAAAAGAAAACTGCATAGCATTTGGTTGATGTTATTTTCTAGGAAAATGCCATGTAAAATGATGCTTAGAAAATGCTTTCAATAGAATTTTAAGGAAGAAGATATAGGCAGGACTATTTTCTCAATTCCAAACAAATCACTTAAAGTGTGAATATTGCTTAATGTATCTTACAGTAAGCACACTTATTACAATAAAGCTCTAATGTACTTTTTAAATTGTTTAAGGGCTAATAACATATATACACATTCATATACATGTATATGTGTAGATGTGTGCGTGGATATGAATATATCTTGTCTCAATCAAAAATATAAATATTGTCTTCTCAAATGTAGAAGTAAAAAATCTCAGTTTTATACATAATCATATTTAACTACTATCTTAGATTGTTTCTGCAATAAGATGAAGAATAAATAGAACATTTAAATGTTAATAATTCATCTAAACCAAGGAAAGAGATCTAATTGTGCAGGAAAAATATATACCGTGAATTAAATAATTCTCAAGCAGTGTGAAGTCAGTGTGGAAAGAAAGAAGAGGAAAAGGAAGGGACACATGAAAGCTGAAAACTGCCTAATGTGGCAGAGAAGCGCTGAACCACACTACCTATTGCTTTCCTGTTCTCTTCTCTTCTTACTTTATTTCTAATATTTTCTTTCAGACGATGTAGGTTAAGCCAGGATTTTCATTTCACTCCATCCTTTGGCAAGCAATTGCCCTTTGCCCTGGGTTTCCATTACCAGTCTACCAAACTAGAGCAACTCAGAGTAAAAGGACACAAATAAAAAGCAAAAACAGAAATATGAAAATCAAAGAAGGTGCCCGGGCAACATGGCTCAGTGGTTGAGCATAGACCTATGAACCAGGAGGTCAAGGTTTGATTCTGGTCAGGGCAAATGGCTAGGTTGCAGGCTCATTCCCCAGTGTGGGCAGGCAGGAGGCAGCTGATTAGTGATTCTTTCTCATCATTGATGTCTCTCTCTCTCTCTCTCTCTCTCTCTCTCTCTCTCTCTCTCTCTCTCTCTCTCTTTTCTCTGAAATCAATAAAAATTTATATTTTTAAAGATCATAGAAGGCAGTCAGCGCCTGGGGGTATCTGACAGAAGACTTTACAGGTGAGTAAACATTTCTCATTCTAAAGCCACAGAAATAAAAGTCATTTCAGGGACATTGGATCAATCTTAATGTCATTGACTTTTAATAAAATAGAGAAGGTTTCGAAGACCTGCCTGGACCCGAGTTTGAAATAGAAAGAATGAGCTCCTTGACCAGTTTCTTTTTGGATGAACAAAGAAGAGTATTCGTAACGTAACACTACCGGCTTTCACGGCAGTGTCTGTTTCTGTGTGTTTGTAAAGCCGTGAAACAAAAATCTCCTGGGTCCCACATATCTCTCCATCCTTCACACACAGAGACATTGTGGGCTGTCGTATGAAGACAGAAGGTGGCAGTGACTGGCATTCGATGCCAGAGAGGCTCAACTTCCTGTGACCTGAGTGATGGACCATCCTACAAAGACTGCCCACCTCACCAAAATGCCAACAGTACCCTCAGAGAGCAGCAAAGGTAGACCGAGTCCCAAACCACGGATGCCCACATTTGAAGCATGGCAATACAGAAGGACATAATACACACAAAAACATGTGCAGACATACATAGTGCAAGTTCCACAGACTTACTCAACAATTCATTTTAACTTCATTGCCTATACCTTTTCGATGTTTAAAATGGGAATCATAAAAATAAATAAATAAATAAATAAATAGGAATCATTTCTCCTCGCCTGTCCAACGTAAATGTATTTTGCAAAACTATTAGCAAAGTAAAGACTCTTAAAGGGAGTGGAACTGGTGTTTTCAGTCCCATTGGCGTGAGTCTGAGAAAATCCCTGGGTCAGTCACTGCAGTGTCCAGCCTGGGATGCTAACACCTGCCCAGGCTCCCCCTCCATCCCCATCCCACCCCCTCACCCCCGTTACCCCCGCGGGCTCGGGGGGGTCCCTCAGCTGCCCTTACCGTGGATCCTGTGGGCAGAGGCGATGTGCGGCATGCTGTTCTCATAGGCTTCTCTGCTCTCGGGGGAGGCCTTGGTCAGGGGCAGCGCTGCGCGGGAGCCCCACCAGGGCTCCCTGCCGGCCTGCGGCGCCCCCAGGAAGTACCTGCCGGCCTCGCAGCGGCCGCCCTCGCAGGCCGCGCTGTGGAAGTGCCGCTCCTCCACCAGCCGCGGGTGGTCCAGCGCGAAGCCGTAGCAGAGCGCGCTGCGGTCCGGGAGCTGGCGGTAGGCGCAGGACGCCTCGTGCTGGGAGCCGGGCCTGTCCGCGGGGTCCAGGAGCTGCGGGGAGGCCGTGTCCGTCAGGGGACTGCCGCCCCACTGGCTGTCGTGATCAGATTCCGATCTCTCCGTGTGAAATCCCGAATACTGAAACCGGAGGGTGGAAAACGTGCATTAATAAAAAAATAAAAAAATTTAAAAAAGCCCTAACTTGTTTGGCTCAGTGGATAGAGCATCGATTTGTGGACTTAAGGGTCCAGGTACGATTCCCTTCAAGGTCATGTACCTTCGTTGCGGGCACATCCCAAGTGGGGCGTGTGCTGGAGGCAGGTGATCGATGTTTCTCTCCCATCAATGTTTCTAACTCTCTATCCCTCTCCTGTCCTCTCTGTAAAAAAAAAAAAAAAAATATATATATATATATATATATATATATATATATATATATATATATATATATATATATATTTTGGACCTTTAAAAGTCATATTGCAGTTAAATCAGGTAAGCATTTATGAACTATCCTACCATATAGCCAGCACAGCCCTCAGAAAGTTAACGGTCCCATGTAAAGAGTGAGGGTTTGAAGGTCCTCAGGACACTAAAATTAGTCATTTAATTTCTATCTATTTTTGGTTTTCTAATGCCAAACTAAAGTCTAGTACTATAATGGAGATTTCCTGCTATGATAGTAATAAATGCCCTTGATTGAGAACTTACTATGTGCCTGTCAATGTGCTAATCATTATTTATATATATATATATATATATATATATATATATATATATATATATATATATATATATATATTAATAGTCTTTATGCTCTGCAAGCACCCCGAAGGACATATTGTGCTTAAGGCACCAAATCAAGACTCACTCCAGCACCAGCAGGGCACCCCTGACTTGCCATCAGTAAGCAATCATGCAAAACAAAATACTTCTGGCTGGTGAAAGGTAGAGATGCAAATAATAATAACCAACGTGGCTGAAACTAAATAGGCACTCATGAACGTGCTCCTGTGAATTACACACACATCCCCCATGCAGTTCTTATATTAACCCTTCAGTGGAAACATTGGTAACCCATTGTATGGATAGGGAAGGGAAGGCCCAAGGAGGAACAAGATTTGCCCAAGGTCATCAGTTTAGCAGGTGGCAGAGCCAAGATTCAAACGCAAATTCTCCATCACCACCCAAATGATTCTGCCAAAGGGAGTGTTCCAGAAAGCTTATTATTTTATTTCTATTTGCTTTTTAAATATTTTTTCTGAATTAAAAAAATGCTGACACACAAAAAAATAAGGATTAAGGAAGGCATCAACGTGCTGCACCCTCACTCTTTACATGGGACCGTTAACTTTCTGAGGGCTGTGCTGGCTATATGGTAGGGTAGTTCATAAATGCTTACCTGATTTAACTGCAATATGACTTTTAAAAAGTCTTGTCCATAGAAGCTGTCCCTGTTCACTGGGGTGTGTTTCTAGCTTTCTAAAGTAAGCCTCAACTATGTGTAGGATCATCAGGAAAACACAGCTGCAGGCCATGCTGTGCCTTGCTGGAATCACACTGCTTACTTGTTGCCAGGGTATTTGGTCTGGTGTTGAAAGAAATGTAAAAGGCTCAGCAGACCTCCCTAGGAGATATGCTCAGTTTGAAGGTCCTCAGGTCACTAAAATTAGTCATTTAATTTCTATCTATTTTTGGTTTTCTAATGCCAAACTAAAGTCTAGTACTATAATAGAGATTTCCTGCTATGATAGTAATAAATGCCCTTGATTGAGAACTTACTATGTGCCTGTCAATGTGCTAATCATTATATATATATATATATATATATATATATATATATCCTTATCACACCTGTATAGTAATACATCTCCATTTTACAGATGAGGAACTGCATCACTGAGAGTTTTAATAAGATAGCACAATCCTCCCACAGCCTATCTGGTCTCAGAGCCTGCACGTCAAACCACGGTTTTACATTTGAGAGAAAACACTGGAGAGAAAAACAGGATAATTGTTAAAGATATTTTCAGAAAAGTGGCAGCAACTGTTTTAGACTCTCTGGAACCAAAATATAAGTTCATTTTGTACTTTAATTCTTAGCCCAGAAAAAGAAAAAAAGAAAAAGAGGAGTGTGTCTGTGGTGGGATGTGTGTGTTGGGGGAGGGAGGACAAATTCCTTGGCTCCACTGTTCTTCTTTACTTGTCACGTGCTAGTTGAGCAAATTTTACCCATGGTGAGATCTTCACAGGACAAGGTAAACTCTTCCCTTCACACTGGGCCCACCTTGCGCAGAAGGGAGAATCCTGACTTCCCCACTCAGTGCCATCAGGCAGCTCACCTAGGGGCTCTCAAAGTCAGAGCAATGAGGTACAGAAGTTCCTCTGGGAAACCCCAAAGGATGCTAATAAATACAGCATGCTTAGGACAGAGTTCTGTGAAAGTTCCAGTTCCAGGTTCAAGATTTTTCCGTTATCATTTCTAATTATTACTTCAACTAGAGGCCCGATGCACAAAATTTGTGCAAGGGCCCTGGCCATGGCCCGGGGCCTCTGCTGCCTCTGCCACTTCTGCCTCAGCCCCTAGCTACTGTGGCTTTGTCCTAAAGGAAAAACATCCAGTCTAATTAGCATATTATACTTTTATTGTTATAGATGACTTTCCAAATGTACCTATGGACTATCACCATAGTCCATCAAGAAAAAAAAAAAATCATAGTAAATCCAGCTGCTTTCCCTGCAGGACTGCAAGTTGGACACATCAGGGCATCCTGCACTCCATGTCCCCTAATCACACCTCCACATGGCATCGGTCTTTTCTCCCAGGAGCACCGGCCTCTCTTTTCACAAGATGCCACCTTCACTTTCACCATGCAGTGCTGGCATCCCAGGATCTCCTTACTGAGTGGGGATCAGAGCGCCATGATTTGCCCTTTGGTAACACCATCCACATGGCTTGCCTAGGAAAAATTCAGATCGTCATGCTATCCCAAGCAAGAAATTCCCAGACCCTGCTTGTTTGGAGAAAAGCACAAACCAGGCCTATTTCTGAAGCACTCCAGTCAAGACTGTTGAGCCCTGTTGAGAGGGGCAAGCGCTTCCCCTGAGTGTCTGTGGGAAAGTGCTGTGGGCGCAGCAGAGAACCTTCTGTCCTTTGCTCACAAAGAAAATTCAACACAAGGGACCATGGCATCCATGAGGTCTCATTTCAAGAGCGCCCGAAGAAGAATTTGAGGGATAACCCACCCGTCAATAGTCAGGAAACTACGACAGCAAGTACACTGTACTTGACACAGGCAGAAATTGGGTGACTGCGTTGGACCGAGACCTCACACAGCTTTAGAGGCAGAGAGGAGAAGCCTGGCCGTAAACCTTTGTTTTTCAAGCCCTGCAAACGCGTACCTGTGTGCCCCTTCAACACTCAGCCACGTCCATCCCTTTACAAAGGGCTGCACTAGAAGTGAACTCTGCTTAGAATAGTACAGCCCCATAGTTTGATCTGAACTGTTTCAGGTGTCCGTTAAGTATCAGAGGAAAGAGAGAGAGCAGAGAGTACATGCATGTGCGGCACAGTGAATGGACGCTGCTTACCAAGGCCCCCGCTCTTCCCACACCCGCTTACTACATGTGTCATTTGGGGCAAGTGATTTATTTTGTCCCAACAAGAAAGGGGTCATGATGATAATTTACACACTAAAGGCTGATCCAGAAAAGGGGCCATTTAATGAAAGAGGCAGTAGGAACAGGAAGTCAAGAGAGCTTTGCTCTAGGTCAATCCTTGCTTGTAACTCTCAGGGCAGCCTGGGACAATTACTTTCTTTTCATAGAATGGCATGTTTGGTTAAATTAGACTTTCCCTAATTTTTCTTTCAGCTCTAAAACCCTCTATGATACCATCAGTATCTTGGTATCCTTTCTAGAGTTAAGACATATGATTCCTATGCCAGTCCCTATATTTCACTAATTTGAAGATAAATTATTTAGAACGGCAATCCATGTCAATAATTCTTATTGTCATGGTTATGAGAAGTAAGTTATATGCTATAATTTTACTATTTTATAGCACATATTTTAGAGGGGTTACATGATGCCTTCTGGTCAATGAATTACTGTATTCTAGAGACTTCTGAGTATGAAGAATAATAGCAGCCATCTAAATCTGTTTCTCTCCAAACATCCTTCTCCCAGTACCTATACAATCATCGAGAGCACAAATTAAATCGCATGTGACCCAATCTATCGGCATTACTAGAAGTCAGAAAATATGCCAAACTTCAAACTTCAAGTTATTTATAAATTTTTTTAAAAATCCAACTGCAGCCCTACCTGGTTTGGCTCAGTAGACAAAGCATCAGTCTGCAGACTAAGGGGTCCCAGGTTTGATTCTGGACAAAAGCACATGCGGGCTCAATCGCCAGTAGGAGGTGTGCAGGAGGCAGCTGATCAATGATTCTCATCATTGATGTTTCTATCTCTCTTTCTCTCTCCCTACTTCTCTGAAATCAATAATATATATATATAAATCCAACAGCAGTTGCTATGAGTCTATGGGTGCAGAGAGAAAGGTAAGGAGAGATTTAAGAGAGTCCATGAAAGAAAGGGAGCATCAAGTAAAGAAAGGGAGCGTCAAGATATTGACAAAATGGACAAAATTATCACAATTGAATGTCAAAATATGAGCACGCAGTGACCCACAGCACTGGCCATAGTGAAAGGGTCTAAAATCAAGCAACATCAAAAGTGGCAACTTCAGACAAGTGTCATTTCCTTAAGAGAAGTGAATTGAGAGTGGATCATGTCCCTTACAGACAGCAGTGAAAGGAAAGAAGGAAGAAGGGTTCTTAAGGATCCAGCATACAGGAAAGAAAAAGAAGACAAGGAAATTCTCTTTCCTCCTTCCCCTCTCTACCACCATCATCATCCATTTACAAACTATGTTTCACAAAACTGACAGGAAAGAGTGCTCTTGAACTAGTAACCCAGCTCATGAAATGGCAAGGAACAGGAGGAAAATTAAACTCCCCATAAAATTCCTGTAGGAAAAGAAACATAAAAACGGAAATACAAACATCCCAGCTGCATAAAAATTCTCATCAAGTAACCACAAAACAAAGGAAAAGTATAACACAACAGACACTCCAAACTGTGATAAGAAGCCTCAACAAGCATTTGGAGACATGCCCTCCTCCACTCTCCCCCACACACAAACACAATATACACATATGGGTGCACAGCACCTGGAATCAGAAATTTAAAACTAAGAAATTTACAAAGAAAAAACAACCACAAAACAGGGGGGAAATTCAATAATTCAAAGACATTGAGTAAATCTTTATTTAAATAACAAATTGTGAAATTATAAATTACAAATTGTGAAAAAGAGAATATATTTAAATAAATTTAAAAAAGAATTGAAGAAAGTCTGGAAAAGTAAGGAAACATTGGATAGAGAAAATAAAAGGATCAGAAAAAGTAGTTAAAATATCATAAAAAGTTTTCAATATATGTATAGCATTTAAATAGAAGGCAAAGGAACTGGAATTGTTAAAACTACTTATAAAAGAATGATAGAGTAAGATAATATGTCCACCCAACTTCAAAACTTACCATATAACTACAGCAAGCATAACTGTGCAGTATTATTGGTAGAGAAACAGATGCACAGATCAATAGAACAAAATAGAGAGCCCAGAAATAGACCTACACTGATTTTTGACACAGTGCAAAAGCAATTCAAGAAAAGGAAAAATAGACTTAACAAATGATGCTGGAGTAACTGGACATCTATAGGAAAAAGAAAATGAACTTCAAAGTAAGTCTCATACTTTACATACAAATTAAATATAAAAGTAAAATTGTAAAGCTTTTAGAAAATAACATGAAAGAAAATCTTCAAAATCTGGGGCTAGATAAAGAGTTCTTTGACTCAATACCAAAAGTACAATGCATAAAAGAAAACTAATCAATTAGACTTGATCAAATTAAAAACTTTTGCTCTGCAAATGACCCTATTAAGGAAATAAAGGATAAGACACAGACAGGGAGAAAATATTTGCAAACCTCATATAAAACAAAGGACTAGTTTCTAGAATCCATAAAGAACTCCCAAACCCCAATAATAATAACTTAAAAATTGAGCAAATGACATGAAGAGACATTTCACTGACTAGATATATAGATAACAAATAATCATATTAATAGATGGTCAGCATCATTAGCAATTAGGGAGATGCAAATTAAAATCACAATAAAGTATTACTGTATAACTAGTAGACTGGATAAAGTAAAAAATGGTGACATCAAATGCTGATCAAGATGCAGGAAAATTGGATCACTCATACATTGCTGGGTGAGAATATAAAATGGTACAGTCTCTCTAGAAACCAGTTTGGCAGATTTTACAAAAACTAAATGTGCTACTACCATATGCAATCCTAAACATTTTTTCAAGATAAGGGAAAATTATATTTAGACAACAACCTATATGGGAGTGTCTATAGAAGCATTGTTTCCCACTTTCTCATTCTCTTTAATTGTTCCCTTTATTTTTTAAATTTTATTTTTAATTGTGGATATATATATATATATATACATATATATATATATAAAAATAATGTAAACTTTGAAACTGATCCACTTTAAATGTACAATTCAGTGGCAGTGAGTACAGTGACATCTCTGTGCAACCATTACCAACATCCATTTCCAGAACTCTTTATCTTGCAAAATGGAAACTCTATACCCATCTATTCTAATATATAAAAACACAGGATCCATAATGACAGACTAAAGGCTCGATCAAAAACGGAAAGTCAGTTTTAAAGCTAGTGCTGGGTTGCTGTGGTGACCCAGCACTGACTTCCAAGGGGGCTGCAGATCAGGTCTGGAGAGAGGTCTGGAGAGAGAGGCAGGGTCTGATCAGGCCTTGAGATAGACCCGGAGACATGGACTGGCATAAAAACTGACCAGTCAGAACCAAATCTGGGTGAGCTGTGAGGAGCCAAAGGCTGCCTAGAAAGTGGAGCTTTTGATGCATAAAAATGCAATTTAAAGTTACTGACTAGGCATTCTAATAAAAACAGCATTAGACCTGATCTACTGTAATCTAATATGACTTATACAAAGGATCACTGTCCTTGGGCTTTGATTTTTTTCCACCTATAGTAGGGGTGTCGAACTCAATCAGAGAAGGGGCCAAAATCTATTGGATAAAATCCAGCCTAAATTGCGGGCCGAATGGTTTACTGAACAGTCATAAACTGTCATTGTGATGGAAACGCAGCGGAGTGCAGTGATGACAGCGCAGTGCAGGCCACATTGCAAAGCCTGGCGGGACGGATTTGGCCCGCGGGCCTTGTGTTTGACACATGTGACCTATAGGATAGAAACAGACTACCTTATAGAATTGCTGTGAAGATCAATTAAATAATATGCACCAAAGCATTCTCAAAAATGCAAACATGTCACAGATATGTATGTTGTGTGTACAGGTCCTTGATTAATGACTTTTATGTGTATAAAAGGGCATGATTATCAAATTATGATCCTGTAAAAATGACATTTTCTCTACACTGTATTTTCCAGAGACTGTGTCTTCAGACCCATCTTACAGGCATGTAAGAGAAAAACATATATGTTAAAATGTAAGATATTAATATCCCAACTGCAAAAAGAAATCAGTCCACTAGACAATTACCTAAACACTAGGTCTTTCTTCCAAATACTCTGGTTTTCAAAGCTGAAATGCACTTTGGTACCAAGAATTGTTACCAGCTAAACTTTGGTTGAAAGCCCAACGATCTGTTTTAAAGGGTAGAGAAATGGTGAGAATCGTGATTAATTAGAATATATGCAAGACCAGCAGATGGTTCTCCTAGTGATTGCCAGTATCTATACTACCTTCAAGTAAACAAAATCATGTGTTACAAGTTGTAGAATATACGGTCTTCTTCCTTTTAAATGTAACAACCCTTTCTCCTATATTTAAGGCTATGAAGTAGAATAATTCAACTTCCTATTTTACTTAGGTACATCAATCAAGTAAAAGAAAGTTTACTAAAAATTAGTTTTTGATTAATTTTGCTAAAACATGTTTTTTTCTTAGGAAATTTGTTATCATTAGAGTACTATACGCTTTAATTAACCTACATTTCTTATTTAAAATTTAAAATAAGAAGACATTCATTTTGGCTAATTAAAAAAAAATGAATCAGTTAAGGATACCCTGTTTCTCATAACATGAAACCAAATGCCAGCCTCCAAAGCTGACAGGCAAAGAGCTTAGATGACTGCTACAAATGGATGTCAGCTGACATCCATCTCCCCCAGCTGAATCATTCCTTCTAGAAACTAGTATCTCATCCGGTAAAAGGTCTGAGCCATCATTCGGAGCTTTGTATGCATCCAATGGGAACTATTTACAATCATTACTTCTACAATTCATTATAATATTTGAGTGTCTACTACTTGCAAGGCAAAGTGCCAGATGATATGAAAAATACAGCTCCATCTTCCAGGTATTCACATTAGGAAGAGTATAAATAACTTTATAAATAAAGTCATGTTCACAAAGCATAGCTTTAATACAAGTTAGAAAATGACGAGGACCCAAATAGAAAAACAATATAGTTTAGGAATTCACAGGAGGGAGGCATTACTCTCTCTTTTAACACTGTGATTGCTTAGGAAGCGAAAATGAACTGACTGATTAAAAGGCAATTTATGATCTGATTTTCATATGCTAACTAATACCCATAACAGCAACAATAATAACTACTTGCTATGTGTTAGTCACTATGCTGAGATCCCATAAACATTACCTTATTAAATGCTAACAACATCTTAAAGGTATTATTAATCTCTTTACAGATGAAACAAATGAAGCTCAAAAAAATTGCCCAAGATCTTATAATTATGAAGTTTAGGAGGAGAAATACCACTCCAGAGTCCTTAGTTTTTCCAGTACCCCAGACTCATATAGGCTTACATACTTAGATAATCATGATGGCAGTGTCCTACCCTCTAAGTAGTAATGGATCCAAAGTATACTTTCAGAAAGGGGGCTTTGTCCAACCTCTACACTCCAGTAAACCATCTGCACACACCCTTGGGTGATGTCCTCTCACCACGGAAGCACTGTCGACCATAGTTACACCCACAGACATTCACCACAATTAACCCAAAGATATCGCTGTTTTGATAAGAGTCATGAGATTCATTCCTGCCTCACCAGCATGTTCCGGACAGGTGCTCAGCATTCATCTGGATGTGGCAGCAACCACCCAACTCAGGAAAAATGCCAGATGTTCCAACAATAGACGTTACAGTTATCTATTTTTACTCTGGCAGCTCATTGAGGTTTTTATCATTTTTAGCTGCAAAATAAAGAGAGAGACCCTCTTATGGTAAAGTCCTGTTTTCCATGAAAAAACTTTCACTCTCTCAAGCATGAAGCAGCTTTCCTCTTGATTTGTGTCTGAACCATGAGAAAAAACATCACAGATGCAGACTGCCTTGTACTAAGAACATATGCATGCTTTTAAATCACTTTTATCTTACTTTTTACTAATGTAACCCTGAAACATAAAATATGTTCTTTCTTTTTCTTTTCTTTTTTTTCATTCACTGTTATGGGAAGAACAGATGGTAGAGGGGTTAGATTAAAGTAATACAGCATGTCCATTAAAATAACCCCCACTGCTGGGCTGCTCCCTCAAACAGGAGTTGTGTTTACTATAAAGAATGGCTTTGGCTTCCACACTGGAAATTACGGGGGGCTTTCTCAGGGATAAACATCAGGGTAAGAGAGAAACTAATGTCACAATCAAATGCATTTTAAAATGACAATTATGCAAGATATTTTGCTAATCTGAGAGGCTGACTGAAAACATGTGCCTGTGATAATGTAACTGAACAGCAGTGAAATAATGGAGTCCATTTCTAACCTGAGTAAACTGTAACATCTAGGAATCATAACTAAGCGAAACTGCAAAGAGGATATCGAATAGACATTATATTCTACATTCCCGCTCTCCTAAAAGTGGTACGATAGATAGAAAGTTTTTGCTGCTACTTCATATTTAATTAATTGTCTTATTAATCAACAGCAAGAATAATTCTATGCAGAATATACATTAAGGATGGCTAAATATAACCTGATTTCTACACAAGTCTCACAAATATGTAGCTTTGGGGGGAGAAAAAAAAACCTCATAAAATTCACTTTAATGTCATAGAGCTCCAAAAGAGGTAATCTTTAAAAAAGACTTCCTCAAGAAAAATTAGAGAATGCATTTGCATTTGAAAGGGGAAAAAATCTTGAGTAACATTCCTGAGTTGAGGATGGTTTCACTAGACGGAATTGAGCAATAAATATTTCCATTTATATTATAAATAATTAGAAAGCAAGTACTCAGATTCAATTATTAGAAGCTTTAATTACGTTGGTCATGTCTTTCTTCATTTTAGGAAATTGTGTAAATTGTCAGCTCCTCAAAATCAATTGTTGGGAATGTGTTCACAAGACTTTTCACTCATTTTTCAAGTGCTCCACTTACAGTTCAACCTATTATTTATTGCAATATTATTTTTTAACTTTAAGTCTAGTTATTTTTAGCTCAAAGAATATTCTGGTGAGAAATCTTCTATACCTGCAAAATCCCTGACATATTTTATGAAGTAGAAACATGGGAAGTTTTTTTTAACATGCTTTAAATGTGGTTTGAAATGTCATAAGCCTTCTCTTAATCCACCCCCCACAGTTACAAAAATGTTCCTGGGATTTGGTTCACTCATTTTTCTCACAGAAAAGTAACCATAGTCGACATCTCATTAGCTGTCAGGGTGATGTACAGCTGGAAGGGACCCAGCTCTCCAGACCAGAGGCCAGGTTTCCTGCATTGTAATTCTATAAGGAATCTCCTATAGAGGTCCATATGGAGAGAGCTGTTCCCAAACCGTGAAATCCACAATCCACATCCCTTTGTAAATTCAAAGGTACGGTACTAAAGGCTTGCTGGAATTTTCATTGCACTGAAGATTTTACACAGGTAGTAAGATAGAATAAATATTTAAATAAGCTTTTTAATGTCCTGGTGTACACAGCTATAAATGTCAAGAATATCCCAACTTGCAAAGGTAATACAGAAATAGCTCTAGCCCATTGGGTAATTCCTGGGTGTCCAGGATGAGTAGCTAGTTTTTATGATAATCTTCTATGAGGGGCTTCCAGCATAAGCTAGATCCACTGCCATCCTTTCATCAATACTCTCACGCTCTGTTTTTTCACATGTAAGTGGCAGATTAGATAGGCTTGAATTAGATGGATACAGGTGGTGCCACCTGCTCACACCTTACTCAGCATTGTTTGGTCATCCACTGTTCTATTCTGTGTCTGGACAAAGGACGGGCTGCCTGAGCTGCTCTCAGTGTCCTAGAATGGAGCCAACAGCTTGGCAGGCATACCACTGGCCTCCTGCACAGTGAAAGAGATCTATCCGATTTATAATTTTGTGGGGGGGAAAATTGAAGCTCAATAGCCCTCTACTGATTTAATTAATCTCAAACTGTTGTATGTAAACAGAAGGATGGACCTACCTATCTTCTTCTAAGCCAAGCTCAGTAAAATAATGAGGAAAACTATTAAAACTGTTATAACTCTGTATTAAACAATATACATCAGAACTCTGAACTTCAAACACAGCAATCCAATGCACTATAATATGCCACGGGGGTTTCCTTAAAATCTGTGAAAGACAGAAGAGTTAAAGAAATCTAGATTTCTTAAAGATATCCAAATCCAATGTTCTTAACTCTAGAAGGTTCTCATTATTACAGGCTCAAAACCCAACAAGGACTTTCAAGTAAGGCACTGATCCCTATAATTTCACTGTTTATTTTTAACTAAATTTGATTTTATAGATTTTGCTGTAATAAAATTTCCTGGATACATCTTGGAAATGATGGGTTCAGCAGAATCACACATTTCAGCTATCACTTCCGTTAAGCCAGAAGCAGAGGCTTTCCATTTGATTCAGCCCAGCTGTTTTACCTGCTGCCCAATTTCTTTTTTCTTTTTTTAAAATATATTTTATTGATTTTTAACAGAGAGGAAGGGAGAGAGAGAGCTAGAAATGTCGATGAGAGAGAACATTGGCCAGCTGCCTCTTGCACACCCCCCACCGGGGATGTGCCCGCAACCAATGTACATGCCCTTGACCGGGATCGAACCTGGGACCTTTCAATCCGCAGACCGACGCTCTACCACTGAGCCAAACCGGCTTTGGCCCAATTTCTTTTTTGACATTGTATCTCCCCCAGATCCAAATCATCCTATGTTATAAAATAGAGACGTGTTTAACATAGATTATGCCTCACAGCCAGGGATCTGTGGGGACAAGAGGTGGCGCTGCAGCTGTGGTGTAGGAGGTGCATAGGATTTAAGCTCAAAAGGAAAGGTGTCCTCATGGAGAGGACGCAGCAGACTCCAGTTAGAGGGCAGAGCTGATGTAGGGGTAGCTGAAGGAGCAGGCAGATTGTAGAGACTGGACCTCATTCTGTAATCAATAAGGCACTTCTATGGGTTTTTTAATAGGTCCAGGGGTAAGGATGGATGAGTTGGATACATGGCAAAACTGATATTTCAAAAAGATTACTCTGGCAGGAAGGATCAGAGACAGAAAGAACAACAAGGAGAATGATAAAGTAGTCTAAATGTGATGGAATGTTCTGAAGAATCTGGAACCAGAAAGAGACAGTTGGGAGCAGAAGAGGACCCAAGAAACATCATGAAGGAGCATGGCCTCATAATCATTATGTCCAGATTAAAAACCAAACCATAAAATAATCAAATCTATCCTTTATACAGCATACTAAGACTAATGGTATAGTATTATACCTAAATGTGTGGAGCTATTGAAAGAATAATAGCACATACTAATCATGGGAACTGAGCCCTGGAATGAGGATGTGCCCATAAACAAGGACATGTTTCTGAGATGGAAGACAGAGCCAAACAGCATTTCTTGCACAGACACTCACATTATTTTTGTAATTAAAACACAAATAGAGGAAGCAAATATCAGCTGTCATATCTTTCCATTGTTTCACTGGAGATGACAGAGGGAACATGATCGAAAGCCCACTTCAGGATGGATACGGATGGTTCTTTGCCTCTGCATGTTCATAGTTTCACACTTGAAAGAGTCTGTAGTTTCCACCACATCTAATTCCTCCTAAGCACCTAGGTGTTTGATTTGTACTGAAGAATTTGGCATTTGTAAAATCATCTCTAGGTTGTTTGCAAGCATATCTTCTAGGTTATAAATTCCTTAGTAGCAGAGTATTTTCCCTCCTTTTGTTTTTATACCTCTACAAACAATTAACAAAGTATTCCCACTCTTTTAAATATATTTGTTTAGTAAACCATTCCATTAACATTTAGTAACTACCATGTTTCCCCGAAAATAAGACATCCCCTGAAAATAAGACCTAGTGCAACTTTGGGAGAAAAAATTAATATAAGACACTGTCTTATTTTTGGGAAAACAGGGTATGTGGAAGATACCATACTAGATGCTGCGACAGGTGAGGGGTGGAAATCAAATAGACATGGTTACTACTTTCAAAGAAATTATGGGCCAACAGAGGAGATATGGCATATCCAAAAGGTGGTAGAATATACACTATTCTAAATAGAGGTCAAAAGTAGAGATATAACTGTTACATATCATGAAAGAAATTGCACTCAATCTGGGCCTTAGAAAATAGGCAGAATTTTGAAAAGTGCACGAGCTCAAGCATGGAGGTAGGTAAGGACAATACATTCAGCAAATAATGTGCAGAGGGGTCTGTCTGGATCTCAGGGTTCAGGTAATTTTGGATCCAATTATAAGTGACAGCTAAGGTGGTGGAAGGTCTGCAAGAACTGACATAATCAGTGGTCTTTTAAGGTCAACCTGGGAGGCAGGGCAGACTAGAGAGGAAAATTTCCCAAACTGGGGAAAGCATGAATATGTACCACAATCCTCCATTGAGGGATATCTTAGGACACAGGTGATGAGAAATGAAGGGTAAATGAATGAATAGAGAGAAAACCACAGCTGGGGTTTGAACATGAGTCTGGTCCTTGAGGGGGGCTCCCAGGGTGTATAGGGATTTAGTAGCTGTCATCCCATAGCCCCACTGCAAACAAGAGTAAATTTGACCCATTGATAACTCCCCATGGCATGCATGTCTCTAGACCTAGATATCATTCACTGTCAGCCCCCAACTCCCACCTCTAGCCCACGGCTGAAAGGGCAGGCCTACCCATAACACACACCACCACAACTACCACCACTGCCTCCACCGCATGCCTGTCTTACATACACAGCACCCTGTTTGTATTCTCCATTGACATTTTACTGAATCTATAAGCTCTCATGGGGCAAGGACTGTGTCCCCAGAGGCGAGGATCGTATCCCCAGAATATCTCATCACTCCCCTGTTTCTTTGTGCACCCACCCTAACACCTTGTGGACTCCTCCATTGATTCATTCATGCACTCATTCAGTAACTACTAAGGACTTTCAGGTGCCCAGGCAACCAGGTGCCTGGTTATCAAGAGCAACATCTCCTATCTTAAGGAACTTAAGAGTCCCCATTAACTTCCCCCAATTTTTTTTCCTTTTATCTTCTCATTTTGGTTAAATTTCATTCCACCTCCCTTGTTGAAGCTGCTGTTTCTATTTTTTCTTCTCATTGGTCTTTTCCTAGTCAATAATGTCCTGCTGCCTTGCTTATAACTCTAATGGGACTAACTCTAGCCATCTGTTTATTTAAATTTTTGTGAGATTTGTTGTCATTGCATTTTCACTCTTGGGAATGCATTGTATGTGACATATATCACTATATGTTGCAATATTGTCAAAAAAAATCAATGAATCAGTTAAGATACCCGCCCATGTGAGTAAACTAACAAAAAAAGCAGGTCCTATTTCTAATCCACATACCTAGTTTATCTACCATAAATATGGACCTTCCCTTTACCAATATCTTATACTATCATGCCCCAAAACAAGGTCAGAGACAAAGAAATTTCCTACAGTGGCTTAGAAAGACTGTACCAGTGCCTCTCCCCACTGTTGCTCCCTTCCATCTCATCACCCATTCTGTTTATCATACTTCCTACAACGTCACCTTTCTCTGCAGACTCCCTTAATAAGATTGCTCCTTTATCCTGCACATCCCCTCAGCAAGTTCGTGTGTCCTTTGTAGCAGACGTCACTAGCCTATTTCAAATAAAGGCACCTCAGTTCCTCCTGAAACCCCTGAGGGTAGAGAAGCAGGGTTAGTGACAGGTGCATTTGGGAGTCTAAGAAAGCTGATAAGTGGGGAAGTGTGTCATCAGGGAGTGATCCTATAAAGTGATCAATGAGAAAACCTGTTAGTAATCATGGAAGAATGGGCACCAGCCAACAGCCGTGGACGCCTGTCTGCCCGCCCATATAATATTCCACTAAATGCAAGAATTAGTAAAAACCAAAGCACAAATCTGTAACACAGAGGTCAGAATGTTTTAACTTATGAAGATGATCTAGGAAGAATATAAAGGTTCACTCTAATAATCTGATATTTCTAGGAAAAAAAGGAGATTGATCACAAGTTCATACATGGCCAGAAAATATAAACAAGTCTATATTTTTTAGAATAGTGTATATTCTCTTCGGTGTAAAAATTATACTACACAGTGTAAAAATTTCTGAAAAAAATAACCTCATTTTTTTGCAGTATGTATTAAAATCTTTTTGTTGCTAATGGTTAAGAATTACATATTCTCATGATGCATACAAAACATGAAATGAAGGGATGTCTATCCTGGTAGTGGTAAAGTACTATGTGTAAGGAAAAATTATACTGAAGAAATCTTGGTTCTTTTTTTTTTCTCTGTAATTTAAAAAGGCAGCATTGCAGTCTCTGGTGAATTTTTGTGGCCAGATGAACCTTTGGAGAAAGAATTTCTATCTTTACCAAAAGGAAGCCAGGTAGCTGGCAACAAAAATTAAAAGGGTTCTGTGGAATTACTTAAAACTTGCAAGTTTTGGTCTCTTCCTAGTCAATAATGTCCTGCTGCCTTGCTTATAACTCTAATGGGACTAACTCTAGCCATCTGTGTACCTCTAGGAAGTGATTAGATGCTTTCAGATTTCAGAAGCATAACCTGCCGCACACATGCCCTGTTGTTATGGAATTATACAGTGGATTGGTTTTTAGTGACTGGGGAAAAACCCAAAGGAGGGCAGGATGATGTAGTAAAGAAGGAGGGTCCATACTGGCTGTAATTATTTTCATGAATATGGACCCAATAACAATGAAATACAACTGTCATAAAGATAAGACGGTTGCCATATAGCAGCACAGTAGCTATCTTCAGAGTCTTTAGAAATTAACTATAACATTTCTTACAACAATTTTCTTGAAACCATTCATAACAATTCTATTTTGACCTATCTTGTCCCAAGTAATACACAGAGGTATAAAGGTGATTGAGTCATTCATTAAGTGACTAATGTAATCAAGTCTAAAATCATTCCCAAGGGCATTGCATACCAGAAGGGGACCTGACAGTTCATCACTGCTGCAGGCTGGTGCTGGCCGTGAATTACAATTTGAGCATGTCTTGCATGTCCCAATAAGGGTGCTTAAATAATTCCAAAAAGTAGTGCTGCTGTTTGCCATTTTTCAAACACTTGTGAGAAATGTCTAGATATGTTTTTAATGAACATAACAGAACAAAGAACCTAATAAATAATACAGATAGAATTATTGAAACACCACTTTTATAACTAATAAAAGGCATAAGCCTGTTACCCTCTAAGGTAGGGGTGTCGAACTCAATCAGAGAAGGGGCCAAAATCTAAAATCCAGCCTAAATCGCGGGCCGAATGGTTTACTGAACAGTCATAAACTGTCATTGTGATGGAAACGCAGCAGAGTGCAGTGATGACAGCGCAGTGCAGGCCACATTGCAAGGCCTGGCAGGACGGATTTGGCCCGCGGGCCTTGTGTTTGACACATGTGCTCTAAGGTCAGTTTTGCTCTAGAAACTGCCTCTTCAAAATGCTGATGAAAATTGCATGCCACAAATATGTAAACATAAAAATAACAACAAAAAATATTTTCTCTTTTTTGAGAAAAGAGGAAGTATTTAAAATTAAACACAATTAAAACCTTAATTATTCAGTAACTAAAATTGCATTTATTATGTGTCTATTAATAATATGTATGTGGAAAATCAGTACAAATGTGTTATAAGTTATAGAAAGTAAGCTTTTTCTTTTATTAAAGTCTAGTTAACATACAGTATTATATTCGTTTTAGGTACATACCATAGTCAACATTTCTATTCCCTATGATATGATCATGACAATGTTGGTCTGATAAACATATGTCACCATACAAAGTTATTGCAATAATACTGACTATTTTTTCCTAAGCTGTATATTATACCCCCATGACCTTTTTTATATAATTAGAGGTTTGTACCTCTTATTCCCCTTCACCTTTCCCTCAGTTCTTTCTCTCACTACCTTCCTCTGTAGCACTACCAATTTGTTCTCTCTCTCTCTCTCTCTCTCTCTCTCTCTCTCTCTCTCTCTCTCTCTCTTTCTCTCTCTCTCTCTCTCTCTCTCTCTCTCTCTCTCTCTCTCTCTATATATATATATATATATATATATATATATATATATATATATGTGTGTGTGTGTGTGTCTGTGTGTGTGTGTGTGTGTGTGTGTTTTGTGTTTTAGACTCCACAAGTATGTGAATTCACACAGTACTTGTCTTTCTCTATCTGACTTACTTCACTTAGCATAGTACCCTCCAGGTTCATCCACTTTGTTGCAAATGACAAGATTTTCTTCTTTTCATGGCTGAGTAATATTTCACCGCATATAGATACCACATCTTTATCCATTTATCTATCAATGGACACCTAGGTTACTTTCATATTTTACTTTCATATTGTGAATAATGCTGCAATGAACATTGCTGGGGTGCATGTATCTTTAAAAAAGGCAACCTACTGAATGGGGGGAGATATTTGCAAATGGTACCTCTGAAAAGAAGTTAATATTCAAATATACATAAAGAATGTACATAATTCAATATTAAAATAACAAAGGATCCAATTGGGTAGAGGACCTGAACAGACAGTTTCTTCAAAGAAGGCATACATATGGCCAACAGACATGTAAGAAAAACATTCAACATCACTAATCATCTGGGAAATACAAATAAAAACTACAATGAGATATCACTTCACACCCGTTAGAATGGCTATTATCAAAAAGACAACAAGTTACAAGTATTAGTAGGGGTGTGGAGAAAAGGTAACCTTCTTGCACTGTTGGTGAGGTTGTATATTGGTGCAGCCACAATGGAAAATAGTATGAAGGTTCCTAAAAGTATTTTTAAATAGAACTACCATGCAACCCAGAAATTCCACTTCTGGATGGGTATTTATCTGAAGAAAAAGTAAGCTTTACAATGTAATCTCAGAATAAACCTATAATAATCAAAATATATCTATAACAAGAAGAGGTGCAAGCAGCCAAAGACCAAACTTTGCCCATTCTTCCTGTACAACACTTTTACTTCAGCAAAGAACTTTAGTTCAGACTTTCACACACTCACACCAGGACTATCAATCTGAGTCTCCTAAGTAGTTTGCTTTGTGTCATCCACATGAATGCTCTCATTTTCTATTCAAAACCTTTACTAGTTCTCCACAAAACAAACTCTAAACTCCTTGGCCAAGTAGATAGTTAGCACCATTTAATGCTTCCAAACATATCACCCCTAGTCCACGTTCACAGGGGCCTACCCTCCTGCACTTCACCTCGAAGTCCAGTCACACAAACAACGCATTCCTGAATTTCTTCATAATCTTGGTCATCCTGAAGTATCCTCTCCTTTCCCTTATGCCCACATACCTGAATTCTACCCTCAAAACCAGATTACCTTCAACAATTCCCCCAACCATCCAGGCCAGAGTCCCTGTAGCTGACACCACTTGTAAAGCCCTTGCTATACACCATCTCCTATATACTATGCATTCAAATATATAACTTATTCCAACTGTACTACACAATTTAAGAACACTTCCTACACCACTTCTTCATATTATAGTACCTTTTACCCAACCTCTGCCCTCCTTAACCACAATGGCCAGCATAGCATCTTTCTGATGCAGGTGCTCAGCTAGCATCTACTGACTCAAATATGTATTGCATGAAAATTAAAAACTAAGAAGAATAAATATGAACCAAATAAGACTGTTGAGAAGCTGAATAGCTTTTTCTTTAAAATTCTTGAGGATTTGAAATTCAAGATGATGGTAGAGTAATAAGTTTGCCCAAGATGCCATGCTTTTCCAATGTGTCCCCAGAGAATCCTCTGCTTACACCATCACAATGCACTACAAATGCATGTTATCTTGTCTATCAATCACCCACGATTATCTAAAGTAAACACAACTAAAGAACAACCTTTACTAGACGTATAAATGTTAAATAAAGTTAATTCCTGACTGTGCAATTTTAAGTGAGACATATGGCTAAAATTCTAAGAACTGCATTTATGTATGTATTTACCACAAACATCAAGAGAAATCCTAGGACACGTGTGTGCATGTGCATGATTTTTATACCTCATAGAACATTTCTAGAATAAAGCACAATTTCAGAGAGGGAAAATGAGGAAATAAAGGGGGATATTTTACTCTCCACTATTCTGTATTACTTTTTTTTAAACCATAGAATATGTATAATTTTCAAATTAACTCATATCCCTCACACACACACACACACAAGAAGCAGCCTGATGGCAGTTAGAACATTTTTAATTAGTAGTTACTTTTAAACAAATAAAAATTTTAGAGACTAAGAGCTGAACATGAAAGAAAACGTAACTTAGTGAGGTTTTGGAAGTTCAATAGGGATATTTTTTTTTTTTTTTTTTTGGTATAATAGACAAACTCCTTCTTAACTTAGCACTTCCTAATTTAAATTATTTCATCTATGTGCCAACACTCCTATATACTTCAGGATAGAATTACCAGAAGATATAACCCACCCTTTCAAATAGTAAAAGAGAAAGTAAACTTTTCCCAAGGTACAAGATACTAATAAGAAAAGCTCCTCAGCTATTAGGTAAAATTCCTCCTCCACAGTGACTTTAAATCAAATGCACTTTTTAAGTAAAGTGCTCAGTCCTCATAACAGAAGGTGTCTGCTGAAAAATGTCTAGGCATCACACATCTACTTCTCTCCCTTTTATCAGAGCAAAAACATCTGGTCTTTTGTGGGAGATTTTAAACCACGTGACGTAAGTCTCCTGAAGCCACGATCTTCTCATCTTCATTTACTAACCACTACAGTAATCTATCTTAGGGACCATTCGTTCAGTAAATGACATTTCCCCAAAACTCTAACCTTGTAAAAATCAACAGAATAGCATGCTCTGATAAGTAAGGAAGCATTCATCTCTGCACATATTAGATTGCCATTTTTTACATTAAAAATATATTAAAAACATAAATGATTAAGGCCTCCTTTATGAAATAACTCCAAATCCAGTTTGGTTTTATACTCGCCCAGGGATCACCGCCGAAGCCCGTGGTCGGCAAACTGTGGCTCTCGAGCCACATGCGGTTCTTTGGCCCCTTGAGTGTGGCTCTTCTACAAAATACCACGGCCTGGGCGAGTCTATTTTGAAAAAGTGGTGTTAGAAGAAGTTTAAGTTTAAAACATTTGGCTCTCAAAAGAAATTTCAATCGTACTGTTGATATTTGGCTCTGTTGGCTAATGAGTTTGCCGACCACTGTCCTAATTTTCTAGTTAATTGCAGGAAGTTCCATGTGACACCCTTAAAGACAGAATAGAAGTGAGGTGGTCATAGGATATCAGGAGTGAGGAAGCCCCAGTTCCGTCATATTCGCTTCAGGCCAGGCAAGAGTGTACACACCTTGACACAGTCTAGTTTCTAGATCTCAGTGATTGATCAGAAAAAGAAGGTTTTCCTTCCAAGAATCAGGACTCGTCTTTGTACCTTAAAGTGTTTCCGAATGCCTCCTCTCGGTCTCGTCAGCTCACCGCCTTGCAGAGATGAGAAGACTTGCTTTTCCTACCACTCCTGCCATCTGGAAGACCCTCTCTGTTTCATTCCTCTCCATAAATAGTCCATCTGTGCTCAAATCTCATGATGAAATGCATCCTTGATCCTTTGCCTCCACTTCTTAATTTCCTTTGACTTCCGTTCCTGTCAATTCTTCTACACCAAGCTCTTGTTTTCCATATTTTGCTATGCTGGCTACATCTTTCTGCTTAACCATTATGGAGGGTGGGGGGGAGGGTGTTGGATCAATCTCCTTAAAATAACAAAGTTATAGTTCTGACTGCAAACTGAGACTCTCACAACCTCTATATAAAAGCAGTAAACCACTTTTCAAATTTTTACTAGCATGGTTATTTTAAAGAAAAGAAAAAAAAGGAGAAAGAAATAGTTTTAGAAAGCTTTCCAGATTTATAGAGGTTTTAAATTTATTAAAACCAGGTAATTCATCCCAAACAGTTCTTATACTTCTCCCACGATGAGACCAAACCAAGTCACACACAAAAAAGGAATTTGTAAAACTGCAACTCACATACCTGAGGGTATGGGGAAGTCCTGGACTTTGACTTTGAACTGGAGAGTCTGGTCTTGGCCCCCTTCCTGCTGTCAGGGATGGTAGGAGTGGAGCTGCTGGCGTAGGAGAAGGTTGGTTTGGAGGCTGAGATCTGATCCAGGGAGAGTTGCAGCCCTTTGTACTCTGTGTCCCTGCAGGGTGGGAGGACATAGCCCTTCATCAGCCACCAGAGGCAATGGAATGCATGCATTCTCTCACCAGGAACAGAGTAATCCATATTCAAAAAGGAAGCAAGCAGTAGTTGGTCAACAACTGGTTTCCACAAACACCTTGATTGTTTTTAGAAATGCCTAACGTTTAACTAATGTGTGTGACTATGGTCAAATTATATTAGTATATGCTCATGAAAATGTCTTGATTAAAATGTTTTTTCAGTATTTTTATAAGGGGGGGGGGCTAATTCACCGTCTTTGAGATTTTTGTCTCCTAATTGGTGAGATATGGATTATAAAACCTACTCTAAAGATTTCCTGTAGAGGGTGAAATCAACAGACAACTGGCTATCTGATGGCTATTTGATTATTGACCAGAAGAATGTCTTCTATCAGCTGTCCCAAGATCAGTAATCCTGATAAACATTCCGAATATTCTTACAGCTAGCAAACTAACCAATTTATAAATAAGTGATTTATTTATAACTTGATTTATAAATAAGTAAAAAATCCCTAATTCATTCAGTTACATTAGGATACATCTTATCACCAGTTCATTGCATTCCTTCCTTCACTCAATAAAGTTGTATTAAGCTCCCAATGTATATGGATTTTGTGCTCTGTAGTGATGAGAGGATAGTAAGATATGTAAAGTCCCTCCCCTTGTGCAGATTACAGTCTATTTGAGAGAAGAAACATTGAACAAATAAACAAGCATATTGCAGACTGAGTGTATCTCAGAGAGTTCATTGCAAAGCTACTCCCTGAGGTACTTAGGGGCTGAAGATGACAGCCTTGGCCCCACCCACAGCTCCCACCTGGGTCCATTCCAGGCAGCGGGGCTTCTCCTCTGACTCCTTGGTTTTCATAAAGGATATCAACCCTTTCCACTAGCAGCTATATACGATGTTTCAGAGTTTTCTTTATAAGGACTCATGAGAAAATTCTCCTTTAGGTTCCAGAATTAGCTGGGTTGCTCCGGAATATTTGTTATCTTTTTATTTCATGAATATTGTGAACCATACAACTCACCATGTTTTTCTATCTGCACTAGAATTCAAAAAGCCCCAAGTGTCATGGCAGATATTTGTGCAACAAACTCCACTGGCTTCCATTAGTTTTCTTATCTATTTTTCCTTTTATCTAATGGATTCACCTTTTAAAAATTTTTATATGCATTTTTATGCTCTTTAGGATGGGTTTATGAAATATAATAAATTGATAACATTATAATGTAAAAGTGACTGGCACACTTCCATGGATCAGCAAATATTCATTTACCTTTTATTCTTTTCCCCTGTTTATTCTTCTACAGAGAGATCAGGCAAAAGTAAAAGTATAATTCAGGCCAGGAGTCCCTCAAGTGACTAGGAATAGAAACCAGCTAAAACAGTTTAATGATATCTCTGCCACAAACTACAGTCTAGTGATTATGTCAGCAAATTACAATGGCTTCATTTCAAATAATCCATCTAGTCAGTGAGAGTAAAAACAAAATTCTCCTACAATAGCAACAATAATTTAGAAGGTGAACATGCAAGTTGTCTTCCAGGCTGGGGAAGTCAGATCACATCCCTGGTCTGTCTTACTGCTCTAACCAACTCCTTTAAGGACAACACACAACACAAACTCAGCACTCCTTGGCCAGAAATCCGAAGTGCTCCAAAATGTGGAACTGTGACTCCCCCCTATTTTTCTGACAATATCTCAAATTTTTCCTTCATCAGCCCCTCACTTCATCCAAAATAGTTCTCCTCAAACAGACCTCATACTTTCCTGTCTCCCCACCCCCAAAACATACCTTTTTCACAAAGAACTACCTTAATGCCACTAGCCTCTATGAAGCCCTTCCTCCGTTCCTTCAATACTAGTCCATGTGTACTGAGTGTCGCTGTGTGCGCTCTGTTCCAGAGGTGGCGGAGACATCAATGAACAGAAGGACTAAGTCACTCTCCTCAGGAAAAGGCATTAGGGAGAAGTAGAAGTGGGACTAAAAATTACCCTTTTCCTCCTCTAACCTTACTTTTCAAGTGATTACGTGTTATCTTTCCCAGTGAATTCTAAGTACTTAGAGGACAAGAATCATGAGATGTTCCGTTGTGGTCCAATGCCATTTGCACAATATTTCACAGTTGCAACTAAGAAAGAATTGCTTCCCCCAGTCATTGTGAACAACCTGACCCCCATCAGCCTTTCTCTGTGGGAAGAGACCCCCGTTGATGGTAGGGCCCCTCAGAGCACAGGTGTGACTGTGAGACCGGAAGATGGGCTCTGAGAGAAGGTCTCATCAACACGTGGGCATCTTCTCTGTCAAATGTGACCTTGTCTACTGGGCAGTAGGGTATTCACCCAGTCCTTGCCTGACAGGCTTTAGACTGACAGCAAAAATCATGCACCCCTGAAAATATGGCTAAATGATTTTGTACACTTGTTCTTAATGCAACATTTTAGCACAGGGACTTCATAGCTACAGTCAGAGAGTAAGCAAGACTTTGTTTTTCTCTTGAACAATCTCAGACTCCACAGATATGCATCTCAACTAATTGAAAAAGTTTTTCCAAAATGTTTGCACAGCTTCCAATGACAGAAATACTCCAAATCAAATAGGCTTAAATAACATTGTAAAACCAATAAATGACTTGAAACTCTAAATGCTCACATGAAAACTCTAGTAATGTAAGATTTATACAAATGCCCTTGACAAATTAATAAAAATGCTTTATGTTTTGATGCATCTCAAAAAATACAAAAAACTAATCCACTAGGTCAGGGCTTGAGCTGCTTCTTTTGTAATAACATGTCTAGACTTCAATTCTCTAGTTATAACTCATAGGGATGGGGATAGATGAAATGTTATATGAAGAACTCATAATACAGTGCCTAGAACATAGTAAATGCTCAATAAATGTTATCGTTTCTTAACTCCCACATTCCATAGCACTTATTCACTACCAAATTCCCCCCAGAAAAATACTTTGGTAGCAATTGTAATCCATTTAATGACAAACACCTCCCTGTTCTGTATTTCTTTTCACCCCAAACTCATTTTAATCTGTTAGTTTTTAGCCTCTCAACTCTATGGTCAAAATACTTATTAAGGTAAGTTCTTTACTGCTAAGTCAGCAAACGGCACCCTTAGAGCAACACAGACCCAATACGCTGAGAAGAGCTCAGCCCGTACAAAACTCTAACAGCTCAAAAAATGTGTTCGGATGCAAAGTACAATAAAAAAAAAAAAAAGCCCACTTAAAGACATTTCAAGTACGGTTGATGTGCTGCCAAGAGGAGTCTGAATGGCAGATTCACTAAGAACAAAGCATTTGTTTTATTTTTAGAATTCTATTAAATTGAGTATTTCATTTGTATAGATTAAAGGGCTAGCTGCTGATGGGAATCACATTACGAGTTCCATTTCCCTCCTCCAGACTCAGACACAAAGAAGAGTCTGGCCTTACCTCTCTCCCTTCCACACAGTGAAGCTTGTGCTGTTATCACACACACTCTCAAAGTTAGGTGTATGCATAAGCAATGCTTCCCTTTGGGGTGGGACAAAATGAAATTATTGGGCACACAGACCTTGACTCTAAAACGAGTACAGGGAGAACTTGACTCAGCTGACTTTCATAAAGGAAGGACACAGCCTGCTCTACTCCTGCAGCTTTCCTGAAAGTGCCACACTGACCCTGTGTGGGACTGCAGAGGTGTCTGTCTTATGCGGAGCTCCTGTAGTTCTCCCAGACATGATTGGCATATCCAAACAGGAAGTGTAGCATACACGTTTTGGCATATTTTTTCAAAATACCGATGATGCCAATTTACATGTGTTTTCATTTTCTCCCTTGAATGGCTTGTACCAGAGCTGCAGACATCCTGTGTATCTCAGCTGTGGAAGCAGCACTAAATGGGTAATTTGCGATAGGACACACAGCTTGTCAATTTCACCCGTATTTGTACAGACCAGAGTAACCCTCTTATTCCATTATGGACAGTGCGAAATCATTCCATTTGCAGAATTAACCATCTGAGTCTACTCTAAACTTTGTAAGAGTCATGTGCACATTTGGAATTTCTCAAATTCCAATGAAATAAAAGGAGCCGTTTTCACATCGTTGGCCTTCTAGCATCCCCTTAAGCAATATACTTTACCCTCCCATGAGGTAAATGCCACCTTGCTATGTGGGGAGTTCAGGGTGACTCCCTTGCAAAGCAAAAGAGGAGGTGTCTTCACCACTAAAAGGTATTATCAGCTTCAGAGAAATGCATTTCTATCGTTTTAACTGGGAGACACGCCTCAAGGATGCCAATGGTAGCACAAACATATTTACGGCCTTCAAGTGAAATGGAATGGATGCACGGAGAAAAGGTAACGATATTTTATCAGCTCAAGTTGAACAAAGATTCTTTGCAAGACTTTTCCTCTTCAACTCGCTGCACCCTATTCTACTTCCATTTAAGACAACTGAGTTTTTCTTCTTATCATTTCAGTTTCGGAGCTGGCCATTCTGGAGCTTCTTTGTTGACTTTGTTACTTGGCAATTCTTAAAAGATGTTGCCAGATTTCCCAATTGAGCTATTTTTTTAAAACAGCTGAAGGTGATCAAATTACCGAGGAAAACGTGGAAACAAAGACGTACAATTGATTTGGCTCCAAAGGCGCCGACTGAAATAAGCAGAGGATTGTATTAAACCGTGATCGGATTAAGTGGGAATGACTGCGCCTTATACTAAACTTTTTAATTGGATTCTAGAGTCACTGTTACACGAAGTGCCTGACCTTCTTTATATTCTGGCAGAGTTCCTGCCTGGCCACTGGGTGAACCTCTGCAGCAGAGAGCCCTGCTTTATGCTTCATTTTCAGGCTCCCAGGGAGCCCAGCAGAGAAAGCTGATAAGGAGGATCCCACACTGTGAGGGGCTCGCAGACTGGGACAGTCTGCTGGGAAATTAGGCTAAGGCACCCTTGGAAATGTAATAGTGTCGTACTAATAAGTGGATTTGTGTTTGCTCCTTGTGGTTTTCTCCATTTGGCAGTGTTAGTGGTTCTCAAAAAGTCTTTGGTGTTACATAAACATCACCTCTGCCTAGAAACATCTTTCTCCTCCATGTTGCAGGTTTCACCCAACGTGCTATGGCATGGATGGCGCCACAAAGGTAAGAGATGGCTTAGGCACAAAGTCTACTCTCACCTTGTGATTTCAAGAAGGAAAGACATGGGGATGCAAACAATAACAATAAAAAAAGTAAGTCAAAAACTGTAATGTGTCAGCAAAATGTGGTAAAGTCAACCATCCTCCCAAAAGGGGTTGTGTAATACCATGATACAAGCTGAAATATAGCTTATCCCAGGCCTGCCAGCACACTGCATCTGAATTTGTTTCCTTACCTCCATGAGTCACAGTGATTTCTCCCTGCTTCTTCCTCTGAGCTCCTACACCATTCACTTACTGCCTCTCCCACTTCTGTGGCACTTTAGTTTTGTCTCACAGGATGGTGATTGGCATATCTGGACACTCTCCTAAATTCCATCCCTTATAATAATTTCTACTTCCTAGTAGCACTATCTCTTAACCGAGAACAAATACTTGCAAGTGATTAACAAAATAATTCTCATTGCAATAAACTCATTCATCTCAAATCCAAATGACTGAAAACTCAAAAAAAAAAAACAAACAACAACAACAACAACAACAATCTGGTACATCTTTCTACATAAATGAGAAAGAGATACCTGTTAAGTAAGCAAATTTATGAGAGGAGTTGTTTTGTTTTGTTTTAATTCCCAGTATATAATTAGCAATGATAATTCTGAAATTCTGTGAGGCCCTATATCAAAGAAACTACTTATATGTTATTGTTTTCTTGTTATGTATATTAATACAACGCTCTTAATTTTTATAACATCATATTCAGGCACAACGTATGTGATATGTAGGAAAACTAAAATACTAAGTAAATTTCATCCTCAACCATATATTTGGAACTTTATAACTGTATTGAAGGAGTGAGAAGGAATAGTACTTTAAACCACCAGAGAAATAACCTTTATAAATTGATAATAAGTGCAGCATCTCTTCAATAGAAAGATAATTAAAGGTTATATAGTATATAAGCATGTTTAGTATATATGTGCACACATATATGTAACATGTACTGTATGCAGGTACATGTAGTGAAAGGGAAAAAACTAAAATGTCAATAGCGGATATCTAGAGAAGAGATTAAAGATGTTCTTTAGCTTTTCTTTAATACCTCTCTGCATTATCTTAATTTGTTCTATAATAAATATGTATTACTTTATAATCAGAAAAAAAATTTTTTAAAAGAAAACATTGAGGCAAATTTCAGGTATTCTCACTTCATATTAAAATGGTTCCCAAATTTCTTTTCTTTATATTTCTAGACTTCATTCTTTGGGAATAATATTAAATGGCAAAAGATAAAGCATGATTAAACTTCTTTGCCTAAGGTTCAACTTCTCAGGCAAACCATTTATCATTTTCAAATATCCTAATGACCATATGCTTCATCAGTGCATCTACATTTCACTGATTTTCTGATTTATTTTTCACCCCTCCCACCTTACGGAATTATTTGTCTCTGAAGGCTTTCACGTAAACTGTGAGACTTTTTATTTCCTTCTTTGGGGACTATAACTTATATTATTACTTACAATTGAAAGAAAAGAAACTCTAGTTTCACGTGAGCTATAGATGGTGTATTTGTCAGTTTAGATGAAGTAAACCCAACTGTGGGGCCATATTTCTTATTCTGAGAAACTTCATTTATTATGCTTGGGAATACATTTCATATTTAGCTACTAAAATTTTAGGCATATTTGTGAATTCTTCAGGTCTAAATTTCAAATTCTTGTTATGCTTTCTTGTTTCTTTTTTTTTTTCTTAAGGAGCATGGAGGGATGGAAGCTGTTGTTTAAAGGTAAGATCTGAGCAAATTAAATGCAAAATGTGCTGCCTCTTTCATCAAGGGCATAAGTTAAAAACTGTTAGTCTCTTGTCCCACAGTCAGAACCCTTAATTTGAGACCATTTCTGGGGAAAGGGGAAAAACAAATAAAAAGAAAGAAAAAGTCATACTAACATCAACCAAGTTTTTCTTACTTTAAAATGTTTTCAACAAATAGGGAATTAAAAGCACACACTATTCTGGCCCCCTCTTTTCCATTTTCTTCTATTCTTTCCCCACTCCCACCCCTGGTGTCCATCTCTCGCCTTCCTTGTCATTTACTAATATGGATAAGCTATGGGGGAACCCACCACCTACCACCTTGAATGAGGTTGAGGTTTTATTCTCACAGTTCTTCTGACCCTTATAAAACTGATTCCTAAACCCTGAAAACTCTGACAGGGAGGGTGGAAGAACCCATAGTTCCAATTTTTAACTCCATATAAACTATAGAAACAGAAAAGGTACCCACAGGGTCCCCAAATTCCCCCAAGGGCTTTGCATCTGCAAGGCCAAAACTCAAGGCACTTTGGGAAGCTCAGCTCTTTTCTGCACAACACAAAGGTACTGGCATTTCTGCAAATGATAGAGACCTAGACCCTCAGACTTTGAACTGCCTGGAGGGAAATGCAGCAAAAATGGTGGCATGATGATATGTTTTCAAATGTACAAATCTTCATTTGTTTAACTTAAATATTTTATAACATGTCCCATATCATTAATTTTTTATTAAACCTCTTTCAGATAGTTAATCATTAATGGTTTCTTTACCATTGCTATGCAAACACTTCATCATACCTATGACATATCAACTCTCACAGATATTATTTAATTGGATTCATTTATTTCTAATCTCCTTAAGCCCTTACTACTATAATGCTTGTCTAAAGATACATTACACTCTATTATTTAAACAGCTAAAATGTATTTGAGTTGTATTTTATGAACAAAAATTCACAATTCAACAAGTGTTCTATCATTATTATTATTATTGATATTCAGATACTATTTAAAATTACCTGATAGATATGCTGTGCTCAACCAAAATAACTTCTGAGTCACTGCTAGAGAGTTTGGATTGCCCACTAAAATGCCAAAATGTTCATTGTCTATATTTGAAGTCAGAGAGCTTGTATAATTCTATTAAAAAATACAGAGTGATCAATAGAACCCTTTACCAAAGACAGGATAGGCAGCTGCCTACTTTTATGATTTGTAGAAGTTAAGAAGGTTTCTTGGAACACTCATGAAGATGTCCCAATAATGGTCTACTGGCTGATGCTTAAAATTTGCTATTAGGTATTTATTTATTTGGCTTTATATAAATGCCTTAGAAAGGAATAATATAATAACCTCATCTGTTATCTTTCATTGATTTCATTTTAACAGCTCTTTTTCCTAGAGCAGTGATTCTCAAACTTCAGCCTGCATCAGAAGCACCTGAAAAGTTTACTAAAACACAGCTTGCTGGGCTCCACCCCTCAGAGTTCATCACTTGTAAGTCTAGGGCAGAATCCACAATTTCTGAGGATTCCCAGTCTCCAGCCCAGACCTTCCTTCTCCACAGACACTCAACTCCAGCCATCAACCTGAAACATCCACTCTGATAAAAAGACAGGCATCTCAAACTAAGCATTCCTATTGCTGCCCCTACCTCAAATCTGTTTTTAACAACCCATCTACCCTGGCTGATGCTAGAGCTGATGCTGCCAATCAGGAGCCCATACTTTGAGAACTAGAGCAGTTGTTATCTGGAATGAGAAAAACTAAAGGAATCTGGTAAAAGGGTACCACAGAAGAGATGGAAAACCACTGAACAGGGAGGAAACTCTCCAAAGACAAAATTCACACTTTTCCCACCAGCTGACCTCACTTGCATATGTTTCACTAAATTACTCCCATTCCAACCAAACTGCTTGCTTCCTCTCAGCCTCCTTTTGGGCACTTTCTGTTCTATAAATCTCATAATACTGGAGAGCCACAGGGCTTGGTCTTCAGGCTGCTTCTCTATTAACATCCATGCTCTAATAATTTCATCCATTCTACTGACTCTAAATTCCATAAGCTGAGGATTCCCAGTCTCCAGCCCAGACCTTCCTTCTCCACAGACACTCAACTCCAGCCATCAACCTGAAACATCCACTCTGATAAAAAGACAGGCATCTCAAACTAAGCATTCCTATTGCTGCCCCTACCTCAAATCTGTTCCTTTCCACCAATCATCTAAGTTACTCATTCTAGAAACCTAGGTGCTATTCTTGACTCCTCTTTTTTCCCCCCCGCCCACAACTCATATCTAATCCGTCTGCAAACTGCAATTGTCTATTTTCAAACTGTATCCTCAATCTGACATTTATTACCTCCCTCTTTCAAGCCATTATCTTCTCTCACCTAGGCAATTACAATCCTTTCCCAACTGGTCTCCTTGCCCCTACCCTCCACTATCCTCAAAGCTTATCCTTCATACCAGCCAGATAATCTCTTTGTAACTTAAATTAGCTGATGCCATGCCTTTTCTTGGAACTCTCCAATGGCTTCCCAAAGCCTTGAGGCCCAACATGACGACAAAAATGGAACTCCCATTTGGCCCAGTGATTCCACTCCTAGGAATATATCCCAAGAAACTAGAAACACCATTCAGGAAGGATATATGCACACTATGTTTATAGCAGGACAATTCACCATAGCTAAGATTTGGAAACAGCCTAAGCGCCCTCATCAGATGAGTGGATTAAAAAAACTGTGGTACATCTATACAATGGAATACTACACTGCAGTAAAAGAAGAATTCTTACCATTTCAACAGCATGGATGTTAACTGGAGAGCATTATGCTAAGCCAGTCATAGAAAAATAAATATCACATGATCTCACTCATTTATGGAATATAATGGACAACATAAACTGATGAACAAAAACAGATCCAGAGACAGAGAAACATCTATCAGACCATCAAACCTCATAGGGAAGGTAGCGGAGGGTGGGGGTAAGGGGGAGAGATCAACCAAAGGACTTGTATGCATGCATATGAGCCTAACCAATGGACACAGACAGCAGGGGGGTGAGGGCAGGCATGTTCTTCCTGCAGGACTCAACATAGCTGCCTTCCTCCCTTCATTTGGGAATCTTCAAAGAGTCCTTCTCTAAACATTCTCACCTGTTTGTCCTGCTTTTTTCCCCTCGCATTCCCTAACATTATGTGATATATTTGTTTATAAGTACTATCTATTTCTTCCCACTAAAATGTATGCTCCAGCCCTAACTGGTTTGGCTCAGTGTATAGAGCATCAACCTGCGTACTGAAGGATCCCAGGTTCGATTCCAGTCAAGGGCATGTACCTTGGTTGTGGGCACATCCCCAGTAGGAGATGTGCAGGAGGCAACTGATCAATGTTTCTAACTCTCTATCCCTTCTCTTCCTCTTGGTAAAAAGTCAATAAAATATATTTTTAAAAAAAATAAAATATATGTTCCATGAGGGAAGGGATCGTGTCTGTCTTCACCACACCATAGCCCTGGCACAGAGAAGGCACTGAGGAAATACTTGCTGAGCAAATGAAAGAGCCATCATGTTTGCCATAGAGAATAAATACACTTTGCAACATTTCTTACCATCCTCTTAATTATAGCAACAGAAATTAAGCTGATTCTAATGATAGAAATTTGTTTATAATGAAGGTCCCATTGAGTTGACAGAGAAGAGGCACAAACAGAAAAGATATTATGTTGTAAAATGCCATGTAGTGGCTCTAAATATTTTCCTCTGGTTTTTAATTAGCCCTCGCAATAAAATGGCACCCTGCACTTTGTTATTCCTTTAACTGCTTTAATTGGAGGAATAAAATTGACACCCACTCTGCCCTCTTTCTCCTGGGCTTCAGCCTTCCAGCATTCCTGAGCTGTAATCCTGTGGGGGTCCATTACCCAAAGCCAGCACAACAAATACCTCACTTTGTCAGGGCTGTATTGAGAGTTCAACAGCTAATGGAAATGCTGTGACTTCCAACACTATTAGTCTCTTAACAGCATATAAAAATTAAAATGAAAAGCCTTGTGTTGCATTTGGTTAGTTTTGAGAGAGAGAGAGAGAGAGAGAGAGAGAGAGAGAGAGAGAGAGAGAGAGAGAACTGCTCTTTTCCTGTCATCTATTTGGACACCAATAGCAATTAATGGGAGTGTTGAAAGAAGTAAACCTCATGGGTTCTCACCTTCAGCAACCAGAACACATTCAATCATCTCAAGTACAAAGAGTGAAATGGAGGCTGAAGAGCAACAAGCTACAACCCCAGGAAAATGCTTGCAAACCAAGGATTCTATTTTTGTAATGGTTTTCAGTGGGAGGCAAGAAACAGCCCATTCTCAGATTGCATTAGCAGAGAATGTTACTATTCTCCGAGAGATGTAAAAAGTGGCAAGGGACTTGGGTTTAAAAGTACAAACACAGAGAGAATCCCACCTTAATGGGTACTGTTATGACATCCAGTTCAATAAAATGAGGCTGTTTTCACAGTCTGGCCAGCCACCTATATTAGCACAGCTTTACTGATGTGGATACAACAAATTCTGTTTGAACAAGAAATCCCCAAGAAAAAAAAAGAAATCCTTTCACGGGCTCTATCCAGTTAGCAATCAATCAAAGTAGAAAAATCCTTCTAGTAAAGACAGCAGCTCCCTTTTGAAACCTGGTGAAATATTAGGTGTTCTGAATAAAATGTTTTATTTGTGGTGCTTACCAATGGCTGTTTTGTGAAAATGCCATAACTTGATGACTAAAGGGAGATAGGGTTGAGCCTGGGTGAGTATATCACATGCCCACTGACTCGGTTCTGAGTACGCTCAAGACCCCATATTGAACAAGAGAGTACACTATCTACAGACCTTTGCAAAATCTCTGCAAAATTTCACATGACTTCCTAAATATTTGGTGGAACTACATGAAATTGCCAATATTGGGCTATGGACATTGAAGTTCAGGCTCTGGGGTGATATGTCCACTCATTAACTGTGCTGTATTGGCCAAGTCTCTTGGACTCTCTGAGCCTCTGGCACAAAGTAGCAACCCTTCAAATGTAAGTCCCTCTTACTCCTCAATCTAAGTAAGGCAATGAGCAGTGCACCTTCCCACCCCTCCTTCAGCTTGGAGCTGACAATCATCTTGCACTATCTCCAGGGCACAGCAGCCATGCCTGGGAAATATCCCTTATTTAAAAAATAAAATAAAATAAAAAACCTTAAAATAATTAGCAACATTTAAAAATAAAATAAATCCACAAAAATGTTTGAATCTAGATTAATTCTTCGATTTAAAAATTTGCTGAGATTCATAATATTGTTAGAAGTCAACCCCCAAAATATGTAAAATTCCCATTCAACACAGGAAAAAAAAATCACTCAAGCATAACACTCTCTCTCTCTGGCTGAGGTAATGAGATATACAGGACCTGGCCCAGACATTGTTGTTCTTGTGAGCATTATACTCTTTATCATGCAGCCATGTACTGTTCTACCAATCATAATATCCCTAACACACACACACACATACACACAGGTATACACACCCAAAGGTTTAGCTCCTCCCACCAACCCCACCCTCTCCCCACCATCTAAATTCTAAATGGAGGGAAGGGTGACCACACCTGGAAGCTTATTCCCCAGGAGTGACCCAGGCAGTGCCAAGCCACTTCACATCCTCTTCTTTCTAATTGTGGATGGAAACTTTTACTTTGAGGAAGGGATCTCAGTCCCAGGCAAGCCTACAGGGAAATCAAACAAGGACTCGCCTTACACTTGTGCTTGTTTCTTTTTCCTGTAGATACTGTCATATTCGTTTTGATGTCCCCAGAATTTGGCACATGGTGTGACCCATGGCAAGTGCTCAATAAACCATTTGTGAATGCTGAGAGACCTACCAGTCCTCATCAACTGAAGAAGGATCTAGCAGTCATTTCCCATGTAGCAGAATCATTCCTGATTTCTCATTCACGGGCAACCCTCTGCCTTTCTAAGGCTTATAGATTCCTGCCTCCAGCCCAAACACACAGACGTTGATTTTGGTGTTTATTAGCAAGCTAAAGATTATTTTATTTCATTTCACTGAAATAACCACCCTAATAATTTGCATTTACTTGACGTTACTTTGTGTTGGGCACAGTGCCAAGAACATTACATTTAATGTTCCCAAAGTTTCTATGAGGTAGATGTTACCATTACCTCAGGGATTAAAAAACAAAACAAAAACAGAGACAATGAAGGTAAGCAATTTTCCCAGTCACAGAACCAGTGAGTGGCAGCAATCGGGTTTGAACAGACAATAGACCCAAAACCCAAGCTTTTAACTAATATGCTATGTTGCCTAATAAAATGTAGTGAGATCTCATTTCATAACACATTTTTCAAATACCTTGTAATACCGCCCTGTGTTAATCAGGGTTTCAAACATCTCACTAACAAGCTGAGGCTGCATCATATTCTAATAACAGTAGGATTACGATGTCAAACACAGCACCGGGGAGACCTTCTGGTCCTACAAATCTGGAACCAGCTGCCTATGTACTTTGCACCTCCCTCTCCTTCAATCTGGTCCTAATGTATACCTCAAATTGGCTTTCTACAAATAATTTTTAAAATACAGCCATTATACATGTGGTATCGCTGTATATTCCTATCAATAGATTTTTACATTTAATTCAGATGTATGGGGATACAGCCATAACCAGTCCATGCAGAGGAACAGAGAATGCAAGCAAGGCTCCATTGAACACCATCAAAAATAGCAGCATTGCATATTCTACCCACTTTATATTATGATTACCGACATTGGTAAACTTGACAAAACACTGATTCCAACTAAATTAACCTTAGAAATCTGACAGATGCTTAGTTTCCTAGAACCTTCTTTTCCCAGTAAAGCACCAGGCCTTTGGCAAAGGCTGGCTTAACTCCCTCCTGGCAGAAGTCTCAGCTCCCTTTAGAGTACACAATGACAGCTGTGAGACACGGGGTGAGCTTAACCCAATTGTGGAAACCGCCACACACAAAAACCACAGTGCTTATATAGGTGTGCGGGTTGAGAGACTGACAATGAGGGAGAAAATAATCATTTAAATGTGTGGATCACAGGATATAGGAATTCAAGTAAAAGAAGAAATTACTCATCCTCTTCCAAAATACTTTAGTTGGCATCATATATTTGGCAAATGCTAATAGGTAAGATATTTTGAGCACTTACTATATATATATATATATATATATATATATATATATATATATATATATATATAGAGAGAGAGAGAGAGAGAGAGAGAGAGAGAGAGAGAGAAACCCCCCAACCTTAAAAATTGGGCACAAATGTCCCCATTTCACAGATGGGAAAAAGGAGGGTCAAAGGAATGGAGCTGAGCTCACCATCTGACAGCTATCGCACAGCAAAGCATATTCAAACCCGGATCTGTCTGACACCAAAGCCTATGCCTTTTCTTTGCAGGTTTATTTGCATGATACTGTGGGGTTTTCTAAAAACAGAATCTTGATCCTACTTCCAGAGTAGAAGACACAGATGGTAAACAGATGGTCCAGACTCAGCCAGACATTCCTCCTCATCCCCCTCAGCCCTGCTATCACCATGGACCACCTCTCTTCCCTACCACCTCCCCAGACCTCGGAACGCCTGAGGCAGGGGAAAGGAAGTAATGAGAATTTACTCCTTCAGACCAGGCAGAATGTTAAATTCCTCCATTTGTAGGCACACAGGTATTTCCAGATTTCATCTAAACTCCACCAATCCTTTCTACAACCAATCTTTTCTGCTCAAGCACAGACACCAGCACTTCAACCCAAATGAATTTTCTTTCACTACCTGCTTATCTGAAAAGATGTCACAAGCCAATGAGAACAGGAAAACAGAGAAAAACAAAGCACTGGAGAAGGTGCAGCCTTTTACTCAGTTATCAAGATAGGCATCATCCAACACACACACACACACACACACACACACACACACACACACACACCTGCACTAAACATAAAAGGGTGTTTTCCCCATGAATAGACCAAGTCAAAAGCATGGAGTTCAAGGAAAGCTACATTGGAATTTGTGCATCCAGGCACAATAACATATATGGACCCTGCCTTTAAATTAAGGTAATGATCCATGATTTTCCATGATGTGACTCAAAGATCAACAGCTGGGCTAAGAGAAAGCCAGAGAGATGAGTGATCAGGCTGGTCATTTAGCACACACCAAGTGGCCTCCCCCCAGAACTAAGGCAGAGGTCCTGTGAGTCAGTGCCCTCTGATCAGAATAACAACAAAGGAAGAAGTGGAGGCCCCAGAGGCCCGGGGAAAGCCGCAGAGCAGCAGCCTTGCCAAAGGACCAGAGGATGACACACCTACCCAGAGCATGTGGGATGGAGGGAAGCTCTCTATCCTCAGGCCCTGAACAGAGTCCCCAGGGGACAGCCTCACTGCCATTCTCCATCAAAAGCAGAAAGGGGCCAATTATGCATCCCCAACCACACATTCAGACACACTTCATCCGGGAAATGATCCACCATCACAAGAGGTAATTTGTGCCTAATCTGACCAAAAATAAAATGGCATGGTTTGCCAAACAACTGACATTTGTTTTAACACATTTGTGTAAAAAGAACAGTGAGTATTAAATCTGGTTACAAGCATAAAATTATTCACAATAATGTATCTGTGTAATCTAAAGGCAAACAATTCAGTAAAAATCCTAAAATTTTTACAGGCCACATTTTTTTTTCTTACAAAATGAAAATGTCCTTAGTGATACATAAAGGAAAAAAATACTTACTCTTACTTGACTATTGTTGAGAAAATAGCTTAGCTAAACGTAAACCAGTAAATTGTCAATATCTGTATATTCTTGTGAAGCAGCAACACAGAAACGGCTCTTTAATCTTCCATTATAAGATTAAATGAAAGCTTACCCGCAAGTTGGGTGGACTGAACCCTATAACCTTAGTCACTTAAACTCATCCCTCTCTCCATACTCCCCTACATTTATCCTTAACTCACACCTCCAGACAGAGAATCTCCCAATACAATAGGAGTTGACACCCTAGGCTTTAATTCTAGTAATTCATGAATTACTAGGAATATCTGACTTGTTTCCTCACCTAGAAAAATGGGAGATGTGATCCCTGCCCAAACCACCCTACACAACTGTCAAAGGAGCAAATTAGGTAACAAATGTGAAAGTATTTTGAAAGAAATATTTACATATATATGGCAAATGTAAAAAGTAAAAAGTACTAAGTTTGAGCACAAATAATGAATTCAAAACTAAATACAGACCATTTTGATGTAAAAAATTATAAGTAAAAGTGTATGGGGATAAGATTATTTGAATGAGTACTAGTACTATGTACTGTAAAACAGACTAAACCACCCAGCTTTCTCTTTCAATGAAGTGTTTGGTAGTTATAAAATTACTATTAATTACTATTAATGGTTTTGGTTGTTATAAATTACTATTAATATAAATGTGTCTTCAATTTGTTCCTATAATGATTCAGTTACAATTGAAAAGGACAACTGCAGCTTTGATGTTCAATATTATCATAATAAAGATCAAACACAATTAAGGATTAAATCTAATTTATGGGTATACATTTGTTCATGATTATTATTTTTAATGATCAAAAAATTAAATCTATGCAGCATGAGCTCCATAGATTCAAGCAAGGCACAAGAGTAAATTATTTTATATTTTGCTGTACTTGCTAAGTCAAAAGGTGCTTTACTTGATATTATTTATAATATCGTATAAAAGAGTGGTTTTGCCAACCAGGGAAATAAAATATATTTCTGTAACTATATATATTTTTGGTCAAATTTTTAAAAAGATTTTATAAAATGTCTTAGTAGTAATAACAATAATATCACTGGACATTTACATTAATTAAAATATTTTTAAATACCAAATGAACTCAGCACTATTACATTGAAAGAACAAACTAATATGAGTATAGCTTAATGTTTGTTGCTTTATGATAAGAATATGTAAGGTTTATATTCACAGAATGTGTTAATACTTAGCATCCTTTTAATTGTGAAAATTATCAGGTCTAGTAATAATTAATGTTGTTTTTAAACATTCGTTTAAAATCTTGCTTGGCGTTGACTTGTATTGACATAACCTTCAAACACGTGGTATCTACAGAACGTGTGAAGTGCAATTAACAAGTTTTGCTTGAAAAAGTTTGTGTTTGGTTTGGTTTTTGTTGCAAAACTAGGGCTAAGAAGATGGCGGATGAAGAGCATATTTGGCACTGCATGCTTTACGAGTTCCAATTAGGAAGAAAAGCAAGTGAGGCTGCAAAAAATATCTGTAGTGCTCTTGGTCAAGATTCAGTTAGCGCCAGAAAATGCCAGCGTTGGTTTGAGAAATTTTGCGAGGGAAATTTTTCGTTAGATGACAGGAGTGGTCGAGGCCGTGTGTCCAATTTTGATCAAGAAGCTCTTCAAGCTCTTTTGGTGCAAAATCCTCAAATTACCCAACAAGAGCTTGCGACAACTTTAAATTGTTCACAAAAAACAATTTCCAATCAATTGCGTGCACTTGGCAAAGTCCAAAAGTTTGGAAAATGGGTTCCTCATGAGTTGACCGACAACAACCGTAATCAAGTCACAATTTGCAGTTCGCTCCTCTCTCGTCAAAACCCGTTTGCCGTTTTTAGAGCAAATTGTTACTGGAGATGAACAATGGGTGCTGTATGTTAATTTGAAAAGGCGGCCTCAATGGTTGGACAAAAATGAGGCTCCACAGCCCACGCCAAAACCTGACTTGCATGCGAAAAAAGTGATGTTGTGTGTTTGGTGGAATTTTAAAGGAATTCTTCATTATAAACTTTTACCATCTAACCAAACCATTACAAGTGCAGTGTATAGTGCCCAATTGGAAAGGTTAGCCCAAGCTTTAAGAGAAAAAGAACCCGCGCTGATTAATCGGAAGGGCGTAATTCTTCACCACAATAACGCACTACCACATACTGCAAGAATTACTGCTGAAAAACTGCGCCAGTTGGAATGGGAAGTTCTCCCTCAACCTGCATATTCTCCTGATATTGCCCCTTCCGATTACCATTTGTTTCGTTCTTTGCAAAACTTCCTTCTTGGAAAAAAATTTAATAATGAAGAATGCCTCAAAAATGCATTGACCGAATTTTTTGCATCAAAATCACAAGAATTTTACAACAGAGGGATTAAAACGCTTCCTGAGCATTGGGCACAAGTAGTAGAAAACAACGGCAACTATATTGTTGATTAAATTTTGTTGTATTGTTTAAATAAATTCGATTTTAAAAAGTATTAGAAAATGACATTAATTATTACTAGACCTAATACAATGGTTTTTTTGGGGGGGGGGCGTTGTGTGTTTTTTTCAAAGAAGAACAAAATTTAGATCTGAAATAATTACAATGTAGAGACTTTTTTTTCCTTTTACATGAAAGAAGTATGTCTCCTTTGGCATTAGTCCTAACTTTTCAAATTCAAAAGGGTTATTTAGTAGAAAGCAAATATTATATAGACCACTAATGTAAATTGTCTTTATTCTATTCTTTGCAACACTGATAGAAATTTTAATTCAGAAAATTACTTCCTTCTCTGTGATCATTGAATCACTCTAAAACAGTATGAGATTACAATTGTGTTCCATCAAAAACCTAGAAAATAAAAAAATGGAGAGTGTTTATTTTTACCAACCAGAAAATGATTGAAGATATTAAATCTGTCTGACTCCAAACTTAACAAATCACTCTTGAAATCTTCTCTCTCTCTTTTACTTTTCAGGCAGAATATCAGAATTGTATTAGCTAATAATTCTCCTTAGGAGAATTCACTAATGTTAACTATATCCTATCACTACAGAAGACCTCCAGCGAAATATCGCCTATCAATCAGCCTAATTGAGGTCATATATCAATGAGTACTTAATGAATTACAGTGGCAGATTGCTTTTAATGGCATCAATAAATGCTCTCATGTTTATTTTTTCAAACTTCTACGTACAAGTGTCCTCATAAATAGTACAGGACTATAAAAAATATATCCTAAGAAACCTGAAGCACCAATCAGAAAGGATGTATGCACTGCTGTTTATGCACAATTTACAATAGCTAAGATATGGAAACAGCCCAAGTGCCCATCAGTAGATGAGTGGATAAAAAAGCTTTTACATTTATACCATGGGAAACTATGCAGCAGTTAAAAAAAAAGAATCTCTTACCCTTTGAGACAACATGGAGGGACCTGGAGAATATCATGTTAAGTGAAATAAGTCAGTCAAAGAAAAACAAGTATCACATGATCACACTCATATGTGGAATCTAAGTAACAAAATAAACTGATGAACAGAGTGGATCTAGAGACATGGAAGCATGGAACAGAGTGTGGGATCTCAGAAGGAAGTTGGAGAAGAGTAGGTGGGTGGGAGGTAATCATATATGCATAACCCATGGACACAGACAATAGGATGCTGAAGGCCTGGGGGGTGGGGGAAGGAGGGGCAAGCTGGAGGGAGTGAATGGGGGAAAAAGAGGGACATATGTAATACTTTAAACAATAAAGGGTTATAAAAAATATAAATAAATTAGATGAATTTTTTCATAAGGAATCGATATGTTTAAAATAGAAAAAAAGAAGAAGTGTGGCTGGTGTGGGTCAGTGAAGTGATTGTGCATAGGGTGTGCAGGAGGCAGCAGATTAATGATTCTCTCTCATCATTGATGTTTCTATCACTCTCTCCCTTTCCCTTCCTCTATGAAATCAATAAAAATGTATTTTTAAAAGAAAATTAAAAAGAATAAAGTGATGATGTTTGTAGCTTACTTTGGAATGATTTTATGGGAGAAAAAAATTACAAACAAATAGACACATATAAATAGAGAAAATTTTGATACATAAAACAAATATGGTTATATTATAGATAATGTGTGTACAAATATCCATTATACTATTCTTTCAACTTTCTGTATGTTTGAAAAAATTTAATATTTTAAAAATGTTTACACCTCATTGGTTTATCCTTAAAAGTATATTTTAAAGTGTTATTTTAAAACATATAAAGTTTAAAAACACGAAGAGAATCAAGACTTTTCACTTTTCTAGAAATTCATTTTCATAGCTTATTGGATGTTTCACATTTTCAATTTTCTTCACACTAAGTAATAATGGTTTCTATCTGAGTTGGAACTAATATTTACTATTAATTAAACAAACCAAAGAAAATATGAATGCAAGAAACTTACTTAGGTTTTACACAGTATGCTTTCCTCTCCATATTATTCTAGACATTCCCCAACATTCATTGTTACTAGACACAACTCCATTAACCTATCTTCTTGAAAACAATTAGGAAGCAGGGCCTATCATACTTAACACTTATTTTTCAAAGCCTGTAAGCACCAACATTTGTAAGATATTTTTCTTCAATGTGTCACCCAAAGCTAATAAGGCATGTTTGTCTTCTAGAAAATTATGAACTGGCCATTTTTTTTTTATTTTATTTTTTTTGGTTTGGGGTTTTTAATGGGTATTGGGGGAGGAGGGTTATTGGTTTGGTGGGATGAAAGGTTATGTTTTAATGAAGGCTATAGAAGCCTCAGGGAACCTCAAGGACCCAGAGAAAATCTAAGAGAATTTTAAGAATTCAATGATGATGTCCTACTGCTCTCTTCCCCAGAATTTAAGAACACCGAGATTCTGTATGGGGGTCACCCAAAAGCCAGTAAGACATCAGGGAATACACCACCTACCTCTGAAATTCCTATATTTGCTGTTGTAGCTGCTGATTAATACAAGGTTACTAAGTATTTCTATTCATTATTCCTTTTGTTAGATAAAGACGATTAATTTTTCTAGGTATATTTTAATGTATATATGCATAGCCTGAGGACACAGACAATAGTGAGGTGAAGGCATGGGGTGGGGCAAGGACTGGGTGGAGGGCAAAAAGGGGAAAAAGTCAGGACTCTGTAATATTGTCAATGATTTAAAAAAAAAAAAAACAATAAATTTAGCATCAGGAACTTAAAATATGGGCTTCTTATGAATGTAGCTTCCACCAAAATGTCACACTTTCATTTGACAAATGCTTACTTAAAATTCTCTCTATTTTCATGACATGAAAAATTCCTTCAAAATGTATGCTATTAAAATGTCTAAATTTGGAAAACATCTGGTCTGTAAAAATATTTGGGAGGGGGGGGCTTGCGGTTCTTTAAGTACATTGTTGGAGGTAGTGTACTTGGAAAGAATTTACTTATCATTCTCAGGCCTGAGAACTAGCCCTGAAAACAAATGTATGCGGTAGTTCACTGCAACCACAGAGAATCAATAGTCATCTATTTAATTTGCTAAGACAATGGAAATTAGTAACTTCCAGCCAGATGTGTGATATACACATCAAACACACTGCAACCTGTTCATTATGAAAATCCTGTCAACACACACACACAGCCACTTGATGACATTTTATCGAAGGCAGTTTCCACATTTGCAGCTATAAATACTGTCCTAAGAATTTTTATACAAAGATTTGGAGCTGAGACTCATAAAAGGGTAATCAATTTCAGCTTTTCATCTTGTGTGCCTCTGTGTTTATTTCTATTTTCATTTAGAGGCATAAAACATTCAGAAAGACGTGTGCCCTGCTATTTTTCCTTCGGTAAATCATTTATCCTCATTACATCTTTTTAATCTGATGTAAAGTTGGTAGCCTAATCCTGCAGCTCTGGAGAAGTGTGTAAAGTGAAGAATGACAGAGTCAACAGCAGTCAGAAAATACACTTATGCACTGGAAAACAAAACAGAATATTCCAAAATGACTCCGAACATAAATTAAGTTTACCCATTGGGAGGTCTAACTTGCATTCTGATCATTTATATGGGTCTGTGTGACTATATACCCTGCTGTTTGATAAAAAATGATTACTAACCACAGGCACCACCAGAGAACAGAGTGTATGTATAATGCTTGTGATGTCTCAGACATACAAAGCACCTTCTTAAAGAATGTCCATTTCCTTTCCATGGTAAGCAGACATAATTTTTCACTTTAATACTTGTGCTTCACAGAGTGGCTTATTTTATGAATTATGATTTGCTATTTTCTCTTGTGCTTATTTTAATAATATGAAAAGCTGCATTCATAAAATGGTTGATGTGTTGCATGATACCCAAAATAGTTCTGTTTTATGCTCTGTATTAAAATACACAGCCTTTGTGCTGTTACAAAAACATAACGGTATTTATGGTATTTATGTTAGCACTATTTACTAACATGAAAAAAAAACAATTCTTAGTAACCACATTATTCTTAAGTACTAAATTTCATCTAAACTGATTCATTTTCCAAGTCTATTAATTAAATTTTCTTATTAAGCAAGCACAAATTAAGTAGCCTTATTGCCAAGCATAATATCTCCAACTACATTTTTAACGGGCAATTGAAAAGAACGTGGAGTAAATCCAGTCCTCATCATCTGTAGTCTGATTCCAAAGAGCACCGCTTAACCAACTTCCTAATATCCAACTAGCATTTCTGCTAAGCACCTGGTGTGTTCACTGACCCAAAGCAAATAACTCCTGAGGTACCCTAAAATCACAACCGAGAGAGAGAGAGAGAGAGAGAGAGAGAGAGAGAGAGAGAGAGAGAGAGAGAGAGAGAGAGAGAGAGCGCAAGAGAGAGCGCAACTGCGCCCACAAAAGGTTTCTTCATAAAGGCTTCAACCTTTTGACTTTCACAAACATTATACAGAACGTGCTTTCTTCACCACCACCAGCCGCACAGCAGACCATGTGATCAGCCTGCGGGGCCACCCGAGATGATTGTTTCTGGGAGGAATAATGCTCAGATGCGCTGCCGGGCCGGCCCGCCGGCCGCACCCGCAGGTCCCGCAGCCCGGCGGCCTCGGCCCGCAGCGCTCAGCGGGGCCTAGGCACCCGCGGGGCCGCAGCCTGAGGCGGTCCCTTTGCTCCTGGAGGTTCAGTCAGACCCTCCCGGCCACTTACACCCCCTTTGTGGTTCAGGGGGGCAGTCACTCTCTCTGAACTCTGAACTTGGATTGAAGATTCTGGTTGAAATTAAGAACTTCAAACCCAGATTTGAAAAAGTGAAACAGATGTCCAGTTCGTTATCCGTAAATGGCTCCGTACGTCCGACCCTTTCCTCTCTTCCCTTTTTCTTTCTGCCACATTAAGTTTTATTTAATGCAGCGTTTCCTTAAAAGGTAGAGAGAGAGAGAGCAGAAAGCAAATACGGACTGAGGGTGGAGAAGTCCTAAATCTTAGGACGAAAGGAAGCCTCGCAAAGACGACCGTGCAAGAGCTGCCGCCTCCCTCCCAGCGCAGGGGCACCTAGGGGACCCCGGTCTGGAACATCCCGGGCGGGGGGCGCCCACCCTGCACCCCGCCGCCGGCGAGGGGCAGAAGGAGCCCGGGCTGCACTCACGTGAGGACGTAGTTGACGCTGACGATGCAGTGCGGCCGGGACGAGCGGCTGTTGTGCACGATGGTGGCGTAGCTCTGCACCCACACCCAACCGCCCTGCTTGGCCAGGAACCTGTAGTACTTGGTGGTCACCTGCCCCTTCACCAGCACTGAGGGGAGACGGAGAGGGGGCGGAGGTGAAGGAGCCGCAGGATCGGCCCCCACGCAGCCCCGGCGGGAGAGCATGCACGGGTCCCCTGCGGGCACCAATGAGAGCGGGAGGGGGAGCCCACAGGCACCTGCCCAAACCCATGGACTGTCCTGTCCATGTGCTGGAGCCCTGGGTCCCTCACGATGAGCAAAGAGGGAAATGCTTAAGGCTGGAGGACCCCCCCCCCCCACACACACACACACACACACACCATTCGATTTTCTAACGGGCAGCTCACTTCCTAGCTCACACCGGGAGGTGAGGCTCCAAGCAAAGCGAGAGCAAAAGCTGAGAGCTGCACCCACCGGAGCCGCGGGCTGGCCTCCGGTTTTCCTCCCGCCTTTGGTGAGGCTGGGGGGTGGGGGGTGGGGCAATATATCAATAGGAGAATAACACCCACCCCCATCCCTCCCTCCCAGGGCCCCAGGGAGAATTTCTCCAAGAATTTCAGAAATTCTCCCTCGGCCATGGGAGCGCCCTCGGATGCTTAGAGAGACAGGATGGGGTCTGTGTGAGAGCGGCCGCTCGCAGGTCCTCACCTATCACCCCCACTGGCTCCCTGAGCTACCAATGGTCCTCGGGCTGGGGCTTCGGTCACACCCTCCCCTCCCCTCCCCCCCTTCCCCTCTTCCTCTCCCTCTCCTCCTGGGGGCCTGGCCGGGGTGCAGCGGCCGCTGGGGGGCGCCTTACGCAGGTGGTGGGCGCAGCGCAGGTGGAAGGTGTCGCAGCCGTGCACGTGGTGATACAGCGTCTTCTCAATCAGGTCCTGAGGCTCGTACCCCGTCAGCTCCGCCACCCTGCGGAGAGTCATGCCAAGGGATGAGCAGCGGGGGGCGTGGGGAGGGGTCCCCCACCCCACACAGCCACCTGAGACGTGGGTGCCCGCCGTCACCCTCACCTCACAGAGCTCCATCAGTCACCTCGTCTGCCAAATGGGCCCCTAAGATCCACAGGGAGCTCCCCCCATGGAGCCCGGCCGCCCTCTCCTCCCTCTAGGGGTGACTCTTTACCGCCTCCCCCCTCCTCCCCGCCTCCCACCTGGAGTCCAGGAAGATGAGCTTCATGTCCAGGCTGGCGCGGAACATGAACATGTTGCTGTGCAGCTTGATCTCCGTGACGGCGCTGGGCGGCAGCGAGTGGCCCACGGCCACCAGCCCCACGTTCTGGTAGCAGCCGTCGAAGGGGGACATGTCCAGGCTGTACTGGCGGATCTTCAGGTAGCCGCTGCAGTGGATGACCTGCGGCGGTGGCAGGAGACAGGACAAGACTCAGCCAGGCAGCCAGGAAACCACCCAAAAAGGTGGGGGAGGGACCCAACTAGACCACAGATGCCCTGTGGGCCACGCCCCCGCGTTCAAGTGTCCCAGGATACTGGGGCTCCAAGGTGTTTCAAGGAAACGCCTGCACGGCCTCACTGAACTTGCCTGGGGACATGTGAAAATGCAGAGGCTTGGGCCCTGCCAGCCCTAACACACCTGAATCTCCAAGCCTGCATGTTTAATCTCATTAACCAGGAGGACCACAGACTAGAACTAACGCTCTGTTTCCTGACCTCTCTGGGGGGTCAGAACCTGACGCCCTGAGTGAACTCTAGGAGCCCACTGGAGCGATGGACCATGTCTGACACTTGACACATCCGGGAGACCCATTATGGGCCCCTGATTTTAGAGCCCCAGCAGCCAGGGAGTGAGTATCCGGACCCAGTGGGCTGTCTTCAAGCCTAGTTCCAGGTGTTCCCAAACGTCAAAGACCTTGGTGATGTGCCCCACCTCCCGGAGCTCCCGCACCATCCACCCAGGCAGGGAACGCCCAGGTGGGCGGTCCAGACCACAGGGAAGCCCCTCCCATGCCACGCCGCTAGGTTCCCCTGCCCTGCCCCTTTCCCCTCCACCAGGCTGTGTCTGGGACCCTCCCTCTCAGCCATGTACCTTGTAGCCACCACAGGTGAGGCCCGCGTTCCTCTTGGCCAAGACACACTTCATCCTCAGGAAGAAGGAGCGCTCGATCTCGTACTCTGGGGAAGAGGAGCGGAGGGAAGCACAGGACCTTAGAGGCAGCGCAGCCCAGGGGCCCTGCCACGGCTAACTGGGGCAAAGCCGCCAGCGGACTGTGATGGGCCAGAGTGTGCGGGCACACTTCTGCCTTACCCTGGACAAAGTGAGAGTGGTAGGGCTGATGGGCCGTGAGGACCGCTGTCATCTCGTCGTGGTCTGCCGGGTGGATGTATTCGTAAATGCTATTCCCGGTCAGTTCTACCTGTAAAAGAGGAGGGTATCACCGTCTGGGAGTGGTGATGCCACATGGGGGGACTGGAAGATTAGGCTAGGAGGGCCACAGGGTGGTGAGGACAGGAGTTAGAACTCTAGAGTCTGTCCTAAGATCGAATTCTCTGCTGATGCAGCCTACCTAGGCCTTGGTTTCCTTATCCATGGAAGGAAATAATAGTAGTAGTTGTAGTAATAGTCCCCTGTCAATACTCTGGTGAAGACATTATGACATAAATGTGTAACCTATCTCCCATGTTATTTGGCCTCTGCTAGGGACTCAAAAAGGTAGCCATTGTTTGGGCGTGGAATAGAAGCTAAAGGATAAGGGAAGTGGAGAGCGGGAGAGATCCAGCCTCCTGTCAGCTGAGATGTTTCCAGTCCCAGAGACGCACATATAAAACCTTTGGGACAGCCACCCCTCCCACCCTTCACCCCCTGCCTCCAGCTCTGGCTGTAAACACTGAAGGCTAGGGTTTCTAGACCACTCACCTACCTGAGAAAGACCCAGGTGGACTGAGGCTGTCTCTGAGATGTACATGATCTTTCCATCTGGGGCCACCACAAAGATAAAACCATCCAGGGTCTGGGAAGATAGAAACAGAGTTGAATGGAGAGTCCTCTGGGACACTGGTACAAATTGGGGTTACGGGGACAGAAGTTAGAGATGCCCAGCCAGAAGTGCAAAGAGACAGAGTAGAGAGAAGATGGCAGGAAATAGGGCATAGAGAACCAGTCCCAAGAGTCCCTCTTTTGCTTTTCCCAAATTTGAAAGCATCTGGAAAACGCAGCACACCGGAAGAGATTCAGAGGAAGAGATGGAGAAGATTCGGGATCCACCAAAGTAGACAAAGCAAGCCTATCTGTAGCACACACACAAATATTAGGAGGGGGGACATAGTCTGCTATAAGAGGTGAATTAGGTTCTTGGAGTGATGATCACTGAAAAAGCCAGAGGTTTCCTCTGTTAGTCTTGGGGGACTCCATAGTGACAGCGTCTTTTAATAAAAATAATACCTGGGGTTTGGGAAATAGCAGGCATTGGGTGATGTGGAAGGGCTGGCAGTCTGAAAAGTTGTAGACAGAAGGCAGATGGCCAATAGCTCTGAAAAGAGTCTGGGAGAGGGGGATTTAGATGAGAGGCTTTCCAGGCAGCAAGTCCATAAAGTAGGGCAACAGTGTGATGTGTGCGTGTTTACATTGATACGTCAAACTGACAGGCTCTCCATGAAGGCAAGTCTCACTTTCTCTGTCCCTTTATTTGTGTGAATGGGGCTTCAATCCAGGCAGTGGAGACAAGGATGAGTCAAATTTTACTCTCAAGGATCTGGGAAGTCCAGTAGAAGCATAAAGACTGGTGTAAAGACAGAGATAATGACTACACAGATGAACAGACAGTGCTGTTAGGGCCCAGAGGGTGAGTGGCCAGAGGCCTAGGGAAGAATCAGAGGCCTTAGAGGTACAGTTTGAGCAAAGCCTTGAAGAGGAAGCTTGAACTGTAGTAGAGAAGAAGGGCATCCTAGACAGAAGGACTGATGTGCCAAAGGCAGGGACTGAGGGGAGGATGGATCTAATGATTTTTGTGCATCAGAGATAGGGCTGAGGGAGTACACCAGTGCTGGATTTTTGGAGAGTTTGAGATGTCAATCTGAGGAATTTAGAGATACTCCTGTAGGCATCAAGGTTCTAACAGAAGTTTCTAAGCAGGGGAATAGCATGCTTAGACATTTTTTTTTTTTTTGGGGGGGGGGTTGGAAATTTGGACAATCACTTATAGGAAGAAAGAATGGGGATGAGGCAATCAGAAAGTGGAGTTCAAGTCAAAGATGGTTCTGGCCATGGGATTTATGGTGGCAGGAAGAGTCTGATTTCAATGTCATTGAGTTAACACCATTAACCAAGATCGGGAATTTGGAAAAGCATGGTGAGTTTTTGTATGGGTGGGAGGAAATCTGGAAGAGGAAAATAATGAATTCTTGACTTGGAGATGCTGAACTTAAGGTGTTTCCAGATTTCCATTTGGATGTATCCAGTTGGCAGGAGTAAATAAAGGCCTGGAATTTAGGAGGGGTGTCTAGAGGGGGGGGGGGGGGGGGAGACCAGCTGGAGTCATGCAAATGTGGGGAAAGGAGTTGAGATGATAATGTTGGCTGAGATCACCCAAGAGGCCTTGAGGCTGTGAGATGAGAAACAGAGTTGGAACCTTTAGGAACTGTCAGCATTTACGACCAGACAGTGATGGGAAAACCATCGGAGCAAAGGGAGAGGGAGAGGAATTCAGAAAGGTGTGGTACTTTGGAATCTGAAGGAGAGGGAGAATGTCACCTCCATCAAGCCCAAATGTCCTTCTCAATGAGGTCCTCTGCCACTCAAACGCATCCCTACTCCTTCCCCTTCTTGTTTTTCTTTTTTAAGTCCTCACCTGAGGATGCTTTTATTTGTTTTTTTAGAGAGAAAGGAAGGGAGAACTGCTATTCCCAGTGTGAGAGAGAAACTTCAATTGGTTACTTCCCTTATTCACTCGGACTGGGATTGAACCTGAAACCTGGGCCCTGACCAGGAACTGAACTTGTCACCTTTGGGTATATGGGATGATGACACACCAACCAACTGAACCACCAGGCCAGGGTTCCCTTACTTTTCTCCACAGCACCTCCACCACCTGTTACAATGAGCAGAGCACCTGGGTTTGCAAGACTGCTCTCCTTAGAATGTAAACCCATGAGGCAGGGCTTTCTGTCTGGCACATAGTTGGCCCTCCTATATTTGTGGAATGAATGAGGTCAGGCAGGATAAGAAATGAGCATCTTATGCTGCATATCAAACTGTGGTGGGGCCTGCGCAGAGCACAATGGCTGGGAAGGGTGCTGGACCTCAGGAATTTGGGAGGGAGTGGGGCAGGGTGAGTAATAGAAGTTGAAAGTGTAATTAAGTCCTTCTGAGAAGTTTGGGATGAAGAGAGGAGAAGACTGGGCAAGAGCTAGAAGGGGTGAGGGATTGTCTGGTTTTTGTTCTCTCTTGTTTATATTGATGAGGGGAAATTAATTGGTAATAAGGCAAGATCAGGTAGGGGGTCAGCTGTTGAGAGACAATGGATGGAAGTTGTCCCTGTGAAAGGGAGGGACAGTGCTAGTTAAAATCAGAGGTGTAGGGGCCAGGCCTGAGAAGTAATACTTGAGCAGTGCCTTTCTTTACTCCATGAAACTAAAATCTCTGGCCTCTGATACCAATGGGGTAGCTTCGGGACAGGAAAGGGCGTGGCACTCCTGGTAGGAGATGCTCAGGCCTGGCCCACCTGGGAGAATGGGCTCGGATTCCTCCCTGATGCCCGCATAGGTTTGAGGCACCTACAGGAGAAGTTGCAATGGACTTAAGGGTGCAGGTTGGGAGACAAGTGTCAAGCCTAAAAAATGGCACCAGGAGTTTTACTATTTTAAATATTTGCTAGGTGACTTACGTGGGCAATTGGCGATTTGAAACAGTATACACTGCAAACAGTGCAAGAAAGGGAGCTTCCACTTTGGATAAACTCATTACCTGGGGAGCTGTACGTGTGTGCACAGGGCTTTGTCTATACATGGCTGGGCTGGCCTATGGTGAGGGCCATGGGGAGTGAGGAGAGAGCCCAGAACTACCAGGAGGAGATGAAAAGAGTTGCAGGAGCAGCTGCATCCAGAATGTGCGGGCTCAACGCATTGACTGGCATTTCTGCCAGATTTCCCTGATTTCCTGTGTAAATCCTTCATTTCGGATGGTTTTGCAGCCTAGCCTGGGCAGCTTGGCTTGGCTGTGCTCTGGTCCCCTCAGCCCAATGGTGTCAAATGGCACCCCTCCCGGGGTCCAGTCCATCTGATTGCTGGAGCTCCCTTTCACATCCAATGTGCTGATTGTCACCTTGCCTTCTCTCTTGGCCTCTGGAGGCGCCACTCGCACCAAGGCACCACGAGAGGTTAAGAGCTAAACCTTTTAACTCTGGAGAAACTGCAGGGGCTGCAGGAGGGACACGTCAGGGCAGGATCCCATTTTTCTAGGAAACAAGAAGCCAAGCACGGGGACGGGCGCTCAGACGCTCAGAGCTTATGCAGACGGGCTGGGATGCCACGTCCGTACCTGCAGCAGGTGAGAGCCCAGTTCGCGGCCAACGTTGTCCAGGGGGCTGGTCCGACTGGAGTGGCCCCACGCCTCACCGAGCCCTGTGGAGGCACAGAGACACCCTTTAGCAACGGGACTCCAACCCCGCTGGCAGTTTGAGACTAGCCTCACAGTGATGTCACACATTCAAGCTCACACACGTGACCAGATACCATCAGGCTCCCCTCGCTCTCTGGACAGCAAAGAATGGAAGCAGGTAGATATAAGCCCTGCCCTCTCAGTCTGAACAGAGGTCGGACTTCCTCTCCCAGAGGGGCCTGGGCTCCTCAGGGAGGGCAGATTCTGGTTGAGCATCCCTGGTCAGGACCCCAAGTGGCTGAGAACCTTGCCCTGAAAGAGCTCCTTACATTGCACCCCAGCGGTAACTATTGCGTAGGCTCACTAGTGTTCTTAGAAGGGTGAGGGGCACTATTTGTCACCCAGCGTTTCATCATCATTCTTATGGAAGCGTGAACGTCACTGACGGCCCAGAGTGGCCTGAGGTCCTGGGCCAGGGCCAGCTTGTCCCTGGGGAGCTTGCTGATTGGCAGCCCGGCTCTCCAGCACTCCCCTCCCAGGGCCTCTGACTTTAATCCTCTTCCAACAAACCCATTTGCCTGCGCAGATGACTCCTGGCAGTAACAGGCCCCTGCAGTCCTTCTTTGCCTTTTCCCTCCCAGCCTCTCCCCATCTTCTTATGCACCCTAACCTCACCTGCCATCCCACCCCCAAAAAAACACCTCACAGGCTTTTCTGAGGTCCGGTACTTGCAGGTTCTAACACTGTTTTAGCAGTATTCTTATGGCCTTCTGAATATAGAGAATTCATTACTTTCTCTATGTCCAGGTATCATCTTAACAAATGCAGTCCCTTTCTGTCCACGTTAAGATCTTCCCAAGTGTTGCCACAAATAATTTTTCCGGTGAAGCCTAAAAAAATAAAATTCTCAGGATGCTGTGGCTGGCTTTTTTCCCCATTAATATGGAGAAAGAAAATGAAAATCAGGTAGGAGAAACTTGTCCAGATCAAGGTGAAACTTCTTATGGGTAACATCTTTTAATAGTTGCTGCTGAAATTGATTTAACTGTTATGTTTACACCATTACACAAGGTTTAACATGACCAAAAAAAAGGTGGGAGGGAGAGGGCGATTTGCTGGGGAATGGGGCACATCACTACGAAGTACACAATGCCCATCACACCCCCATTGTTATATGGGGTTGTGGGTGGATCTTTCAGAATAAAACATGGAGCTGGACTCTAAAGTGTGTTGGCCAGGAGCCGCTTCCTAAAGCAAATGCCCAAAACCCTGGTAACGAATAACCGTGAGCGCTCAAATCGGGTCTTTCTGGGTGTTTGCACATCTAAATAAATCTAACGATTTCCCCACCGCTCTGCAAACACGGACGCTCCCGCCTTCCCCGGGTCTCCCTTCCCTCCTTCCTCACCCTCCTCCCCCCCACCCCCATGCCTCCTGATCCCGCCCCGGTGCCCTTCCCCAGAGCTTCTCCACTACCCCAACCCCCGGGGCCGCCCTCCTGGACAGGACACTGCAGTCTGCGCACACACACCCCTTCTCTGTCACCTTCTCTTTGTTCCTCCCGTCTCAGCCCAACTATCCACCTGGGTTTCGGGCACGACGTGTTCATGTTTTCGTTCCCGCGCACAGATACCCGCCCAGAAGGAGTGGCGGGCAGGTCGACTAGGGAGGCCGCACCAGGGAAAGGGGGAAGGATCCATCCTGCTGGGGTGGCGCTGGCCCTTGGATGCCAGGGGAGGGGCGGGGGTCCTAGCCGAGGCCTGAAAGCCCAGAGCTTCCCCGGGGCCTAGGGGCAGGGCACTCGGGCGCCTAGAGCTTGCCGAGGCTGCGCAGCTTCTGGAACCAAGGAGCCCGCAGCTCCCTAAAGGGCGCAAAGAGTGCGCTTGGGATCCACAAGTGTTTTTATTCTGAAATGATCAGGCCCCCCAAAGCGGCTGGAACACACCCGGGATCAGCCTCCCGACCCGAATCGTCTGAAAATGCCCCAAACTGCGCTGAGGTTAAGTGCTGGTTCCGACTCGTGGCGCCCGCCTGGTCTCGGGTTGCGGCCTCCTTTGGGGAGCCTCCGGGGGAAGTAAAGGCTACTCCGCGGGTTAAGGTTAATCAACAGCCGGCCGGCCAGGTTCCCCGGGCCCTCCCTGGCCCTCTCCCGCCCCACCCCCATCCCCACCTTTTAAGGAACCTTTTGCTTTCACGGAGCATTGCCTTTTCTTTATGCTCCCGGCCCAAATCTCCGTCACACGGTTATGTCTGGGTTAATGTTTTATAAGGGACTGGATGCCTTCGTCGACCTGCTGGGCTTCCCCCGACCTAACACGAGGGCTGAGCTCGCCCTTCAGCCTGCCCCGGACACCCTCTGAAACCCGGTCATGGATGGGTCCCACTCCGAGCACCCACCCCGGGGTGGGCCAGGGACCCCTCTCCCCGGACCCTGCCCTTCCCGCCTGCGGGGACGCGCTCCCGCACCCAGTTTCGCTTGGCGAGGGGAGTAAGCCGAGATTTCGTTTCTGCACTTGACCTACCGCAGAAAATTCGCAAATCCTTTGATTGTCTGTTCAAAATGAGGAGCAAACCAAGCCCCCTTTGCGGCAGGATTTCGGTGGGAACAAGATCTAAAGATTCTCTTGTAATTCGGGGAGGCCGAGGGAACGGGGTTTTGCAGAGGGGAAAAAAAGGGAGCTCAGTGAGGGAGGCGATCGCTAAATCGGGTTTTAGACAAAAGGATTTTCCCTGGCTAAAGTGGCCGAAGACAAAGGAAAACATAATCTATTTGGGAAGATTTCCAAGATATGCTACATTAACCTTAGCAGATAAATTTTGCTTCTCCCCGCCCCCTTCCTCCCTCAAAGTCTGGCTTATCATATTTACATAAGTAGTATTACAAGGGATGTATCTATCATGGATCTAAAGGGCCAGCTCACGTTTCATGTGGAAGCTCCAAGTTCCACTGTTGCTTCACCCTCAGCGGCGGGCGGAGGAGCCATTTCCATTTAAATACCCCCTGACCCAAGGATTACCTCAATGGACTGACTGCGCGGGTTTTGTAATTTCCTGAAAATGAGATTTCGATTTATAAAACAAGAAACCAATTAGTAACCAAATGAGGCGAAGTAGATCCACTAAAATTGACCTAATCCCACAGGCACAATTTAGGCCCCGTTCTTGGCGAATGAATGATGAGGCCCAGTCCAGTGTGAGCTCAAAGCATCACCCAGCTGTGTTATTGCAGGCAGCAAAAATAAATTGATCGAACTTTCCTTCGGAATGAATTTCATACCCTTGACAAAGTACAGATGACAGGCGCGGCTTCGTCACCTCCTTCAGTCAGACAGGAAGGGGAGGATGAGAAGAGTTTCTTTTCTTACCATTCTTTTTTTCTTTTTCTTTCTTTCTTTCTTTCTTTCTTTCTTTCTTTCTTTCTCTTTTTCTCTCTTTCTTTCTTTCTTTCTTTCTTTCTTTCTTTCTTTCTTTCTTTCTTTCTTTCTGTTTTAATAAACACTCAATAGAATGTGTCCTTCTGAGGACATCGCTATGCCTTTTAAGCAACAATGTGGGTGCTGGAGGAGCTGTCCCACGACCAGATCAGATCACAACCGGTGGCTGATGCCACAAACACTCCCCCCCCCCCCCCCCCAGACCGAGACTGAGATCACGCTCCTAACTTTGGGTCTCAAAGGGACTTGTCCCAGCCACCTGGGTTTCTCTCTGGACCGGCATCCTGGCCGAATGCGCACTGCCCAAGCCTTTCCCGGGGCCCAGCAATCAACAGCCTTGAGGAGAGCCTCAGAGGCTGGATTTCTTCGGGAAAAGAGGAACTGAGATTGGACCTTTAGCCTAGACCCAAATCCAGGAGTCACTGGGTAGGAGGCTGCTTCGCGCACCTGGGCACCCCCACGCCCACCTCCGGCGCTGGGGCCCGCCGCACTCCGGGCCCTCTCTGGCCACCTGGCGGGTGTGGCAGACCTTCCCACGTCTTTGGTGGCCGCGGGGGGGCCAGGCTTTGTCCTGAACCTCACCCACCGTGCTGGCACTCCGCAGTGGCAGTGTGCGTTCTGGCTTTTCCTTGTCTGCCTCCGGCATCCCCACCCATCCGCGCCTGGGGAGTCCACTCCAGTTAGTGAAAATCTGGGGCGGAAACTCTCTGCGCCCTCGTTGTGCTCTGGCCCCGAGCTAGGGCTTCCCGGTCCGGAGGGAGCTGGAGCGTGCTGCCAGGCTGACTGTGGGCTCCCCGAGCCCGGGGGAGAGAACCTTGCCGCAGGCCCCCGACCCCGGTGGTGGTGGGGGGGGGCGGTAGCCGGGTCCTCGCTAAGCCTTGGGACAGAAATGCGCGCAGGGGTGACCGCAGTGCTGAGCGGCTGCTGGAAAGGGCCAGGCGGTGTGGCCAGGACTCGGGGCTTCCAGGGCGATGCCAGGTCCCCAAGGCGAGGCCGACGGGGCTGCCCCGCGGCGCTAGCGGATCCCGAGTAGGTTCTACTTGGCAAACGGGACTCCGACCGCTGCACCAGGGCTCGCTCGGGCGGGATCTCGGTTTAGACGATGGCAGGTCCTTGGGGCAGTAGCCCGGGCAGCAGGAGGGCAGCGGGTGCCCAGGACAATCGGGCGGAGGCGTCCTCAAACCCTGGGCAGGCAGAGACTCGGTCCATTGCGGAGGCCCCCAGCTGGCGCCCCCAGGCTGCGGCCACCCCGAGAAGGCAGGCGGGAGTCTCAGGGGGAGGACGAACCGCAACACACTTCTCCTAGCTGTTCTGGTCCATGCTGGAGGCCAGGCAGAGGTTTAGACAAGGTCGCTATCCCTGGTTTTGTCTGAGCCACCAAGGTGGAGCGCTCCGTGCAGGAGCCGCCTGCCCGGTGGAGCTACCTGCAGAAGACCGTTTGCCACGCTGTTCTCAGGCTGTTTTAGTTCCTTCTGATCAGCAGGCCCATTGCTAAATAACTGAAGGTTCTCCCGGCCTCCACAAAAAATTTAAATCCCGTGGATCAGAAACTGGCAATGAGTGGACTGAGAAAACCGTAACATATTCACTGTGCCTGAACATTCTCTTGAGAAAAACCTGAGCGGACCCATAAAGACATGCAGCAGGAATCCATGGACATTTGTGTCTGCAAAACCTCAAAGCTGCCAAGATTCCCTGAATTTGAAAAGTTACTCCCTAGAAATCACGTTTGCCCTCTGGAAAGTTCGCCTGATTTTATTCAGGTGGGTGACTATACCCTGCTTAAAAGCATCTCACCACAGCTTATGATATTGTGTTTATGTTGGGGGTTTTGTTATTGTTTTTATTTGTGATCCTTCGTTTAAAGGGGGAAAAAAGGTTTTTGGGTTTTTTTGTTGTTGTTTTTTTTTTCATTGATCTAATCTACAATTTCTAGCACATAAATCTGCCTTGCAAATGCTCCGCACGGAGTTTAGTTCTGCACTCTACATTTTAAGTCAACATCAAAACCGGGAATTAAATAGAGAAAACCAGCATGGAGGCGTAAACTGTGCCTGAAGGCTTTTAAATGAGAAAAACTTCTGTAAGAAAATAAACATGGAAACCTAATGCTCAATCATTTCCCCAAGCAGCAAGAAAAACAGCCTTAAATCACCCATCCACGTGGGAAATGGGGGCCTCTTTTTCTCTTCCAGTTCTCTGCCTCAAAAAAAAAAAAAAAAAAAGTAAGGCGATAAAGGTTTCAATCTTGAGGTGAATATTATAGGAAAGTTCTGTGGAGGTTTGCTTAATTATCCTTGTCCTTCTAGTCCCGCTGAAGACTCACTTCCTGCACAGTTACTAATTTCAATTCTGTAATTATTTTTATTTTCCCATGATATCTTGAGAATGAAATAGTAGTGTGATGTTACCAAGATTCTGAATGACTATAAACTTGAAAACATGGGTGATCTTTTTGAAGGTTATTCTGTAAGCCACTTCATGCCCCCCTCCTTCAAAACTATTATATCTGAATAACAAACACATATTTCTTTAGTTGAATTGTCCTAGTTTGCACACAAATAAAGTCACATCATCTTTTTTTTTTTTATCCTGCCTTTCTATCTTTGATCAGAGAGCATACATTTCTAGATGCCCTAATTTTCCCTTTGTAGGGCCATTTTAGAACAGGATATGCTGTCAATTGGGAGATATGCAGTTTTAATGATTTCACAGTAATCTTCCTTAAGTTTTTTTTTTTTTTACTGTGAAATCTCCAATCTAATGATTTATTCTCAGTTATTCCAGACATCCATATCCTGTTCCTTTACTCTCTCTCTTGTTTTTCCCTCCCTCAACAGCTCAATTTTACCTATTCGGGTAAATAAGAGCTGACTTTTGACAGGGCAGGGGGGATAAACAGCAACTGGAGGGGCTAACAATATTTTAGGAATTAAAACATTTTTCAAATGTAAGTATAGAAGGATTTTTGCTTTCGGACTTAAGCCTTTTGGCATTACAGGCTATTACAGATGAAATGTATATGAACAAAAACAATGAAGCATGTCAGTCATTGTTATGCCTATGAGCTGTCACTAGATTTATAATTATTTTAGGTTATATACCTTGCAAAATCCAAGTTACCTGGGATGGAATGTTACCATTGTGAAACAACTATCTCCCAACCTTGAAATAAAATTTTATTGAAAACCTACTATGTGCTAGGATGGTGTCAAATGCAAAAATGAACTATATTGTCAAACAAATTGTTTTCATTTTTCATCACTAAAAAAAAAAATTATTTCCCCATATAAAATATCAGTCTCCCCCACTGCTATGGAGCCATCCCCTGCCTCCAGCCAAGAGCTAAACCCAAATTTGGCACCCTCTGCAGGTTGTGCCTGGTTCTTCCTCTTGTGAATATTTTACTCCTTTAAAACTATTGGGTGTTCTTTGTTTGTTTATTACTATTGCTGTTTAATGTTCTTAAAGGCTATGTTTGGATACTGAATTTTTTGAAGCTAATCTACCCTCAAAATTAAAACCTCATCCCTAGCAGCAGCTGTTCGGGATGACCCTGTCTAACTCACGGTGTGGAGGCTGCAGGGTGAGTTATGAGCTCAACAGTAGCAGGAGAAATAAATGATGTGCCCAGAGTTCACACATCGTCCATTCCCTCCGCCCCATAAACTTACACTCACCCACCGGAGGGAGAGGAGGGGCCTGGGGCTGGTGAGAAAGGTGAGGGGGCTGCGGAAAACGCGGTGGCCCCCAAGGTAGCCTCCTGGGGCCAGCCTAGCCAACAACTAGACTCCAGCCAGAGTCTTCACCAGAGCTCTCTTTAAAAATAACAAGTTGGCTAAAACAGTTTACTTTTTGTTCCTCTTTTTTTTTTTTAATTTATTCTGGGATTTACAATTTGTGGAGTTAGCACTCAAATAAGAAAAGCCTGCTCTCTTAAAAAAAACAAAACAAACAAACAAAAAAAACTACAGAAACCAGCCCTATCCCCTCTGGGTCCGGCCAGCGTGCAGGTCTGTAGGACACAGATGAGGCCCCTGGCCTGACAACTCCCCGGGCTCTGGGGTCCCTCTCTGTGCCTCCCCAGGAACTGGGACCTACTATTCTCTTCATCCCCAGATTACACGCAGCCCCACAAGCAGCACCATATGCTTCTTCTGATCAAACAGCCAGCGACATTGGCACTGATAATTGATGAGACCCGCTAGAAATCACGCAGAAAGGGAGCCCACTGAGACCGCAGGGGCTGACAAATCACTGCTAATAACCCTGTTAGGAACAGAGGGAACAGCGGAGTTCGAAATAGCTTTATTTTTATAAAGTAGGCGCTGACAGTATAAAAGACAACACGATCTCTTTTTTAAACATCAGGCAGTGTAGCATCGTGATAATTTCCCACTAGCAATTCTCAGCAGAGTTTGAATGGGAAATGTGGTTTTTAATATATGTTTCCTCCTCTTTTTTTTCTTTTTTGGCCATTGCTTTTTAGTTACTTTAGGTTTTTATTCCTTTCCTCCTATGATTTCCAGGGTCAGAGGAGGCTATTCAAGGAACTGCTTTAAGACAAAACAAGTATAACACTACCTCTAGTTTTAGGGTGAAATTGAACTATAATTTGAAATTTCTCCTTTGGTACCCCTGACTATTTTGAGGCATAGTTTGCAAGATTTTGATTCAGATAATAACTGTTTGTCAAGATCAAGCAAACTGAAAACTCCAAACCAAATAATGACCATTTCCTTTCCAGTATTCTCTTAAAAGAAAAAGAAAAAAAAAAACCCTTATTCAAAATCAACAATGACATAAACCTCTCTGGGACAAATAGAAAGTTCTGCTTTATAAACAAACAGGGTGCTTTCTCTTGGGTTTTTGTTTACTTGCCATTCTCTCCTTTACATTTCAAATTCCCTCCCTCAGAAAAGGCATATCTAAAATGTATCTGTTTTAAATCTGTTGATGTTATTCCAATGGGGGCATAACGGAAAGATGGGGAGGTAGGAGAGAGAAGTGTCCTTTCTCCAGTGAGTGTAAGTGGTTTTATACAGGAGAATGTTTTTCGAAGGCTGCTCTGTTCTCACACAGTGAATCTTCATAATTCAAATGCCCATTTTTAAACCATGTCAACAACTCGGCTCAGCTATTCTAACTTCTAGGCCTTACAAGAGAACTTTTCCAGGACCCCTTTGCCACCTAGGAGATACTTTCTAAGCGGGCTCGCCATCTTAATTCAATCTTATGTTTTTTTCGGGACTAGCCTATTATCTCAGAGATAATATCAAACCCAGGGTTGCAAATCACATGCTCCAGAGTTAGCTTCAGAACCTGTGACCATCTCAAAAAACTCAAGATAAATTTGCAATCAGCAGTCAAAGAGACTGGGTAAATTCAGGACATATTTGTTCACGAACATGCTTGCTCCTCAACTGCAAAATTATAAACATAGAGAAATCATTATCTAGCTTAGTTAGCTTCATAACTAAGAGGTCTATCTACACATGGCAAAAATATACAAGAATTTGGCAGTGTTCCTGCCTCCTACTAGATACAATTCTAATGAGAGAAATGAAAAAAAAAAAAAAAAAAAGTCCTGTTTGGATTAGTAGTACTTTCAGTTGAGCCCCGTATCTGAAGTGTTGACACAAGCAATGTTGGGCTGCTTCCCAGCCAAACACACATCGGATGGACTGAACAGAACGTATTAATGGGGAAGTGGAAAGAGCCGCAGAAAGGCAAGAGGATTTCTAAGTTCAGAGAGGTCCTTGGTCAAGCAGCCATGCTAAACTCCCCTTTGCAGCGTGTGTGAGAGAGAAAGCATGAATGTACTCCTCTGCCCGCCTGGAGGCTGGCAAACCCTGTACCCCGTCCTTCTGAAATTCCATCTGGGCAAAGTCACTTACCTTCCGGGAACACTACTCTCATTTTGAGATAGCTGGTGGTGAGTCTGATTATGGATGCTTTGTCCAGCTGCGAGGTGATCGCCGAGGGCAAAGGCAGTAACTTGGCCAGTTCGTAAAACTCGCTGTTTTCCTTCTCCCTCCTAGTCCGGGCAGCATTTTTGGACTTCTCTTTCATCGTGTCTCGCTCCCCCTTTCTTCTTACAACATGCGCTCCACAGATTCATCCAAAACCAAAATAGACATTCAATTAAAGATCATTTTTTTTGGCAAAAAAAAAAAAAGTGAAGCAGACATTGAATGAAAAAGACTGCAGTTTTTGCTTCGGTGTTTTGGTGGTGGGAAAAAAGACCAACGCAGGGAACAGGAAATATTTTCTTTAAAAATACGGGATGCAAAGAGAGGAAAGCGGCCGATCCGGAGATCCGGAGCAATCGGGGAGCGATCCTAGGAGTTTCTGGATGTCAAATGCCAGCAGGACTCCCGAGGAGCCAGCCTTTCCTTCGGTTCCGCGCTGCGAACCCGGGTCCCTGGAAAAGCGACATCATAATCCCCGACGCCTGTTCTTCGGGCCCTCGAGACAGCCCCGGGCCCTTCTGGGGAGACCAGGGAAGCCGGCGGCTCTCTCAGGAGGGCACTGTGGAGACAACAGCATCGGAGCGTCAGCGACCTGCGGCCCCGGGCGCTCAGCCCTCCCCCGGGGGCCGGGCAGGGCCTCGGCTCCCCTCGGCGCTTCGGTTTGTTTTCCAAAGTGCGGGGCGGTCAGCTGGGAGGCTGAGCCCCGCGCAAAGAGAGCTCGCTCGCCTTCCCTCGCCCAGGCCAACCGCGTTCTCCTGCCCCCCTGGGAAGTTGCCCAAACAGCGAGACGCCTATTTTGAAGGGACCCCCCCACCCCGCAATCGCCCGGCCGCCGGGCCCGGGAGGGAGGCAGGTCCCTGCAAACCCGGATGCCCCAGCAGCGCCGCGGCCGCCTTCCAGGCCCCCCACTTGGGCAGACCTGGGACTTGGCTGGCTCTCTCACTTGGATGGGAAGTCTCGGGGATTCCTCTAAAAAGTGGCACCTCCACACCAAGTCCCTCGGGGACTCCCGAGCCGACGACCCAGAGCTCTCCCCGCCCGGCGGGGGCGGCACCGCGCCGGGCCGGCCGCGCCAGGTTAACAGGTGGCACGTTCGCGGCAGCCCCTCGCGGGCACCGGGGCGGGCGGCGGGCCGGCCTCTGCCTCCGCCGCAGAGCCAGCGGCCGTGCCCCTGGGCGGGCGCGGGGCGCGGGGCGCGGGGTGCGGGCCGCTGCACCTACCTTCCGTCCCCGCCGGCGGCCCGCAGCGCCGAGGCGCCCGCCTCTCGGCGGCACTCATGTCTGCGGCCCCGTCGGGCACCTCCGCGGGCCCCGCCGCTCCCCGCCGGCGGAGAGGAGCCCAGGGCTCCCGCTCCCTCTGCTCTCTCTCCGGGTCAGGACCTGGGGGAGGGGTGCGTGGAGGATGGGGATGCGAGCTTGGGGGCGCGTGCGGCGGTGTTAGAACCCTCCTCCTCGGCTCCTCGGTACTTGCTACGAAGCCAGTATTATTCCTAACGGGAAGCCGAAAACACCCCCCTCCCCCCCAACTTCTTTATACCTTTCGGGGTTTAGCTTCAACTTCACTCCCGGGCTCCCCTGCTCCCGCCCTCCCTTCATGGCATGCACAGGCCTCCTCGCTGCCGATTGGTCGGGCGCGCCTCCGGGAGCGGCGCCCATTGGCCAGACGGGCTGAGTGACGCGCCGCTCCCCCCCCCCCCCCCCCCCCCCGAGCGGACCCGCTGCAGCCTGGCAGCCTGGCCACCCGCTCCGCCGCCGCCGCCGCCGCCGCGCTCCTCGCCAGCCCCGGGCACCGGGGTCCGCGCTCACCCGCAGCCGCGGCGGCTTCGAGCGGGACCCCTCTCGTGCTTTGCGGGCGACGTGCAGCACCCGCGGTCCCCGCGGTCGCTGGGGTCAGGAGGCTAAGCCTTCGGCCCCAGCGCGGGCTCCTCAGTGCCCGGGGTGCCCGCCAGCGCCGGGCGGCGTCCCGGGGCCGCGGAGGTCAGGCGGGGGTGGGGAGCGGCGGGGCTCCCGTCGGGCAGAGTAGGGAGCGGGCGAGGTTCGCCCCGGGGCGGACCTGGCGGCATCGCCCTTCCCGCGAGCAAGTTGCGGGGCCCGCGGGCCGCTGCGGGCCGGGGCTGGGCTTTCTTTTCTCCTCCACGTTTCTCTGAAACCATGGCGGCACCGAATTCACCGCCAGGGAGACACATATATGCCTTTCAGTGACTCCCAAAGCCGAGTGTCTTTTTCGAAATGGGTAGAGTTTGGGGGCTGACGGGGTGGCGTTTTCCTCCGGGAGGCAGAGAGGAGAAGCGGTCACATTTTAGGCCCGAAGTGAAGCAGATAGATAGCTCTCCTACCCGTTGTGGCGCACGTGAACGAAGACTTTTTGTTGGGTTTTGTTTCAGGAAAAAAAGACAGAAGTCCAACATGAGTATTCCTTACAGAAAGGAATGAATTTAAATTCTCCGTGAGTGAATTTAAAGCATTCACCGATCCCCGACGGGAGCCTTTTAAACACTCTTTGAAGTACCATTGAGGGCAAATTTTACCTTAGAGGGACCTTCCCGTTTGAATTGCTTTCTCTCTGTCGCCTGAGGACAGCAAAGGGGAGAGCCGACCTGTCCCCCAAGACAGTCTTCTCTGCCGGCGAACCCCTCCCCGAGGATGCGATGCCCCGCTCTGTCCGGGGGCTCCATGCGCCCAGACATCAGCCGCAACGGAGCGCGGAGGCAGAGGTTTCCGCAGCCAGAAAAGAGGGAGAACGCAGCACCCTCTCCTCTGGGCTCTAATTGCCGCAGAGAAAACACACCCTGAAGAGGGCTGTGCCCAGTTCCGCTGAGGTTCGGAACCGCGTGAAGAGTGTTTGTTTAAAAATACAGACATCTGCCGCGTCCTGGCCGCCTCCGACGGCAGTGAGCTCTCAGAAACGACCGGGCTTCCTGGGGTACTTGCACATCTGGGGGACACCTGGCAGGCGGAGGTGAACATCCAGGAGAGAGAGAAAGAATAGGAAGGGGGAAACACACACACACACACACACACACACACACACACACACACTAAACACTGAGAATTTCTGGGTGTTCCAACACTGGAACCAAGCTAATGGGCTGTCATCTAGAGCAGAAGCTGTAGCCCCTTAGAGATGGTTCCGACCACCACGCTGTGTATGTCCTTTGAACAGGAGCTGGGTAGGAATACAGAGGACTGTTATGGCTCCCGTGTGGACCAGGTTCTAGAAAGACCAGATAAGACGAGGTCCCTCCTACAGGGAGACAGGGGTGCATGTTTGCAGAAGGTGCGAGGACCTCCCTGGACGGGACTCTGCTTTCCCCAGCTCCAGCCCGGGCAGACCTTAGGGGTGAAGTGGGCCTGACTGCCAAGGCGTGCGGGGACGCTTTAGGGGCAAGGCGTGGTTTTTCTATTCAGACTGCGCTCTAGAAAGGGCTTCCGTTAAGCCTGCGGTTGCTTTAAACCCTCTCTCTCTCCTTCCCACAACGTGCAGGTGTGTCGTGCCTCCTCCGGAGTCTGAAACCCTGGCCCAGGCAGGGACTCTGCGGATCAGGCGTGTCCTCGCTCCCGGGCAGGGGGCCTTTCACCGGGAGGAAACGCAGGATGTTTGCCTTGAGAAGCAAGAGGAGCAAAATGAGTCTGGAAGTCCTTACACCAAAGGCGATGCCCGGGAGGGGGAAGGAGGAAGAGGGGGGGCAGGCGGTCCGCACCATCGTCTCAGTGAAGCTCAGTGGTGGATGATCCCAGTGAACGTCCTTTAATAAACAAATGAATGCCCCGCCACGTGGTGCGGCTTCCTCGCTAAGTCCTCGGCACACAGCAGCCCGGGCCGCGTTTACCCAGCCACTGCATTAGCCTGGCGACGGGACACCTGTTTTTCTAATCTCTGAACCTCGGCTGCAGCGGAGCGAGGCCCCCGACTCCCTGCCCCGGACCCCGCGGCGACCCCGCCCTCTGCCCCGCACGCGCCCCTGGCCAGCCCGGGCTCCAGCCGAAACCTCAGGTGCCTCCCTAGAGGACTGAGGATGTGTGCCGGCCTCTAGCAGGACATTTTAAATAAGTTTCTTGAGACTAAAAGGCGAATCCTACCCACCTCTTTGTCACTGTAAGGGAGAAGGACCCAGGAAAGGAAAAGAGGCGCACACACACGCAACCCGCCCACCCCAAACAGGAACCCTCAGGGTGCGGGCCTCCCCTTCCCTGCGGGGCGCCTGGGCGCGCAGCCCTCTGGCTCTGGGGCGCCGTCTACGCAGCCAGAACGCAGTTCTAAGTGGGAAGATGCAGGAACCGAATTATAAACATCTTAACATCTTGCATCTTGCTCCTCCACCGTCCTGCTCCCCAACACACACACACACACACACACACACACACACACACACACACACATACCAGGAAGGCAAACTGCCCAGAGCAACCCCAACGTGGTGCCCCTTGGGAGTCGTTTCCATCTCAGGGGAGACTTTGGATGGAGCCCGCCTCTGCTGTCTGCTGGCCTGGACTCTGCCACCACGTGCAGGCGCCTAAGGCTCTAGTGGGGGAGCCATGTGTGTCCGACCCGACCCCGGGGGATCCTAAAACCAACTTGGCTGTGTGCGCTGGGAACCAAGGAGAGGAAGCCTCCCAGGGCCGCTGGAACCTCTCCCCAAGTCAGCAAAGCCTAGACAGCAAAAGCTGACCCCCTGGGTTATAAAAGGCCAAGCGAACGCATAGCAGAACCCTGTGTGATCCCAGCGTGAGGCCCACCAGGGCACGTTGTGGTGCCAACCCCTACTTGGGCAGGGACCTCCGTCCTGCCTTCTGGGAACTCCTCTCTGAGCTCTGACGCTTGAGCATCTTATCAAACCTAAGGTGATTGTGTGCTCCCCCTCCTCCTCCACCACAGGAACATTTTTTAAAAAGACTGCTAGGGATGCACACATGTACTTCTACACACTTGCACATCACATATACACAGTTGTAACAAAGCATACAGGCACAGATTTTGCTCAGTGGCCAAAGGCAGGCTGAAGGATATATTTATAATCAAGATGCAAAAAGATATTCACTTAAATATCTCAGTATGTTACATCCAGATGTTCACCCTCTACCACTGGAAAGGGGAATTTTTCTAGGGGAATATTAGTGTCTAGGGGAAGACTAATGCTGTCGTCTCCCATGCATGGATGTGAATCCTGCTCTAGCCCCAGTTTATTACTACACAGAGACTCTGTGGTGTCCAGGCAGAAGCAAGAGCCCCTTAAATCTTTAAGCCAGTGGGGAGGGTCTGCGAGTAAACAAAGGATAGGATGAACCTCCAAAAAGTCAGGACATATTTTAATAATTGCAGTAACTATTACTTATTTGAGTAGGATGTTTTAGAAATTATAAGGTATTGTACACACACAAAAATAGCCCTCTAGTGAGGTACTGCTCAGGCACCTCTCTTACTGACCACTGAAATGTAAAAAAGAAAAAAAAAATAGTTTCAGTGATTACACACTGGGGGAAAAAGGGGAGAAAAGACACCAAGTTGAAAAATAAGATTGGCGACTGCAGGTAAGGTTGTTACATAGTTTCTATTAACATTCTGGATAATATTTTCCACCCAGATGTTGATACTGTCTTCTAATAGACCTTGAATTCGCCGCTTAGAAAACGAATTGCTTCTTAAATTGTGCACTCTTCATAAGAACTGGAAAACTCTGATGCTGAGCCTTTTGAGGACAGGAGCCCACGGGTGCCTGCGGCTCCACAAGCACTTTTTTACACTTTTCCTTTCCAAAAACCCAGCGAGGAATTTTATGTGTGGCTGATTCATCAAAGTTGGGCACAGAAGCACAACCAGAGTGATCAAAAGTTGAAGATCAATGTTGGTTTGAGACCTTGGGTTGAAAGACTTGGGTCCCTCAGGCCAGATCATGTGGTGTGTGCACTTCAGCAGCTCAGGCCAGGGCAGCCCTGGGAGTGGAGGTGGGGTGGCCAGAGAGGGGCAAAGTGGGGTCAGTGGCCTTCAAAAGAGCGAGGGGCATCTCAGATTTGGGTGGATCCAGAGGTTTGGATTGTGTCTTTATAAAGTTTCCCCTTTTCTGGGATCAGTGTGCCCAGGGACTGTGCAGTGAGTGCCTGAAGAGCACGCCCTAGCCCTGCGCCCTCCAGACCTGGGGAAGGCATTCTCCCAGGAGATCTCTCTCATCCATAAACAGAGGAGTCGCCTGCTTCCAGACCTGGCCAAGCCTCCAGCCACTTGGGGCGAGAGGGTAGGGAAGTACTGCTTTTAAGTATGGACCTTCCAGATCCACTCTGATTAGGAATCAGAAATGCCTGCTGGACTAGGGAGTTGGCATTCGGTAAGTGCGGGAGCCTGGTGAGAAGCAGCTCAGAGCCAGAGGGGTGTGGCAGCCGCCTCCCACCGCGCAGCGAGGGCGCATGTGCCCCCACCCCCACTCTCACCCCCTGACACAGAGTGGCTTTGCCCAGCTAGGGGCACGGTCTGACTGATGATGCTGTGCCTCCAAAGCTGCGGCCAGAGCCTGTCCTCCTGGAGTTCCCGCGAAGCACCTCCGTGCTGGCCTGGGCCTTGAACCAAGTGCTTCCAGTGGCGGCAGCGTTTGGGGCACATTTCTGAGTCCCTTCGTCGCTCTCATCTCCTCGCCTTTGGGCTGGGACATGGGGATCTGCCCTTGAAAACTTGGGCACCAGTTACACCTGGTGGTTTTGTAACTTGAGCACTGCGTTGGAATTGCTGTTAAAACAGGCACTGCTGCCTCCACTCGCAGCTTTTACCTGCAGATCTGGGGTGGGGCTCCATCATCTGCCTTCTAACAAGTTTCCCCAGTAGGTAATGCTGATGCTGCTAGTCAGGGAACCACACTGGGTGAATCGAAGTTTTAGTCTGTTTTGTCAAGGCTTGTCTTGGGGGAAGACTGTCCGGAGGGAAAAGATTTGAAGTGATACTCCTGCTATTGCAGGATTGGGGGCATATGGCATAAAGTCACATGCCAGGCTACTTGAGATTAAGGGGTGAGGCTCATGGCTGTACTGGGGTTGGGCCTCTGATGATGGGTCATTCCTGCCTCCTTAGCAGAGATGATGATGATGATGATGGCCTTAGGATAGAGAGGAGGTTCCCTGGAACCTAGCCAGGCCACCCTTCAGGGGGGAGTTTGGCTTTAGAAGGGCAGGGAAGTGTTGGGGGCACCCCCAGAAAGTCTCAGGGACCCAGCAGGGCCATAGGGAAGAAGTCAAGAGGTTTGGGTCAAGACCATGGGTAGAATACACTGGAAAAATGGCTGATATGCACTGGTTTTCGTTTCTGCCCCCAAGTCATTCCCTAATTTTGTTAGAGTACTTAAGCACGAGGAGTCCAGGATTTGTGGAGTGTTGGTGCAGGAGAGCAGCTCCTGGAGGAAGAGGGCCTGCTTGTGCCATTGGACCTCCGATGGTTTGGCCTCCTGTGCGGGACATTATGGACATTATGACAGCCAGTCCCTGAGCACTTACGTCATGTTTTTATGTGCCTCTTCCACCCTAAAAATATTAAAGGTTTTATTTTATTATTGGGTTGGTACAAAGGTAAGTGTAATTCAGACTGGATCCATATCATATATCATAACTCTTATATTTATTTGTTTCTCCTGATTGTAAAAGAAATGGAAATATTTTGCGGGCTCCTACAACTATCATGGGCCCTAGACACTGTGCCTATTGTGACAAATGGATAAGTCAGTGCCACTCTTTGGTACCCCAGGGAGGAGGGGGATGCTGGGTGTGCCTTTTGCCAGCTGTGCCTCCTAAGCATCTGCAGAAAGCCTGGAGAGAGGTTTGCTACCAGGATATGCATCTGTGAGTCCCAGCTCTATCTGGTGTGACACTGGCCAGAGCATCAGCACTCCCACTGCACAGACCCTCCATCCTGCTGTAGTCACGTCCTAGGTGAGACCCTAAAGCTGGGTGGAAAATCCAAACAGATCAGGTTATCAGCACAATTCCTTATCTTAACACCTGGCCTGCTTCACTTTTTTTATTTTAATTATTATTACCCGGAGAGCAAATTATTAAGCGAAATCCAATTTTATAAGGCACTGCAAACCAAGCAAATGCATCTTTGGGCTGCCAGCTGGTGTCTGCTGCTTTACAACTATTTAACATTTCATTATCTTTCTAGAGATGCTTTATATATATTCAAGCAAACATCAGCAGTGACATTTCACACACTGCTTTGTACCATGTTTTGTTTTGTTGTTTTTTTCACTTGCCGTGACAGCTTCCTCACCCTTTCTTTCCTAAACATCTTAAAAGCATTCCATTTTAAGGAAATATCTGTATAAGTTAACCTGTCATCCAATGAGGGCATTTAGGTTGTATCCCATCATTGCTATCACAAACAAGACAGCGATGAAGAACACTGTACACATGTCACTTCTCTGTGAACAAGTGTAACCACTGGACAGATTCCCAAAGGTGCAGTGGCTAGGTCAAGGGCATGTGGATTTGTACTCCTAATAGATACTGACAGATTGTCCAAGAGTTGTTCTAATTGACACTCCCATCAGCAATCTCTCCACAGATTTACAATAAAGCATCTTATCACTTTTTTTTTTATCAAGCTGATAAGTGGGGGGGGAGGAGGGGAGGAATCATCTGCATTTAGACTGTTTTTCTTTCATTGTGGAGGTTGAAACAACTATTCATATGCCCAGGGGCCTTCTGAATATCTCTCCCATCATCGTCTTTCCACAAACATTTGAGGGTGGGCCCTTTGGACATGGAAGTGGGTTAAGGTTTCTGGGTGGGAGGAAGAGCTGGGACTTGGCTTTTAATGGAGAAGAGGGTTTCTTGAACCCATGGGGAAGAGCTCACTAGAACAGCGGGGAGTGGAGACCATCAGAAATATAGGGTCAAGGTTCTGGAGACCTCTACTAACACTTTTTCCTCATATGAAATGTTTAATATTGTACGGGTATAATGCCAACCAGAGAAGATAAATGTGCAAATGCGATTTTAATGTGTCTTCATCCAACAGATCTGACTAATTATGATAAATTATATTATACATATGTTAAAAGAGTGGTTAATTTATGGATTCTGTATGTTTTGAAATTCAGTTGTCCCAAGTTGATATTTGATCAACATGTTTTTGTATTTTACCTACAAACACATGGGGACTTAACCACAAAAACAGCTCAAGTATGAACATATGCCAACCAATCACTTCTCATGATTTAAACAAATAACTTGGAGGAAACAAGGGAATAGATTCATTCTGGCAGCAGTTTCACAGGAGGAAAAGCTGTAATGGTCTGGTTAAGAATCTAAATAAAATGATACATTGGAGGAAACAGAGGAAAACCAGTGTGCTGCAAATGTGCAGCCTATCCTGGTTCAAATCTGCTTTAATATTTATTTTCACTCCTGGAGATCCAATAACTTGTTTGTGAAGCTAAGTGTCAGATGATAAGCCATCATGTATTCTCCTGGAATAATCAGAGTCACAGAAAAGAAACCATGATAGCAATGGGATTGTTTTACTCCAAACCAGACAGCAATATAAATGTGTGTTAAAGGTGATGTTAACTCTGTTTAAAATGTGTAATTTCTTATTCATTTTAGGGCTTGAGTATATTAGAATTATTAACATAGTTTTAAAATCAGATCTCTCTCTTTCCCTCCCTCCCCCTGTCTCCCACCCCAATAAGAAAGACATGATGAGAAACTATTCCAGCAGGAGGAGCTGGTTTAGAAACAAATGGATTCCATGGCAACTCCTGACTCTACATGACTTCTAATAACTGGCATTTCAGTTGGAAATTGTCTATGTGATATTCTGTCCAACGCTGGTGCTTTATGTGGGGTTTTCCCTAGTTTACATCTCAGAAAAGGAGTCTTAACCTCCAGTTTCATGAATAAGCAGCAGCAGCCGCCACAATATATCACCACCTAACCATGATGCAGCCAGTGATTTGTCAAGTGTTTCTGGATCCAATTTTCAGACTAGCTGACAGAGATGAACAATGAATGAGAAATGTCCAGAGCTGGTATCACATAGTGTAGAAAATCTGGGAGGTGTGTTCCACTGCAAATTGACAGAGTCAAATGTTCTCATTCAACTCAAGAGAGTGTGTGCATCAGGCCCTAGACGGCAGGTCATGCATGTTGGGCTGTGAGCCACAGAGCACTGCACTGGGAGAGAGAGGAACAACGGAACATGGACGAAATTGCCAGAGTTCTCCCTTCCCCATTAACCAAAGCAACCTGAGCTGGTCTTGGGACTAAATGGATCTGCTGATCTCCCAAGGAGTGTCGGCACCACTCTCATGGTGACAAGTAAAAAAAAAAAAAAAAGAAAAAAATATATATATATATATGTAAGTTTTATAAAACCTGATGTCTTAAGTATCATATAGCTTTTACTGGGACACAGGAAAAAATTTTGTCATGCAAGGGTCAAGTGATTGCTTTTAGAAACACTGCAAGTTCATGGCAGAGCCAGTGTAAAGGTGAGAAGGAGCTCAGCTTGTGTTTCTGGACTTGTTCTAAACCTCAGGAGATTGTGCCCCACCTAGGAAAGTCAAGAGTAAAATTCAGCAGTGACTCAGTCCAGTGTCCTACCCAGAGAAGGTGCTTTTTTCTAATTTGTTCAAAGGCACTGTATCGAATAGCACCTGCCCAGCCAGTACTACCCTCCTAGGTGATTCTGGGCTTGTGTGACACATGTCAAAGAATGGTTATTAAGATGCATTGGGAACAATCATGCCTGGGTTTTGGTGGTTAATGAGTGACCAGCAAATAATGTTTTATTCTAGCGAAGTACAGAAGTGCCAGTGACACAGCAAATTTGTTTAGGGAGGGCATGCTCCAGAGAAAGTGTGAAAGTGAAAAAGGAATGTTACTGTGATGAAGAAAAAGAGAGGAGGAGTAACGTTGTGCAAAAAAAAAAAAGTTGACGTTGACATGTACAAAATGGTCTGAAAATTGATTGGTCAAAATCAGAGGAAAATGGCTTTAAATAGCTGAGTATGTTTATTTTTATGACTCTATTTACTAAACAATTAATTTATGCATTTAAAAATAACTTGTAAAAATCACACTCGGTTTGACTAATTGGAAATTGGAGGAAAGGTATAAACCTACTGTAGACCCATAATATTTAACAGTATTATTATACTATAATGATTATAATATTACTAGTAGCCCTGCACACGAATATGTGTGCCAGTAGCTCGCTGCTGCCCTCCAGTAGTTCTCCGCCTGCTGCCCACCCTGCTATAGCTCCCTCTGCTCCCCTCCCCTCAAACCTGCCCCCTCTTATAGCTCTCCATTGCCCGCTTGTAGCTCGCTGCCCCACCCTCCTGCTGATCCGTGATCCAATCAGTCGTTAGGTATCAAGAGTAACAACCATTTGCATATTACATCTTTATTATATAGGATAACCTTACCCAGTGATCAGCAATGCTGCAGTTTACAGAGGCCCTCACATCTTTCTAGAATGAGCTGAAATATGACCAACTTTCAGGCTGTTTCAGTGTTGGAAGCACCTGTGCAGGGAGCAGAGTATGGAGAGCTCTCAGTGGCGGGAAGTGCCTCCCTGGTTCCCAGCTGCTCTAAGAGTTCAGCATGGGAGGAGTTTGTTGGAATTTCTATGGATTGGTGTGCCTCAGTATTTCTGTAAGGAAGGGGCCGGGTGGCATTTCTCCATGTTCCAAAGGAAGGCTGAAGGACAGTGTGCTGTGTAACTTCTCCAGAACCACTCAGGAGTAAAGTATTCCCAGACTTTCCCTTGAAAAGTGATTGGAACTTTCAACAAGTAAGACCAAGTAAAAAGGGGTTATGTGTATTGAAAATTAGGAGAGCAACTCAAGGGGCAACTATGCTCACAAAACCAAGGAGCAGAAGTATCTCTGGGCTGAAATGAGAGGAGCTTTCTCGCTGGCCTGGATTTCTTCTTGAAGCTTTTCTTAGCTTCATGTTGAAATCATTATAGATTTACAGGACATTGCAAAGAAATGTACAGGAAGTTTGGTGCACCCTTCACCCAGCCTGCCCAGTGTTAACATCTTGTATAACATGTAGTACATTTCAATGCCAGGAAGTAACATTGGTACAATCTACAGAACTTATTCAGGTTTCTCCAATTATACATGTGTTTCTCCAATTATACAAGTATACAATTATACTCTCCTCACCTATCCTCTCTCATTATATGCAGTTTTGTCACCTGTTTCACTTAGGGTAACCACCACCCTAATTAAGATACAGAGCTTAACATCACTTCAAGTTTTCTTCATACTACCCTTTATAGCCATGCCTGTTCCTTTCTCCACTCCATCCCTAGTCCCTTGCAATCACTAATCTGTTTTATAGCTCTATGATCTTATTATTTTTAGAATTTTATATAAATGGAATCATATAAGATATATAACCTTTGAGATTGGTGCTTTTGCTCAGCATACCTCCGTTAAAGTTCGTCCAAGTGGTTATATGCATCAATAATTCATTCCTTTTTATTGCTAAATGATATTTCATGGTATGGCAGTACCCTAGTTTGTTTAACCATTCAGCCACTGAAGGGCATTTGGGTGGTTTCCAGTTTGGGGATATTATATAGAGAGACACTATGAACATTTGTATACACATTTTTGTTATGTTTTCATTTCTCTGGACTAGACACCCAAGAATACAACTGCCTAGTTGTATGGGAAGTCCATTTTTAACTTTTAAAAGAAACTGCCAAACTATTTTCCAGCGTGAGTGTGCCATTCTACATTCCTACCAATGAGGTATGAGCAATCTAGTTTCTCCACATCCTTGCCAGCTTTTGATGTTATCATTATTTTATTTTGTGACAGTCTGATGTTAGTATGCTGTTAATTTGCATCTCCCTAATGGATATTGATGTTGAACATCTCACCATGTCCGTGTGTGGGGGGGTGGGGGTAGGGGTGGAGTTTATTTATAAATTTTAAAAAATGTATTTTTATGCTTTTCTCCAAAACTTTTTTCTTTTTTAGGAATTTATCATTCAGAGATACTTGCACATGTGGGCCGTTACATGTAAAGGGAATTCATTACAGAACCACAGTTTATAATTGTGAAAGGCAGAAACAGTAGGGGAATGGTACATCCAAATGATGCATCACCATGCCCCATTGAACTGAGTGGCTTAAATACATAAAGTTCGCCAAGGCACATGGTTCAATGAGAAAAGACACAGTGGCAGAAGGCTCTGTGAAGAGGTGAAGAAAATTCTCTATGCACACTCACATATACACATATATGTAAAGCCACAGGAATAGGTCTGGAAGAGGGAACTCTTGAAAGGAACAATAAATGAGTTTACTCTCTTTATATGCTTAAGCAGGCATTTAATACTGTTCTAATTAAACACATTTACAAAGATTGGATTATATAGAAAGATGTTTTAACAGTAGGGTAGAAGGATCTTTCCTTGTCAATAAACCAGCTTCCCCAGAGGCTGCAGGAAACCCTGAGCTGCTCTCTAGACTCCCCCCTCCTCCCACTTCTCCAGCCTCACCCTGTGGTTAGGGAGTTCATGTGCATGAGCTGGGGCAGCCTTAGCTTCTCTATTCAGAAAGGCTCTGGAAAAACTGGCCGGGGCTCCCTCGTGAGCGAGAGATCCCACTGTCCCCAGGTCCTGGATCATTTTGTTGCTTTCTGCCTTATGTTGGGGGCAGCACAGAATGGCAGAGGCAGGATTTGGAATCCAAAGAGTGGGGCTCCAGCCTGGACCGCCATTCCCTGCGACGCCCGAGCTTTCCGTGTCTTCATCTTCAAAACCAGGACAACTTCGCATGTGGAAGGCCCCTGGGCTGTCAAGACAGGGATCTATCTCCCCACTCCATGCCTGGGGAAGCAGGGGGGGTGGGGGGAGACATGTTAAAGGGACTCCGGAAATATATTTTCAATAAATGCATTCAGTGCAATTCCATGCGGTGTTTTTGCAGATGAATCAGACTAAGTGCTTTGTGAAATTCTGTGGGGTTTCTTTTTTTCATTAAAAGTTTATGTGAGAATGCTATTTCTGGATCCATTTAGGTTTCTTGCTTTCTTTCTTTGAATTTCACTTTCATCTCCATCCCCAGTGACATTTGTGTGCAAGGGCACTCAAGGACAGAATGCCAGCAGTATAAGTTTGCCCTCTATAGGTGGACATTTTCATTACAAGGGTTTTCCTGTGACTTAGATAGTGGTCTAACAAAACCCAAAACCAAAATGCCCCAATAATTTCTACTCTAAACGCATCTCCATATATTTGCTTTTGTTATTCCCATAACCATTGATATTGATTAGGATCACTAGCAATGATGTTTGTAATTATAGACCAGTGTAAAACTTTAGCTTTATGAAAATTTGTCTTAAATGTTGCATTGGTATTTTTCATATTTAATCAATTTAACAGTATTTATAAAAATATAAAAGATTGCAATTTATAATATAAAGATTGAGTTTCTTCAGAAAAAATTTAAAAATCTAGATTACTCTTCCCTACTGCTTGTATTACAAGTGAAAGCACGGGCCTGTACAGCTACAAACCATCATGCCTACAGTTGAATAATTCTGGGCAGTGGAAAGAACACAGCCTTCTTTTATGATATCTGAGCTCCACTTGATCATGACCTGGTCTCTGAGCATCAATTTTCATATCTATGAATGAAGTGATTAGATTATATTTTCTGTGAAGTTTCTTCTAGCTCTAATAGAGTATATGGCTAAAACGAATTACAACAGTGATACCTGACATTTAATAAGGCCATATTACTTGCCAGATGCTGAGTTAAACACTGTCTACCTTGATCTGCTTGACAAATCTATGCAATAGGTACCACTATTACAAGTAAAGTAAATTGAGAAAGAATAAGTAACATGCCCTAAATTGCTAGATGTTAGGACCAGAATTTTATTTTTTAAAATATATGTTATTGATTTTTTTTACAGAGAGGAAGGGAGAGGGATAGAGAGTTAGAAACATCCATCAACTGTCTCTTGCAAATCCCTACTGGGGATGTGCCCACAACCAAGGTACATGCCCTTGACCAGAATTGAACCTGGAACCTTTCAGTCCGCAGGCCAATGCTCTATCCACTGAGCCAAACCAGTCAGGGCAGGGCCAGAATTTTAACATGGACAATCTGACTCCTGTTATCCCTTTTCATATAGTCCCTTTGGAAGTCCACTTTTATATTCCAATGATGCTGCCACTATTATTTTTGGAATAATTTCAGAGAGGAAGGGAGAGGGAGAGAGAGAGGGGTAGAAACATCAATGATGAAAGAGAATCACTGATCGGCTGCCTCCTGCAGGCCCACACTGGGGACCAAGCCCACAACAACCTGGGCATATGCCCTAGATCAGGAATTGAACCATGACCTCCTGGTTCATAGGTCAACACTTAACCACTGAGCCACTCTGACTGGGCTGGAATGCTCTTTTAATCTACAAACTAGTCCATACTATTGGGCTAATTTGAGAGAGAGATGGGTTAATTTGAATCATACAAGAAAGTTGGCCTTGCTGATGGTTGGCTACCTCCAAAATGAGCAAGTGATTGGATTAACTTTTTTTGTGGAGCCATCTACATCCAACATATATGAAGTCCCTAATTCTGGGTCCATTTAAGTTTATGTTCTCTTATAAGAAAACACCCTGTGCTGTTTGGAAGAGATGTGGGGACTCACAAGAGTCAAGAAAGGGAGCCACCAGCCAAGCCACAGTTGTTTGTGAGAGAGGAGCGGGGTGTGGGCAAGACGAGGCATGGAGTGTAGGCAAGGCGGAGTTTGGAAAGTGCAGGTGGGTTTAACCAGAGAGGAGAGCTTTTCTCTGGAATCAGTGAAAAGGAATGTGTGGAGTGGAGGAGGGGCTGTGTAACGAGGAACTGCTGAGGGCAGGGGTCTTGGAAAGCTCTGCCTATCTCCTGCAATAAGCTCCCTAGGCGATGCCCTTTACCCCCAATGTATCTGCCATCACCCCATTCCTATGGCTATCGACATTTACTTCTCTTTTGAGACCTCCAGACCCTCCAGATCCGCATTCACATTGCATGCTGACACAGCTACCTACTTTCGGGGACTCAGACTCATGTGCCCAAAGAACTTATCTGTTCCTCCTGGGTTTCTCATTTCAGGCCATGGCCTCAACATGCTCAAAACCAACAGGATCAGCTCCTAAAAGACATTATCAGACTTCCCCTTTTCTCCCTTTCCCACATCCCACCAACCACCCAGTCCTGCCACAGGTGCACCTTTCCTGAGTGGAGCACACAGACTTTCAGGTCACATGAACTTGAGTTCAAACGCTAACACTGTCATTATTATCTGTAAGTCCCTGGCCAAGACATAATCTAACTGAAGCTCATTTCACCATCTGTAAAGTGAGTACATGAGTTAATGTACATAAGAGAACCTTGTTTCAGGTTTGTATGAATCAAGCAGAAGTATTATTATGGCAACATGCATCCTTGATAGTCAATAAATGTCCATTGGATTGAAAGTTTCTGAACAATTTTATATAACTGTGTGCTAGCTATTTGCACCTCATTCCCAACCACACTCCCCCAGCAGATCCATTCTCTACCCTTTCCACACTGCTCTATGCTCCAGACATTGAATCTCTTTAGAGATTCTCGGAGGGAAGCTGGCCTCCCACCCGCTACTGGTTGAGTTTAATCAGAGGCACAGCTATTGGACAATGGGGTTGAGGAGGGGAGGCGAGAGGTCAGATTGTTTATTGCCTTGTTCTCTTCAGGCCATGGCTTCCATGGTGGTTGTGTTCTCTAAGCCCCAGATCTGGGGGGCAGCCCCTCTTTTACAACCTTAGTTCTCACCAGTGTAGAGGTCCCCTCTCCCCTTGCCCTTTTAGATCCAGGAAAGGTGAGGGCTTCTTACTCCGGCTAGCCTCTAGGTGCTGCAACCCTGTGCCACTTCTGCACAGTCCCTTCATTAAACTCTTCTCAGTTAAACCCTCTGAGTGCTCCCGTCTGTTTTTATTAGAGTCTGTTTGGGACAAGGTGCAAATGGCCTTTTGGACAGAATGATCTGGCAGTGGCCCGCAGGGTGAATAGCTGGGATGGAATCTGTCTGGAGAGAAAGTGTAGATGAGGGATAGGCTAGCAAGGCAGTGAAGTGAGGTGAAAAGAAGTAGCAGGTGGAAACCCATTCTCCTTTGCTGTGCTGAGCACCTTCCTCTGCTACAGGCTACTCTGGGGTGTTGAGATGCCATGTGTGTTCACTATCTACTTTGAAAGCCAAAGACTACTTTTAGCTGACTGCCTGGAGAACTGAAAGACAAATCTAAGGAACTGAGCACCTTATGGGCAACCATAGTGCCAATGAACCCTGATTTGCCTGCTCTAGCCCAACCTTGGGACTAGCTGTAGTAGATCCTGTATTTAATTGGGACTATAGAAGTCTTTGTTTCTTTCCCAGCAAAAATCAAATATGCACTCTCTATGTTCCCTTAGCATTTCAAAGACACCCCAATTTAGGATTGACTGTGTTGACTTTGAGGGCAGGGACAAATCAACTGGTTCGGCTTTGGATTACTCTGCCCTAGCTCTGAGGAAGGCCCTTTGGATGTCTGGGTTTGGGGGCTGGCTGGGGTAGAGATGGATGAGAGTGAAGCCTCATGAATTCTAAGCTGTGCAGAGCCCATGCACAGGGCAGATGAGAACAGAAACAGCTTTGAGTGAGTGGCTTGTAGAATGGGGAAGTGGAGCCATAGGAGGAAGATGGTAGAGCTGGGGGCTCAACCCTGTCAAGATGTCACAGTACAGAGGGGAGGAGGGTAAAACTGGCCTTTCTCACTCAAACTGCTCTTTGTCTCTTAGTTCTTTACATAATTCTGGCTTTGCAGAGGTGTACAGTCATGTTAGTTGGTAAATAAAGTTCAACATCACTGCTCATGCTGTTGAATTGACTAAGGTAATATTTTTAATTAGAGACATCAGAATATTTTCTTTCTTCTGTAAAAATGGCCATACAGTTTTGAGTTTTCTTGCCTCTTTTATGGGGTTATTAAGGATGATTGACAAGATACAATTTCATTGGGCAGGTTCCATGATGGGTTCATTATTAAGTTACCTTAGGGACCTAGAATATGATTGACAGTCACAAAATACTTGTGACATGATATGATTCAGGCAGGCTGGAGAATGAGGTCACTCTATCTGTATCTCACCGAAGATGGCAGCATCTTTGTCTAGCACCTGTGATAGACAACTTTCCCATCATAAGTTTGAGATTTGAGTTAAATGAGACTTTCCTAACTAAAGCATGCTTTGCCCTCTGTTCTCTCCCCTCTGACTTCGTTTTGTTTTCCTCCTCCATTTCTCACTGGCAGAAGCAGACCTTGCCCTGGACAATGTGGCCCTTAGCAGGAGCCCTGGAGCAGACCCCTCCGTTATGTCCTTCACGTCCAGCATGGATCTTCTCCCTAGCTCTGCCTGCCGCATTTTAGGACTTGGAAATGCATTGTAAAGACTGGCCTAATCGATTCCTGGATTAAAATAATGGCCTAGGAATGCCGTGATAATCACAAGAGGAGAGCAGGACCCTGCCCCAAGTAAACTCTTCCTTCTTTGTTTTTCATGTTTTGATCTTATGAGCCTTGACTAGGCTCCTTTGAAAACAATGGCAACCTCTTCAAAGGGGACTATCAAGCCCTTTAAATGGGCTAATTATGCTCCCGGTTCCCACCATCTATCCGCCCTTGACAAGCTCTAGTAGAAGTCAACAGGTGGTTGTCCAAATATAAATGAAAAGGCTTAACTCTGAAACAGGGCTGTCTGAGGGGATTTTTAGGAAGCTTTACTCTGTGGTTTTGGCAGTGACCCTGTATTTCTTTGCCAGTGTACCGAGAAATTTGACCTGTGTCACTCAGAGTTAGTGATTTTTTATCACTACTGTCTTCACATAAGACCTACCCATTCTTTCTCTTTCCCCCAAAACTCAAAAATAAAAAGGAGAGAGAGAGAGAGAGAGAGAGAGAGAGAGAGAGAGAGAGAGAGAGAGAGAGAGAGAGAGAGGAGAGAGAGAAAGAGAAGAAACAAAGGAAAGACAATGATACAGTGATACAGGAACATTTGGTGAGTTTATATTTTATTCCCTTATTAAAGTCACATTTATAGGTATAAAAAACAGGACGTTTTGATGTGGGCAGAGTGGGAGGAGAGGTGTTTTGTAATCAGATTTCTCTTTATAAAATTTGCAGACAATACTATGACAAATTATTAGAGTTATCTGTTATTTAAGTTACTGCCGGCTTCTCAAGGAGGATTGAAAACTAATTAACGGGGGTGGGGGCAGAGAAAGGAAGGACCATAGGATATCATTTTTCTAGGCTAGCCCTAGTTTTCTTTGATATTCTCTCTTCTCTACCTCTTAGGCAGCCAACCACCACCGATAGGCCATGTGATCCCACAGAAAAATATTGACTCCAGGCAAAACCCATTTTCCAAAGTAGAACCTGTGTGCTTCAAAGTGGTAGCAAATTTGTCAGTAGAATGTACCACGTAGAAACATTGCAAAGTTTGGGATTTAATTCAGAATCTAACTTCATTCTTCATCTTCCTTGGGAAATAGTTTGAGACTACTTTAGAAGAATAACCTGTCTTCTCTTCCTATTTTAGTAAGTCATCCTGGGTGTTTTGTAATTCTATAAAACCACTTAAAAGAGATAAATATAACAGGTTTTTAAAATTGAGGGGCAGAAAGCTTTGATTACATAAATAAAAAATACACATCCAAGATCAGCTTACATATATGGCATTAATAAGTTACATGACTCAAGTAGAAATCCCCAGGTAAACATCAGGACAAAGGTAAACACTCCCATTAATCTCTAAGTAATGCACTCAGCTTACATACATGACATTAATAACTAAGGTATGTGAATCAAATAAAAATCCCTATGTAAACAGCAGTGACAAAGGTCAACACTCACATTAAGAGGAGGCCAGTGTGGAGTCCTTCATCCTCCTTCTTGACCAGGGTCGGGAAGCCTGGACCCCCCCGGGTCCCAAATATCCAGCTGGGTCAGTGAGCAGGACAACTGCCCTTAGGAGCTGCCCTCTGAAAGGCTCTTTGCAAGCAGCTCCCTGTGCCTGTAACTTGGGTTTTCTAAGATGCCTGAGGCTCCTCCTCCGAGAGCTCTCCTGCGATATGGCCCGAGGGAACACACACCCTGTCTGAGCCCGATGCCAATGTCAGATGGGCTGGGGACAGCTGACCTCTGTGGAGCAGGCACCCCTCGTAGCCTGGGTGACTCCACTGTGTTCCCAAAACACCGAGATCCCATCTCAGCCTGCTGCTGCGGAGCCTCCGCATCTGGTGGGGCAGGGAAGATGCTCACGGGCTTGCTTTTCTCTTGGAGAAAAGGGGCCGGCTTGGACCACAAAGAGGTGAGCAGAGGCCGCAAATGAGTCCGAAGAGACCATCATTTGGAACCGACGTGGTCCCTTTTCTTGCCGCACCTACCCACCTTAATATGGAGAAATGGCCACAGGAATGGAGCAAAAGGCATTTGCAAAGACTGTGCGTGTAGAACGATTTTGTTCCTCAGCCCTTGTTACGGGATGGCAGACGTTAGCACTTGGTAACAATGATGGTCGAGCTCTTCTGAAGTGAATGTCTCCTAATGAGCTTCCAAATTAGAGAGGAGAGGAGACCTGGCTAACCTCCACATGCTATTGGCATCAGAAACATGGTCAAGTTACAATCTAGCACTTATCTTAAGAGCTTATGGATGTCAAAGAATGTTGTAAACCGAAGAATAAGTCTATCTAGCAAATCCACAGTGGCCCCTCTACGGCTAATTAAGATAAGTTCTACATTAAATGAAAAAAGAAAGAAAGAAAAAAAAGAAAAGAAAAGAAAAAAGACTGATGCCAGGGTGAAAGGGGAAATAGTCCCATCAAGTTGTAAATGTCTAATTAAAACTTTGTGAAAAGCAGCTAGCTAGCAAGAACGGAATACTACAATTTAAGCTCAAAAAGAGAAGAGAATGACTTCGTTCATCTTGGGAAGGCAAACTGCTGTTCTAACAGGCTGCCTTTGTGTGAAACACTTTTTCAAATCTCCTCTTTGGGAGTTTTCAGAATTAATTACTCCAGAATCATAGTTTTGTTTTGTTTTTGACCAAAGCTGTTTTTACCTAGACTGACCGTGTTAATTTTTGACCATTCAAGAAATCAAATTCTCGCCGGGACCGGTTTGGCTCAATGGATAGAGCGTCGGCTTGGGGACTGAAAGGTCCCGGGTTCGATTCCGGTCAAGGGCATGTACCTTGGTTGCGGGCATATCCCCAGTAGGGGGTGTGCAAGAGGCAGCTGATCGATGACTCTCTCTCATCGATGTTTCTAACTCTCTATCTCTCTCCCTTCCTCTCTGTATAAAATCAATAAAATATATTAAAAAAAAAAAAAAAAAAAAAAAAAAAGAAATCAAATTCTCTCTCAGAGAACAAATGTTTGCCACAACTGAGGAGAAGGTACCTCGGATTCTGAAGGGAATTCTGAAAGGAAGTTTCAAAAGCCCGTGGGCAATGACTGCATTGTTGAAAGAAGCACAGTCTATTGCCTCTACTCTGAAGTAAATAATATCCATTCAGGTGCAAACGGATTTGCTAAAAGTCAGAATGCTTCAAATCACACCTTAAATGTTTCAAAATGAGATTCCTGCGAGTCATTTTTAACCAAAGGAGGATTGCTAAGATGTGTACAATTCTTTTTAAGATATAAGAGGAAAGTGTAAATCTTTTCTCTTCCCCTTCAAAACACACTGGCGTGTTAAGACTCTTACACTTAGTGTTTATGAAAGGATCTACAATACCTGCCATGTCATAAGAACTAACACAAATTATTTCCCCATTTTTAGTTTTCATTCCTTCTGCTTCCCTATCTTGTAATTTTTTATCACTAAATCTTAGAGATTTATTTTTACTTATTATTTTTTAAAATTTCTTTCTTAATGATAGTTCTCAGGCAGCAGGAAGGTAGAGCCCATTTGTGGGGGTGGGGGAGGGAGGGAACAAATCCTAAAGGGATTAAGAAAAGTCTGAAGTCCTAAAATATCCTATTAATTCTATTTTCAAGATATCATTCTCCCAGAATTTCCCAGATATCTACTAATTGTAGCAATACGAGAGCATGAGTGGACTGGGCTCAGAATCCTTGTTCCCTCCCTCCCCCTCCCTGACCTCCAGCCATTGCCTGGTCTCTGAAAGTCACATTGACATCTCAGGAACCATTGGAAAATTTTCAAAGCCCCAAAGTTTTCCAAAGTGCTGACTTAGGAAGCTGGACTGCTTGGTGTGCATTTATAGAACTTTTCCACCAGGTTCCCTATTCATGTGGTGAAGCAATCAATACGGATGAAGTGACTGTATAAAGCTCTGATCCTGGCCTCATTATGAAATCACCACCTCAGCTACACACAGATCAAGCACCCCTAGGACCTCACTGGGCATTGGAGGGAAGGAGGTGGGCTGGGGTGGGAGGGCAGGTGGTGGTGATGTCTTGGAAATAAAGAACATTCATCTCTTTAGAAGCCACTGGGATATCAGGGCAAGCAGGGCTGTCCTCTATGGCAGTGAGGTGAGGGGAGAGGGTTTGAGGCAGGGAGGTCTGTGCCAGGGCCTCATCAGCTGCTCCATCTTCCACTCCCAGACTAACTTTTTGAGTTGCAAAGGGTGGAGGACATGGACAGCCACTGTGCTTAGTGCCTGTCATTCCAAATGTGAATGACAGGCACTAAGGAGCCCACATTTTGAGGAGCCCACATTCCAAATGTGAGCTCGAAGCTGCCAATCTTCAAGGTCAGTGTGCCTGTTGGACAGTGTGACTGGGTTAGACACTTTGTGGTCAGAGGTTCAAATTCCTCCCGATGTATTAGGCCCATGTCCTTGAGAGGCTTATATCACTTCTCTGGGTGTCTTAGCGCAGCATGAGGAGGAATGCCAGCCTCACAGAGTTGCTGAGAAGACTTGAAACAGCAGGGAAATAACACGTATGGGCACTTGCTTTTTACTGACCCCCCCACTGGTCCCTAATATTGAACCTCTATGACAATTTTGACATCAGCATATAGCTGGTAGTAAAAGTAGTAAAGATGTAGTTTGCTACCAGGCCTGTCTGACTCCGAGTCCTCTGTCTTTTCTGCTATCCTATAGTACTCAGTAACTGTTAAATTCTCTTCCAGAAGATCCCTTAAAGCTAGAGTGAATGGCAGGGCAAGGAGGGAGCAGGAGGCTGGGGGATGGAGACAGACTCAGTCATGGTCTGTGGAGGGCACTGGTGCTTTGTGGGGACGTGCTGGCAAAGGAAAGATGTGTTTTCAAACCCATGTCCTTAATACCAGCCAAGGTCAACCCGAGAATAATTTGCAGTGGAAAATTACACCCGGCAAATTCTGCAGCCCGATCCTAATTAGGAGCTAACCTCTCTTATTAGGTGAACTTTTTCTTTATTCCTTCGCCGTGGAGAATGGACTGTCATTTGTTAATGAAATAGCATGCTAATATATGTCGCCTTATAATTTGTGGATGATCAAGAGAAAATGTTCTTTCATAAGAAAAACAGGGCTTTTATTTCCCACTTTTTGTTTTTAATCCCTTCAAAATAATCAATCCCTTCAACATGTTCCATTGGCCTCATAATAAAGGAGTGAGGAATGAGACCGAGCCTTCTTTCGCAGTTACCCATTTGTTCAGCCTCGTGGTTTCGCGGTTTCAATTCAGCCATGGTTTATTCGGATCTCAGAGGACGCTGAACGACACTCTCTGAAGCGGAGCTTACAGCCCCAAAGAAACTTACGACCAAATGCAATCAAGGCAGATACACATGTAGACAAGGGTGAGATTACGGGGTAAAATTACCCCAACCATGCAGATGTATACCCCAGGCCTGATGCCGCTCTGGACCCTTCCATCTCACGGGGCCTCTGAGCAGGGATGAGCAATTCTTACCGAAGTGCTACACACGGACCAGACGACGCCCTGGCTTTTCCTGGTCCTAATGTCTCCTTTCTAGTCACTCTGGCTGCTTAGATCCTGGGCACTGCCTCTTACTTGGAAGGCACTTGGAAAAGACGTGCTTCTCCTGGCAGGGATCCACCAGCAGCGCGCAGGGGCCAGGTCAGCAGGAGGACTCACTGAGCTGTGTCCTGCTCAGAGGCAGGCTGGGGAGTCAGAGCTGAAGACAACGTGGTCCCTGCCCTGGAGGGAGTTGTTCTCCACTGGGCCGGACAGACTCACAGACAGACTCACAGACAGACAAGTTTAGCAGTATGGACAGGCGCAGCCATGGAGGGAGGTAGGGAGGGAGAGGGGAGAGCAGGGAATGGACACTTGGCCTGCTCAAAGATATGCCTCCACACTGAGATCTGAGGATGAGCCACAAAGCCTTCAGCCACACAGGCCACGGAGGTCAAGAAGGCCACAAAGACCCCGGAGGCCTTCTAAGCATGGAGACCAATTGAGCCAAGGCGTGGAGGTGTGGTCAGTATAAGGGAAATAAAAGTAATGGGGCAATGCTGGCTGTCATGGCTCAGTGGTTGAGTGTCGACCTATAGACCAGGAGGTTATGGTTTGATTCCCAGTAGAGGAGCATGCCTAGGTTGTGAGCTCCATCCCCAGTTTGGGTTGTGTAAGAGGCAGCTGGTCAATTATTCTCTCTCTGTCCTTCTCTCCCTTGCTCTCTGAAATCAATAAAAATAAATAGATAAAAGTCATGAGTCAAAGCATGAGGCAGCGGATTTGAGGCAGAGGCCACAGTGTCTGTACCTCAGAGCTACAGAGAGGGTTTATATGAGTTTCCTGGGGCTGCCATGCCCCATACCAAGGTCCCAAAACCAGGGAGCTGAGAACAACAGAAATCATTGTCTTAGTTTTGTTGGTTGGAAGCCTGAAAGCCAGTGCTGGCAGGGCCGCTCCCTCTGCAGCCTGCTGGGGGATCCTTCCTGGCCTCTTGCAGCTCAGCTGGTCCATATGTACCTTGACTCCAATCACTGCCTTCCCTACAGGCATCCTCCGTGTCTCTTCATGTCATCTTGCCTCTATGTCGATCTCTATTCAAATTCCCCATTTAATAAGAACGCCAGCCATATTGGATTAGAGCCCAATTTAAGGCTCTAATTTTGACTTGAGGACCTTGGTAAAGACCTATTTACAAACATGGTGACATTTTCAGGCTTGGGGGGGAGGGTGGCAGGGGTTGAACTTCAACATAATCCTTTTGGGGGGAAGAGGGGATGAAACAATTCAACCCACAACAGGGATGAAAGAAAAATTACTTTGAGATTATTTTTTTTTTAAGAACAAAAATAAAATTCCTTTCCCAGAAAGTCTTAAGTTTTTCTTCTTACTGAAAATCTCGAATCTGCCCTGGTTTTAATAATTCTTTAAGAAAGGGTTGTCTCTACTGAGCATCCACTCAAATTCACCGGCCTTATCATAAGCACATACTTCAAACAGTGCAGAGGATTCGTACTTTCTCCAGGGAGAGTCCATCCATTCACTGGCACAAATGGGAAGTCACCTTCTTTCTCCCAAAGTTGTCCTCTATGGGAAATGAAAGTTTTTTTCTTAACCCTCCTTTGAACCCCTATGCCCTCAAACACATAAGTAGTGAATCGTTTTGTAAAGAAAATACCAAGTGCAATTTTAAAATTCTGTTTTGTTTGTGGGAAGCAGGTTACAATTTTGAAAGTTTTCCTTTTATCAAATATTTTAAACCAACTATTTTTAATGGAAAAATACTATGTAAGCACAAGGTAAAATAAACAAATAAATAAATAAATAAAAATCAAATGATACAAAATGTTAAACATTAGCGTCTCCTTCCAGTCCTCTCCTCAGAAGCCATCGCTCATACATTTCTCATATGGCTTTCCAGAATCATTCTACGGAGAATCTTGACTTCTTTGGGCAATTCACACTTAGCCAGAAAACATGTTGTTAAGTGAATATGTTAGAGCCTGGGGTCAGGCTCTAAAATACTCATCAGCAGCGTCTGCTGGAAATCAGGGACTCTTACCACTGAATCCACTGCCTGAAAAGTACCGTTAATTTCCTAGACTTTTCTCTCTCTCTCTTTAAAAAAATATATATATTTTATTGATTTTTTTTTACAGAGAGGAAGAGAGAGGGATAAAGAGTTAGAAATATCGATGACAGAGAATCATTGATCAGCTGCCTCTTGCATATCCCCTGCTGGGTATGTGCCCACAACCAAGGTACATGCCCTTGACCAGAATCAAACCCAGGACCTTTCAGTCTGAGGGCCGATGCTCTATTCACTGAACCAAACCAGTCTCGGCAACTCTTCTCTTACTTTGCTTTCTTCTAGGTCATCTTTTCCACCACAGGAAGGCATTTGTCTGCCTAGTGACCTGAAAGCAGGAAGGATATTCTGTGACCTCACTTTGTTCTGTCAACCTTCACTAGAGACGCCTTAACTGATCCCTTTAAAAGAAAATGAGACAGTGAGCTTAGTGAGTGCCGTTAGTAAGTTTACTGTTAGTTTTATTGTCTATATTAGACAGCCCCTTAGTCTATTATTTTAAATTTGTGTTTGTTCCACTGATACTTCTCAAGTGCTTTCTAGGTATGAGGTCAGGTGCTCTGTAGGTGAAGGTACAGGGTGAACCAGTGCCCTCAGAGAGAGGCTGATGCTCTGGGGTTTAGAAAATGAGGGGAGGAGGTGGCATATACTGATGAGACCATCATGGCCAATTTTTGTGGCCACTTGTGTTCTGTGGCATCTTCATAGCTTTATTCTATTTGAAGGTTGTGCTTAGTATATATTTCTCCAGTTGATGCACAAGAGATAAAATATATATAATATAAATTCTAAAAGATAAAGATTGCTCCTGAAAATGACTCAAATAATGAAGAAATTTTATGTGTAATCTTTTTATTTTTTTTCTTGAATAAATCTTAGGTTGTGGTGAAATGTCTGACATCCCTTTAACTAGATAGCCCATTTAGTGTGTTTGGAATCAACATCATTGGGATTGCTACATTTGCAACTCTCTTCAAAGGTGGCTTTTCTCTATTTAGACCTGTCTTCACAGGGTTGGGGTAGTTTGCTCCTATGGCTGTAGCTGAAACTGGGTGGTAATAGTTGGCAAGAATCTTCTTTTTTCCACTCTCTGATAGGATATATAAAGAAACACATTTAATAGGAGTAACCAAGCCTGCCCCCCCAAAGAGATATCATTTGACCAAATACGCTGTATGGGAGAAATAATTTTTAATGTCAGCTTTAAAAGTCAGTAAATCAAAAATAGAAGAGAACCTTTTAAGACCTTTGTCGCACCATGAAGCATGCAGGCATGCTTGCTAATTCGTGATGACATTTTATTCAGTCCTGTTTTGCCAGGGGAGATAGGACAGGGCATATTCCCCCTTCTGAGGAGGTTTACAATGTCGGTTTCACTCCTGTGGTGCAGGAGGTGTAACTGCCCACCCAGCAGCTCTACCTCCGCCAGCCTGCCAGGGTCAGAAGCGTTGTATCCTGGCTCAGCAGAGAAGTGAAACAGGGGGATCGCTTTGCTTCTTGACTGGTTTCTTCAGGTGACTCCTAGAGGATCCACCGGTGAGGGAATCTCCCACAGAGGACAGAAGAAACATCCACTGGGAAATTGTACAGTTAAATCTAAGCTTAAAAATGGCAGAAGAGGAAAAAGCACACTAACTCTTTTTGTACATAACCAGGGAATCATGAGACAGGGCTGCTCTGTTCCCACAGCCCTGGCCTGGACGATGGCTCCATGGCTGTCTTCGTTCTATTCTGCAATTTCAACACCACTTACTTAGATGAGTTTCTGTGGAGAAACCCATGGATTCACCTTGGTAGATTAAATTTTGCCCTAAAAATATAAACACATCCTACTAGTCTAGGCAAACCACAGGTTGTTTTTTTTTTTTTTTTTTGGCCTAATTTCTTTTTATTCTACAGGCTTACCATGAATATTACTTGGCATATTTTTAGGTGTTTTTTTTTTTTTAATTGATTTTTAGAGAGAGGAAGGGAAAGGAAGAAGAAACATTAATGTGAGCGAGAAATATCGATGGATTGCCTCCTACATGGGCCCCAACCAAGAACTGAACCTGCAACCTGGCTATGTGCCTGTCAGGGAATCAAACGAGGAACCTTTTGGTGCATGGGACGACACTGAATTTTTATGAAATTAAAGATAATTCACTGAGAAGTGGGGAAATATTTATTTCAACAATTATTTGTAGTAGTTAGAAACAAATGTTTGAAACAAATATAGAAGCCCATTAATTTAAAAATGAATAAATAAACTGATACATTATATACTAATTTAAAAATGAGTAAATAAACCGATACATTATACAGGTTGTTTTCAAATCTTAGCTATTATAAATTGTGCTGCTATAAACATAGGGGTGCATATGTCCTTTCTGATTGGTGTTTCTGGTTTCTTGGGATATATTCCCAGAAGTGGGATGGATTACTGGGTCAAAAGGGAGTTTCATTTTTAATTTTTGAGTAATCTCCACAATGGTTGTACCAGTCAGTCTGCATTCCCATCAGGAGTGCACAAGGATTCCTTTTACTTCACATCCTCTCTAGCACTTGTTGATTTGTTGGTGATAGTCATTCTGACAGGTGTGAGGTTGTACCTCATTGTTGTTTTGATTTGCATCTCTCAGATGATTAGTGACTTTGAGCTTGTTTTCATATGTCTCTGGGCCTTCTGTATGTCCTCTTTCAAAAAGTGTCTATTTAGGTCCTTTGCCCATTTTTTGATTGGATTGTTTATCTTCCTTTTGTTAAGTTGTATGAGTTCCCTGTAAATTTTGGAAATTAAACCCTTATCTGGGATAGCATTGGCAAATAAATTCTCCCATGAAGTAGGCTTTCTTGTTGTTTTGCTGATGGCTTCTTTTGCTGTGCAAAAGCTATTTATTTTAATGTAGTCCCATTTGTTTATTTTCTCCTTAGTTTCCATTGCCTAAAAATAACTTTTTAAAAAATTGTGGCTAAATACACATACAATGGTATTAAGTACATTCATATTGTTATGCAAACATCACCACCATCCATCTCTTAAACTTGTTTTATTTTGCAAAACTAAAACTCCCCATTACCATTTCCCCCCAGCTCCTAGCACCTACCATTTTACTTTCTGTCTCTATGAATTTGACTGCTCTGAGTACCACATATAAGTAAAATTATACAGTATTTGTCTTTTTATGACTCTTACTTAACTTTGCAGCACATCCTCGAAGTTCATCTATTTTATTGCATATTTCTGTATTTCCTTTCTTTTTGTACTTCCTTTCTTTCAAGACTGAATATTATTCCATTACATGTCCATAACACATTTTTCTTATCTATTCATCTGTTGATGGACACTTGGGTTACTTCTATGTTTTATCTATTTTGAATAATGCTGCCATGAACATGGGCATATAAATATTTGAGATCCTGCTTTCAGTTCTTTTGGGTATATACCCAGAAATGAAGTTGCTCAATCATGCGGTAATTCTAGTTTTAATTGTTTGAAGAGCTATCATACTATTTTTTTCACAGTGGTGGTACCATTTTACATTCCTATCAACAATGAACAAGGGTTCTAATTTCTCCACATCCTTGCCAACACTTTGTTATTGGGTGTTCACCCTCCCCCATCTAATTAGTGTGACGTGGTATCTCATTGTGGTTTCAATTTGCATTTTTCTAGGCATTAGTGAATTGAGTATATTTTCATGAGCTTGTACATGTTTTTTGAGAAATGTCTATTGAAGTCCTTTGCCAATTTTTGTCTAGTTTTTGGAGTTACCTTTATATTCTGGATATTAATTCCTTATCAGATACATGATTTGCAAATATTTTCTTCCCTACTGTGGGTTGTCTTTTACTCTTAATGGTGTCTTTTGATGCACAAATGTTTTTAATTTTCATGAAGTTTAATTTGTCTATTTTCCCTTTTATTGCCTGTGCCTTTGGTGCTATATCCAAGAAATCATTGCCAAAACTGAAGCAAGACATGACTTTTAATTATAATCACCATTTCTCTTTCCCTCACTGTTTACCAGGGTGGAACAGATCTTATTTTTCGTCTACAGAACCTATAACACATGCATGTAATTACAACTTGGGTGTACTTTACATTTTCCTTTGCATTGTAACATTCTACATTATTTCATTATCTTTAGCTGATTTTATTAAACACTTTTTGTTCTGAAAAATTTTCCCAGGTATTGGATTACTGTAATTGGTATCATCTTTCTGATTCTCTCGTTAAGCTGTTTTCCAGCATCTTGAAAGCCTGTGCTTTCCGTCTGATTGCTGGTGCTCGGATTTGTTGGAATGTGCATGCAGATTGCATCTCAGTGAACAGTTAGTTATTTTAAATGTGTCAGAATTGTCCCTAGAAGATTTCCTAAATAAAAGCTGATTCCAGTCAATTTACCTAAATTCAATCTGAATTGCCTCAGACTCTGTCTTTAACACATTCAATGTTTATGCAGTGCATTCTCATGAGCATTTAAAATATTGTTTGGGGACAGGATGAAGCATCCGAAAATAATTAACACAGAGGGCAAGGATAACGAAATGAGAAAACTGAAATATAAGATGCAGATGTACAATCGTTTTCAGCATGAAAAGTAACAATAAATTGAGAGTACATCTTTCTGGGCTGGAGAGCTGCAAACAGCAGCAGGACCAGTGTTTATGAGTTGCAGCATTTTATAAGATGGACAGAAGCCAGGATCATCACTGTGGTCTATTAAATGATCTGGGTACAGTTATGTTTCTGTAATTGGTTAGAATTGTCCACGGAGAATGTTATTTGCTGCGATCCAAGGATTTCTTCAATGTTTCAGTTTCTCCAAAGGCCACTTGAAGGGTAAAGTGTTTTTAGAGGCATGCATTTTTCTAAAGTATCAGAAAATAAGATTGGGGTTTTACCAAGATGTCTGTATTTTTCTCATTGCTTCTGCTGAAAACAGCACTGTATTAGAAGATGGTGGTGTATTGTTTTCTCCTTATTTTGGTCTTGAACTGAGTTTCAGAAGTTGGATAAAATGGTGTAAAAATCGTTATTTCTTTGAGAAAAAAAATCAAATATTTGCTTTTAAGAGGAAAGGGCTTAAGTTTTTACTGGATGTACTTAAATTGATTCTCATGCTTAAATAAGCATGGGAGCAAAGTGGGAGACTGGGCAAAGTGAAGTTTGCTTGCAATATTAAGGAAAGTACACAGATGATTTTAAGGACAACCCATCTTGCGATTCAAGCACTGGGTGAAAGTGTGAGGTGCCCCACGTTCTTGCTCTCAGAAGCAGCTGTGCTTCAGAATAGTCCCAGAATCGCCCTGGCAAGGTTGTGAACTGGTAGTCTGTCCCAGAACCCACAAGGGGGAAAATGAGGCAGTCAGACCTCTCCTCCACTGTCCGGGCTTCTATCTACCCTAACATTCCGTCAAAACATGTTTCCAGGAAGCATCTCAGAGAAGTTCCATTGAAGTAATTCTTCTTCCCACATGTGTGCTGGGCTGCAACGGAAAGTGTGCACGTATTTGCAGCTGGAGAGGTTGAAACGCTACAGCACAAGGGTGGAGCACAAGGGCATCCCTTTCTGGGCACAAAGCTCTTATTGCTCTTGGTGGGCTGGTCTCTGAGCCTACTGCCCACTGACATATAAAATCAATCCTGAAGATGAGTTTATTTACAATTCATCATGTTGACTTCCATTGATTATTGCCTTTTCATAATTCTTTATCATTTTCTAAGAATTGATAAAGTCCCTTGCTGTGCCAGGCATGGTGTGTACTGTGATGAAGTTCTCCGCTCTTCTTATCATGGTGGAGCCATCTATTCTGGGAGGAAGCCTGGACAGGCATTCCTTGTTTCATAGGTGAGACCACGAAACAAAAGAGAGTTGATCAGATATACTGTCCTAAAATCTTCCAATCTGTGGTGGAACCAGCAAATAGTACTAAGGTAACATTACAGAAACTCATTTGAAAGGGGGAAAAAACCCTAAAATATAAAGACTGCTTCTCTAACTATAGGTAGTCCAGCTTTTCGTTCTATTCCCTCAAGATCCCTGGGGAAACTGTGATGTAATAGAAAATAGAGCAAGTTTTCTGATAATGAGCAGTGAAAGTAACAGGTGAAAATGCACATTCCTGGCCTGTTGCCCATCATTAGGCCATTTTGTATTGTAATGAGAAGAGCTTATTTGAAAGCTCAGTTGAAGTTATTGGCATTCTTTGTTAGAATGACTCTTACACATTTTCATGGCGTATCAATTTCAGGTATTTAAAGAAGTATGCCATGATGTATATCAAGTGTGATTTGGAGTCCAGTGGAGAAACAGCTATGATGTTAAGGCAGATAATGTTTGATGAATGAAAATCTCTATTAGTAGCTTGTTTATTCATTATTTTATAATCATATTGTGAATTTTTTTTTCCAGTGAAAATTTTCTCCTGTAATTTACACCCATTTTGATTTTATTTTTGAGATTTTTTTTTAAATAAGAGTTTTTTTTAAGACAAACACGACCTAAACTGGGGAGCAAGGCCTCAATACTCCCCTACACCCATTTGATTTTTTGCTGGTTCACTGGTATTTTGTTTGTTTCTAATAACTCTTGCACCAATTTGACTAAAAAGCAGTCACAAAGGTAGATCTCACCAGTGTACATTTAAATAAATGTTGTCCCTTCAGACTGGCTGAGGAAATATGCACTAATTATGATGTATTGCCATGAAGAACATTTTTGAAATCTTCCTTTTTCGATTGTCTCTGGTGCTGATTTACAGGCCGTGGGGAAGGCTGTTTCATTTTGATGCCAGTCAGCACTACTCAGTGTTAGTCTTCTCACTCCCAGGGAGTATTTGGCTATTTCAGAAGCTCTCTTTTCCCATGAAAGCTGGCACTTTTTAAAAAAATATATATATATTTTATTGATTTTTCACAGAAAGGAAAAGAGAGAGGGATAGTTAGAAACATCGATGAGAGAGAATCATTGATCAGCTGCCTCTTGCACACCCCCTACCGGGGATGTGCCCACAACCAAGGTGCATGCCCTTGACCATAATCGAACCTGGGACCTTTCAGCCCGCAGGCTGACACTCTATCCACTAAGCCAAATAGATTTAGGCAAAAGCTGACACCTTTGAGGCCACTTGGAGATATTGGCCCTTGGTTGTAGGGAGTTTCAAAATGGGCTGAAACAATCCTCCACATACTGCAAAGTACAGTCTTCTGATGCCAAGACGAAAAGGATGGTAAGCTCAGGAATATAATTAATCTTTGATCAGCCCTGATAATCTCAAATCATTAACCATTTGTACACTGTAAGCGTCTAATCAGGGCGTGCGGGGATAGTTTCTGTTTTGGACGCATGGCAGTTAACTAGTTAAAAACTGCTTCCAATAAAACTTGGAATCAATGACTGCAGTCATTTAAAATGATTATGCTTGTTTTCAATGAATAGGCATGGCATCTGCATGGTTTTCAACAAGTTCTAATAAAATAAAGGACACAGATAATAAGTCAAGAGTAAGGAAACATGGGTTAGGGGATCCAAAGACCCTTTAATTAGAAAGCTGTACTATGCTTCTGTCCAGCCAAACATGGACTGATATACAGTCCATTATGTTCTCCAGGAAGTTTCCATAATGAACTGCTTAACATTAATTTACAGACACAGTAATACTCGTGAACTTTAATCAAATGCATTTAGAAATTATTCTCCAAATTGCAGGCCAATTGAAGACTAAACAAAAAAATTAAGTAACCATTCAGATGAGGCTGTCTGGACCTAAAGCTTACTTTGGGTGAGACTGGGCCCAATATGTTAAATATACCCCAAGACCTTTGTTAAATTACATGCAGAAGACTTGGGATGAAGGTCAAAGTAGAAACCTTGAAATCTCACTTAAAGGTCTCAAATTTGAAGAACTTTATTTTCCAAAAATAGTACCAGGATTAAAAGTGAGAGAACTGAGGCTGAAATTGTGGGAATAACTCTTCCCAGAAGTCATTGTGCCATCCTCCATCACTTGGAAAATAGGCTTCCAGGAAAAGCTAGCATCAACTACCATCTCAGGATTTTTGAGAACCTTGAAATAATATAACTAGAATTCATTAAACTCAAATTTTTTATCTCCTCATGTCGCTTAGATTTATAATTTAGATTTCTGAAAACAGAAAAAATAAAGTTAACCTAAGGACTCAATAAACATCTTTGAAGTCAATGGAAAGATTTAAAAGATAATTCAGTTGTATAAGTTCTTTATAAATTTTGGCATTAACTGCTTATAAGACATGACATATCATTAATGAATATGTTCTTCATTCAGTGTGCTGTTTTTTCATTTTTTTGTTTATTTTCTGTGCAAAACCCGTTTAGTTACATGTAGTTGGATTTGTTTATTTTTTCTTTTATTCCCCTTGTCCCTGGAGACATGTCAGAAAAAAGATTGCTATGAGAAACGTTTGAGATTTTACTGCCTATGTTTTCTTTCAGAATTTTTATGGTTTCCTGATATATTTAAGTCTTTAATCATCTAGAGTTTTTTCTTGTGTATAGTGTAAGGAGGTTGTCTAGTTTCATTTTTTTTGCATGTATCTGTCCAATTTTCCTCAACAGCATTTACTGACTACACTATCTTTACCCCATTATATGTTCTTGCTTTCTTTGTTAAATATTGACTGTAAAGATGTGATTTTATTTCTGAGCTACCTATTCTTTTCCATTGATTTATATGCCTGTTTTTATGCCAGTACCACACTGTTTTAATACTTGGCTTTATAGTATAGTTTGCTATCAGGTAGTGTGATACCTCCAAGTTTGTTCTTTCTCGTTTGCTGAGGCTATTTGGGGTATTTTGTGGTTCCATATACATTTTTGGAATATTTGTTCTAGTTCTAAGTATACCATTGATATTTTAATAGGAATTGCGTTGAATCTATAGATTGCTTTGGGTAGTATGGACATTTTAATGATGCTGACATCAAGAAAACAAATAATCGCCCAGCTGGCTGGATCAGTGATTGAGCATCGGACACCTATGAGCCAGGATGTCATGGTTCAAATCCCTGGACAGGGCACATGCCCGGGTTGTGGGCTCAGTCTCCAGTGGGGAGCATGCAGTAGACAGCCAAGAAATAATTCTCAGCATTGATATTTCTGTCTCTCTCTCCCTCTCCCTCTCTGAAATCAATAAAAATATATTTAAAAAAAAGAAAAGCAAACAAATAAACAAATAAGTTAAAAAAAAAAGGCAATGGACCTGAAATAAATACTCCTCCAAAGAGGACATACAAATAGCTAATAGACATATAAAAAGATGCTTGATGTCACTAATCACCAGAGAAATGCAAATTAAAACCACAATAGAAATCCCCTCATGCTTGTCAGAATGACTATCATCAATAAGCCAATAAACAAGTGTTGGCAAGGAACCCGTGTGCACTGCTGGAGGGAATGCAGATTGGTGCAGCCATTGTGTAAAACTGTATGGAGTAATCTCAGAAAATTAAAATAGAACTGCCTAATGACCCAGCAATTCCACTTCTGTACATATGTCCAAAGAAACTCAAAACACTAATTTGAAAGAATATATGCACCCCTATGTTCATTGCAGCGTTATTTACAATAGCCAAGATTGGAAGCAGCCAAGAACCCATCAGTAGATGGTGGATTAAAAAGCCGTGTTACATTTACAGAATGAAATACTCTTCTCCATAAAAAAAAATGAAATAAGCTAGTCAGAGAAAGACAAAATACCCTATGACTTCACGTATATGGGGAAATCTAATGAACAAAATTAACTTTCAAACAAAAAGAGATTCATAAACAGACTGGCAGCTGTCAGAGAGGAGGGGGGTTGATGTGGTTCAGTGAAAATGGTGAGGGATCGCCGAAACTGGTTTGGCTCAGTGGTAGAGCATTGGGCCTGCGGACTGAAAGGTCCCGGGTTTGATTCCCATCAAGGGCATGTTCCTTGGTTGCGGGCACATCCCCGGTAGGGGGTGTGCAAGAGGCAGCTGGTCGATGTGATGTTTCTCTCTCCCTTCCTCTCTGTATCTCTCTCCATTCCTCTCTGTGAAAAATCAATAAAATATATATATATATATAAAAAAAGAGTTGGTTTAAAAAAATGGTGAGGGATTAAGCAAAAAGAAAAAAAAAAGGCAGACATAGACAACAGTATGAAAAGGGGAGGTGGAAGAGGGCAAAGGTGGGATAAATGCTGGTAGATAGGGACTTGACTTTGGGTGGTGAGAGCACAATACGTTATGCAGATGATGTGTTACAGAACTGTACACTTGAAAACTGTATGGTTTCATTAACCAATGTCACCCCAATAATTTTTAAAAAGCCAATTCAGGTTATTCTTTTAAAGAAGCTGGCTCGTGAAGTAATTTTTGCCTACCCATTTTGGGTTATTTTTTAAAGAGAGAAGGCCCAAATTTATTATCAGTTCATATTATTCAATCATATGTAGTTCCTGTTGGAGGATCCTTTCACTGTAAATAGTTAGTAGCGGTGATGCAAAAAAGACAGGGTTCTGGTGAAAGAACACAGGGATCCAGAATCTCAGGCTAAGAAAGTTTTGATAATTGGAAGTTTTAAAATACTAGTAATACCCAGGATACATTGATATATAAGCATATTTCATTCTTTCCCATAAATAATGCTGTCACCATAACAAAACTACCTATGATCTTAAGTCTCTCTTCCTACGTTGACATAAGAAGGTTGGGTAAGTAGCCCGTTTTGGTGTCTCAGAGTACTTGGGATCTCTACAAGAGAGACTATTTCATGTCTCCACTGATTCCCCATCCTACTCAGAATTTGTCATAATCTTCTCTGGGGCCTTGCCAAAGAATTCCATTGCATACACATGAGATTTGCAGTCCTTACCCTCTAATTCAAGGTCATGTCACAGACTTTTCTATCCTTCTCACCTGTCACTCCTTTTCATGTCTGAAAATGCAAACTAACTGGACACCTTAGGCTGGGGTCTACTCACAGCTTGTTACTGTTCTACCTGGAATTCTCTTCTTTCATCTCTGCCTCCACAATTCTAGCTGCCTAGATATCCCTAAGTTATTTTTCTGGGTAATAATTCACTGCTACAATTACTTTATTATAGTTAGCTACATTTTATTTCATCACCAGGCTGCCTTGTTTGAGGGCAGGTCATGTCTCTGATTCAGGTGGGTATCAAACTACTCAACACGGTACTTGGAATACATATCTAATTGGAACTTCTAACAGAGTTGACAAACTCCAGAGGAATTTGAACAGGAATATGGAATTAGTCTGATTATGTTGGCACCTGTCCTGTTATAAGGTACACTTTACATTAGAATTTTGAAGTAATGCAAATAGCATTGGTCACTTATTGTTATAAGGTAAACATTTTCATGCAAGTGTACCTTGCCTTACCAGTGCCTTCTGCAGCTTGTTGTGAACTAATTGCTTTTGACTTAGGATTAATTTTAACTAGTCACATTTTTCCTTTCAGAAATGGACATAACAGAAATTCTTTCTTATTGGTAACAGGCCCTGTGTCACGTCTGGCAAAACAGATCTTCCAGTTCCCCAAACCTACCTGCTCTCTAAAAGGATTGGCACTGATAAACATGAAGACTACGAAATTGTTTCTCCTCAGGTTCCTGTATGGACTGGAGAAGTAAGTGGCTAAGGTATGAGTTTTAATTAGGAAATAAACTGCCAAAGAAAAACCAGGAAGACCTCTTTACATGAAGTGAACTGCAGACACCTCATGACCTTGGTGTGTTCATGAGTTACTTAGCTTTAATTCTGGGAAGTAAATGCCTGGTACCCACACACTACTTATTTCTCTTTTTCTCTTCCTTCCCCCTCCCATTTCCCTTTCTTCCCACTCCCACTCCCCCACCCTCTCCTTCTCCTCCTCCTCCTCCTCCTTCTTCTTCTCTCTCTCTCTCTCTCTCTTCTCTCTCTCTCTCTCTCTCTCTCTCAAACACAAGCAATATGTTCTGGTTTCAGAAAGCCTTTTAATATTTCCTTACTACAGGTGAAAACCTACTTGTAGGGGTTGAAAATTTTCTGTTTGCCTCGGAGCCATCCTGAAGAAGGTAATGTCAAAGAGTGGTCTGTATGCGATACAACATAAATCGCACTACACTTCTCTCCTTGTATAAGTAAACATATCGGGAAAAAAAGTGGAAGTGAAGTTTTGATACGGAAGGGAATAAGAATAGAAGAGTAAGTAATATGATGGAGAAAAAGCAGGAAGAATAACTGAGTCAGCTTGTTTTCAAGTGGCCATCTAAATATTTTATTTCCACAGTATCTACATTTTCTAAGGTCAGTATATTCTGTTTTCATCATTGAGCTCTGTAATATGATTTTACCTCATATATTATTAACATTTATTACTATAAGAAGTTCAGGAAATTATTTTTGCATGTGGCGAAGTACAAAGTTTGTTAACGAGACACATTATGTGCCACCATACAGGTATCTCACATACTTTAAGCTGCTTGGTTAGAAATCTGTCACAACAAATTCTAACTCTGTCACATCTCAGTGTAGTTTTCCTTAGAAAAAAAAGAAGAAGCTAATATTCTTGTAAACAGTACACTGTGCAATGTAAAATTTGATAATTCCTATATAATAATCGCAATATACATAAATTGATTCTCCTACAGGAGTATTGATTTTATATATAAGAAATTCCATGAAGACGACATTATAAAAGGCAACATTTGTTAAAAAGGCCACCGCAGTTAACTTGTGTTGAAAATGACTGCAACCACTGTCAATTTCCTGGGTGTCCTGAGGTCAGAAGTTGATTCCATCAAGGCAATCATCAAGTAATTCGACTCTGTCTAGGTGACTGAACAGCCAGACTCCTTAACCACTTCTTTCAAATAACTGCTGGGGTCAGGTTACTTCACCGTCAGGTCGGTCAAGGCATCAGAGATCTCCTCGTTGACCTGTGCAGAAATGCTCGCTGGTGTGATGTTGAGATGAATGTCATACTGCTGGTCTAGGCCAAGGTAGCAGTCGCTCATGAAATACAGGGTGTAGATATACCTAAAATAGAAAAACAGAACAAAGATATTAAACCCCCTTGCCAATCACAGTCATATTCCATTCTTTCAGAGTTTTGGTGGTGGTAAGGTTCTGCTTACCTTCCTGGTGCTTCTGGGGTATAAAAGGAGATGGAAGCGACATGATGATTCCGAACATACCCTACTCTTTTCAAAGCAATAAGTTCTCTCTTATCCACTTCTCCTAATATCAAAAACCATCCTTCATCTTTTGATTTGGGAAACCGAGGGGCAACTGCGTGGTTGTCTTGCTTTCCCTGTAACCCAGCAAGAAAAAGATAAAGCATTAATAATTTCTGGACTTTCTATACCACTTGGTTGTGATTAAAAGGCCATAAATACATACATTTCAGTCTATCTATCTGGGATGTTTTTAATTTTCTGGTTCAGTGTTTTGGATATGCTATCACTTATCTTTTTTTCAAGATCCTCAAAATACTGCTTTGTGGCTATAATCACCACAATATTTTGGCTCAGTTAGAACAGAAAGCCCTGTATCTTGACACTAATTTAGTAAATTCTCATAAATAATATTAATATCCAATTTGAAGATGAACAAATTGAGATAAAACCAGGTTAACCAAATCTTCCAAAGACGTATTCACAAGAAACTGAAAAAGGCAATCAAGATTAGATTCTAGACTTCAAAAAAATAAGCACTACAGCATCCAAGACTAATATTCACATATTATACAATAAAAACACATTCTAATAGAATATTAAAAAGTACTTTCTCCAAGGAAGGAAAATCATAAGCCAAGCAATTTGTAAGATATATTAATCACCATTATCCAAGATTAGATATCACCATATTGACAGCATTTGATTTTAGATTGAGATTACAAAATACATGATTATGCTAGTGTATCTGTAAAACAATGATGTCATGGCATAAAAAGTGCTAATAAAGACATGCATTAATAATGACATGCTCCCAATCAGGCTTTATTCAAGATTCTGGAGGGACATGTTTTACTCAAGGCATTTTAAAAGAGAGCATGAAGAATAATGTATTTTTCCAGCACTTACAAACAAAATTAAAAGGGTTTATTTTGGCATGATTGAATCTAATTTTTAAGTAGCAATATTAAGGTAAAAAAAAAGTCATAGGTTTTTTCCCATGGTTTTACCTGTATGATTATTATTTTTTTTGTAAGTTGGGATCTACTATCTCATCTAGACATTCTCATATTAAAGCCTCTGAAATGCCAGAGGTCAAACAGTTCATACTCACAGGGACAGATTTTAAGAATTAGAAATCAAACAAGGTGGGACTTGAAGGCACATTATTGCAGGGAAGGTGTAACAGGAGAACGTTTCTCACCAGGCTACGTGTGAGAACAGAAGACAGTCCTGAAGCACTACAGCCTCACGCCTGTGGGCTTATTCCAGGCACAGGAGAGCCCCCCGGACTCTACTTGGCTCAAGTGAAGGCAAATTTTTTATTTCAATTATCATGGTTATTTCAAAACCCAATCCGGCCACATGCGATGCACTAATAGTCTCAGAGGACCTAATGATTAATTTTGATGGTCACAGGTAACAGAAAAGAGTGCAGTAATTACAAATAAAGATACTGTACATCTCTGGCCTGCATGATCACTGACAAAGCCCTCTCCTATGCATTTAAGGGAGGAAGAGGCAGATGTGGCAACTGAGGCACAGAAAAGCTTAGTGTCTTATTCCAATCCATGGAGCTAGGTGGTAAAGCTTTGCTGTCACCTGCATCCAGCCCTGCGTGGTTCCCAAAGAACGAAGTGCTTCCAGGGCAGTGCTTTGCAAACTTCAATGTCCTTAAAGAGTCATCTGGGATGATGGGCAGAAGTCCAGATTTTGAGATCCCTCCTCCTGAGCTGCTGATGCCAACAGTCTGGAGGAGGGCCAACGAATCTGCACTCTGAAGGCACTCCGGAGATTCTGTTGGACGGTGTCTATGGGCCATGTTTTGAGAACAGTACCCCAGGCAACATACTATCATGTAAGGTCGATATTCTGGGGTTGAACACTGGCACATGAGGAGAACTGAGTGAGGCCAGTTGAGAAAGAGGGATTCATGAATGACACGGACGCATTAGTAAGGTAAAAGATATGTGGGGTGGCGCACGCTGGTGTCTGGTGTGTGAAGCATTTGAGAATGGAAACCAAACACTATACCTTGTGGAACCCAACATGGGCTCTCTGCAGGCTGACTTGAAGCACATACTCCTGATCAGCATGCAATCTGATCCATCTGTTGTCATTTCGCTTGTCTGAAGTCATAGTAGTGATAGAAAGTTCACTATGTCCTTTGGAATCATCCCACCAGCCTTTGACACTTAGGGCAACATCTATCACTGGTAAGTGAGATAAGAAATTCCATGCCTGGAGGGGAGGGGGGGATATATATATAAAATAAAGGATGTTAATTTGATTAAGTTCGGAGTCAGTTCAGTGAGAACCTATGTAACATTTGTCTACTTTCCCCTCCAATGGTAGCATTTCCCAAAACTAAAGTACAATATTAATACCAGGATTAATCAACACTGACACACTCCATAGCTTGTGTTCAGATTTTCCAGTTTTTCTTGTACTTACTGTGTTCAAAAATAGTGTGCTTTTAATCTTTGTAGTTTAAAGTCCTCTTAAAATCAACTAAAAAAAATTAATCATTATCTAAACTTGTGACCACATTATTATCAATCCCCCCTAGATACTGAGTGACTACTGACTATACTAAAAATAAGTTTGAAAATGTTTATCATTGAGTTGGTTTGTGGTTTGTTGTAGAGAAACATCCATTCTAACATTTACGTGACTTCTAAGGTAGAGAGCACTGCTTGGGGATAGAAAAGTAACCAAAAAATGTGATGCAATTGTTGATGTCAGTCAGTCAGCAACATCCATTGATCACTTATTGTACAAAATGGGATTTTTTTGGCCCGTACTCTAAATTTATTCTGAAAGAAAAACTTTTCTGTATGTATGTATGTCATAAGGGACCTTGGACCTTATCAGTTCAGGGTTCCTTCTAGGAATATATATATGCATTATATTGAGAATTCAGATTAAGTCTACGGCCATACCATCCTGAATGCACCCGATCTCGTCTGATCTCGGAAGCTAAGCAGGGTCGGGCCTGGTTAGTACTTGGATGGGAGAATACAGATTAAAATGACACATACTAAGGGAGTAAATTGAATGATATTTGTGAGAAATCGGTATGCAAATAGTAACTGTTCATCATCATAGAGAGAATGAATGAATGAGTGAATTTCTAAGTCTCCAGAAAGGAGGAAGTAACAAAATAAACTTGATGTCCTCAGATAATTGTCAACTTTTCCTATTAATTACAATTATGTGGCACTATCAGTGGAGAAAACTTCTCAATATAATGGCTGTTTTATCAGTTCCTATCTAAGTTAGTTTTTAAAAGTACGTGAATACTTTAATTTTGATTTTCTTTTTATTTCGTTAACATATACCACAGATTTGCTTATAAGCTTTGATTTCCTGTTTGTTAAGACTTTAGTGATGCTGAGCACACCTAATTGAAATAAAATAGCCCTGATAAGTCAAACTACCCCTTAGGAATTAAAAAAAAGAAAAAAAAGAAAAAGTAAACCCAATGCAAATTTTCAATCTAAACCAATCCTGTAACTCGTCATGTGATTCTGAAATTATGTCTGGAATAGACATTTAAATAGTCAAGCCACAGAATTGTTTACACTGTGCTTCCAGGTAACAAATGATGGCCTCTCCCCTGATGGAACCAGTAATTCAGAACCTAGAAGCTGCATGTGCCACTTGATGCTCACTGACACTGGCCAGACTGGAAAGTGACCAAGGAGACACTTTGATACACAATTTCTACAAAGCTTTCAAATTTGTGAGACAACACACATAACATATTTCTTGTTTAATGTACTATTAAGTTAGTTACCAATATATGTTTTCAATTATTAGCAACACATTGGGATTTTACTTTACAGAAGTTGGATCTGACTTTTTATACATAGGTGTTCTTTGTATAGCACTTATTATTATTTTTCACCCTCAGTGTGTACAGAGATATCTGTTGTGTGTGTATGCGTGTGTACACACACATGCACATATGTATATAAAACATGAGCTATTTTTTACAGAAACTGCTAAGACATTTCAATACCAGCCAAACATATTTATCTGAGGATTAATCTTCATCTATTGAATCAGGCAGGAGCACTGCCATGCATACAATTATTTAATTAGCAGCCAAATCCGCTGCCAGTCAGCAGCCGTTTCAGGCATACTGATGGGATGGGAGATGCAAATCTCACAGTCGTCCTGCCTTTTCTCATTACTACTGCAATTAGCACTTAAATTGATGCTTTAAACATACTAATTTCTGGAATAATTCAGGATTTGTATGTTACCTGGGATCGCCTCACTGCAGAGCCAACACCAGATTGCTCTGCATATTGAAGCACTTTTGAGCCAAATAACCATCATCATATCAGACTGAGCCAATTTGCATTTGGTTTTAAAGATAACAGAATGGCAATTTATGCAAATAAATTAAGTAAGTTTACTTCTGAGTTCTCCCTGATCTAATTAAAACAATGTTCTAATTTTTTATCACATCTAAAACTTGGCTTAAAATCTATGTATGCTTTGTTAGAAATCTTTGTTGCTAATGGAAGACTTGTTTTGATTTAAATACATTGTTTTTATTCATAATTTTGATGGTAATTTAGTTAGGAAGGTAAGAACTTATCATGAATATTTAAATAGTTTTTGGTGCCAATTTTGGGTTCAACAGAAATTGAACAATCAGACTTTAATGCCTGTTACACTTTTTCCAAGTCTTATTCAAAAATCAGTTCTACTGGGGGGAAAAATGACATTGTTTAGAAATTTCTTTATTTTAATACCTGCATTTACAAGTCAGTGTGTTAATTATGTTACAAATCCAGAATGCTTACTTTGACATATTTAGGGTAAAACTGCTTAAGACTTAAAGGTCTAGATATGCCAAATATTTCTGGCATCATTCATTCATATTTTTAGCCTTTCCAAAGACGGTTTGGAGAGATGACTTACATTGTTTTTTACAACACAGATCTAAAGTTATATGGTATACAAATGAGGAGTTTATTTGAAGGAATACTTTAGAATCTAGTCACACTAAAGTGATTAAAATGAGCGTGGGGGCATAAAAGAGTAACTGAGGCAACGGCATGAAAATGTAGTCAAGCATAAAGGAAGAGAGACTCTGCTGAAGGGGTGAGGGGTGCGCCTGGGTCACACAGCTTCGTGAAGGACAAGCTGTCTCAGACTTTGCTCTGCCAGCTGCTGAAACAACCCCTGATAATGCCATTGCTCCTTCTAATTACTGATACTGTCATATTTCTGATGTCATTATTGAGCTCCTATTCTATATCAAGAACTGCATGAAGCAGTTTACATAAAAACATGCTGCTTAATTTTCACAAGAACTTCATGAGACAGGTATGTTGTTTCACATTCCTAATCATGGCTGGTAAATGGTGGACAGGATTTAAACCCAGGTGAGGCTGACTCCAATAACTGATGCTCTAAGTTAAAAAACTCCTGGCATAAATTCCCAGAGTAAAGGATCTTTAAAACATGGAAGGCCTTACCTGCTTCATTTTTGGGGCCGGCAGCTCGTTTTCTATCATGGAGCTGAACACCCGCTCCTTCCCTCCACAGGCGTGAATCAGCTCAGGAAGGCACTCGATGAAGCCAGGGTCGCCCGCACGTGGGCCCTTCACACCTGAGCTCCATTTCCTAAGAAATAACACCAACACCAACCAGGTCATTCTTTTGTAGCATGAATGAGATTTTCTGACACAGATGGCTTATAAAATTTGAATAGTTTTTGAAAACATTTATTTAAAAGGCTGTTATTGATAAGTGACAAAATCAGCTTGCATTCTTTTTTTTTTTTTTTTTAAATCCTCATCTGAGGATATACTTTCACTGATTTCTAGAGAGAGAGAAAAGGGAAGAGAGAAAAACATTGATCAGTTGCCTTCTGTATGCGCCCTAATGGATAATCAAACCCGCAACCTACGTATGTGCCCTGACAGGAAATAGAAGCTGAAACTTTTTGGTGAATGGGAGGATGCTCCAACCAACTGAGCCACCTGGCCGGGACCGGCCTGCGTTCTTTAAGACTGCCAATCCACGCCAGTATCGCTAGCTCTACATAAAATGGGCAAATCATATCTGAGCTCGGTGAATAGTGAGGCCGCAGGTGTCTTTCTACAGGAAAGCACTAATGTGTGCCAATGCTTCTATATGCTTCAAGGCTGAAGTGGAGCCCTGACATGTTTTTAATGGATGCAGGCAAAGGACTCCATAATCACTTGAATAGGTTTTCATTGTAAATAGTTGGGAACTTAAGAGTAAAAAAAAAATACATCTTGGGAATCTTTGAGATTTACAGTATAAATAGTGCTGATCCCCAAGAATGTGGCACACCTACATTTTATTCCCTATCTGCTATTTATAGAGCAAAAAGAAACATATAATTAAAACTATATCAATATAGCACTTTTCAGGGTTAGAGTAAGAACTGCACCAAATCTCCTAGGCCCCAGCAGCTTCCATAACAGGCTTGCGTGCTGTGTTGGGTAAGTACCCTTAGGTGTCTGCTTTACTACTGAAACCCAACTCCCATGACTCTTAGCACCACATTGGAAGGGTTCCCGAAACTAAGCTGCAGACATATGAGCTATCTGCTTTCCCCCTCATGCCACCAGCTGCTGATGCGGCTCACGCTCTGAATGTGCCTTTTGCTTTCCAAGGGACAGCCCGTGGTGGGGACTCAGCATCACGAAAACAACTGCCCTGGAACCCATTGAGACAAACTGAGGGACTTTCCTGAGGAGACCCCATGCGAGACTGAGGTGCTGGCTGGCACCTGTATCTAGATGTCTCCAATGACTGCCACCCCTAGTCTGGCTGACAAGGGGCAGAGGGTGCATGACAGTGGCCTCAGTCAGACTGTTCTGCTGGTCTACATGACTGTGAACCCACATGTTGGCTGCAACATGTCTCCCAGCTGGTGTGAAAGAAACAATTTCACTTAAACATTGCCCACCTTGCTTGTAAGGTGTGCTTCCCTTTTCCTTGCTAAAGTATTTATAGCCATGTACATAGGAACTAAGGGTAAGTAACTTGATGATAATATAGACTCATCTTTTAAGCTCCAGTTATATCTTGAACTGTTAATATCCATAACTACCCAATTTTGGACATTTTGTAGATGTACAATTTACGTTTGAACTGAGGATTTCAGATTCTTCAAATCTATACTGCAGTAACAGAAATTGGTCATTTATTTTGCTTTAGACAACAAAGTAGTTTAGCATCTTCTAAAATAAAGGTGGTACTGTAAAGGTATAAACACAGTTAAAATAGAAATGCATCCAATGTTGCAAGTGGAGAACAATTTACTAGGAGGTTAAAATGGACTGCGGTTCAGCTTGGGACAGGATCGAATTCCAAGTGAGAATGTCGCATCACTAGGCCACATCTCCTTCTGGGAAGGGAGGGCATTATCCCTGTGAGGAATCAAGATTTGAGGCACAACCTGAAAATCAAGTGACCACACATATAAAGAAAGTAATTTTTTAAAAAATTTAAAGTCCAATGACATTGATCATTAAAACAATTACCTGAAAATGTGAAGATGGTGCTGTTCTATGTTTGGTATTGTGAGAAGAGAAGAGTCTTTCAGCCACCGACCCTGGATCACCATCTGGACCAGGTTAGTGATGTTCAGGGCAGTCACCAGCCATCCCTGGTTTGCAGCCACATCGAGCATCGCCTGGTCAGGAAAAATGCATACATTACAAGGATACTATGGCCCTCTCCACCGGGAGCTGATATCAGCTTAAACAAAAAGCAAACACACAAAATTTCCCAGGCATTACACCTAAATATATAATGAAAATGGGAACCAGAAAATATACTAGAGTTGGATTAAAGGGAACAATCTCCTATAGCATTTATTGTACAGTACTTCCTACAAAGTGCAAATTTTTAGATTTTTTTTAGGGCAGCAATGACAGATAACACTGGTAAAACAAAGAGAAAAATTCAGTGTACTTTGAGAGCAAATACCTATATCATTCACTGTATCAACAGCATTAACAGCTGCATTAAAATAGTAAATTCGTCTTTCCCAAATTTATAATCAATAATGGTAAGGTGATAGGAGGTTTCCTTGCCAAAAATTTACTTTCTCTCCAAAGAAGACAATACACAAGATGCTTAGCAAAGGGGGCACTGCCAGTGATACACTGAAATGATGAGAAGCTATTCATATTAGTCTATACATTTAATCTAATGTTTTATGGACAAACAAATGCTGCACTTGCTTAAGGCAAAACTAAACAGTGAAATCTTATTTAAACAAAGGAGATGTTTACACAGGCAAAGCTATTTCAATTAAATTAGATTCCAGAGAATGCTGACTTAAAGACACAGACTTTAGTATCCTGATCCAAGGCAGCTACTTTCCATAGTTTTAGGAGAGTCCTCTCTTATTTTGGGAAAGAGAGAGATGGAGGTAAGAGAAATTAGATGCACCTAGTACATGCTTAACATCACGATTACTGTTTGTAAAATATTTACCAAACGTATAAAATCTATTAGCAGATTTTTAGAAATAATTTTTAAGATATATTATTTTGGTAAAATTAATTTGCCATATTATTTAGTACAATTGAGACAGACATATATTTTCTTCTAAGTTTTGGATTTCCTATTTTATGTTCTCTAATTTGAATGATGTCAAATAGCTTTAAAAGCATCTGGCTAAACCAACTTGTGGTCTTTTCATAGACATCCTAGGGAAACGGGCTAATGTTTCCGGATATCATGGTTAATGTGTTGGAATGGGCAACTTAGTCTACAGCACCCATGAGTCCATTAATTATACAACATAAAGTGTGAGTGTTGGTGCAATAAACGTATACATATGTATGTATATGTGCGTATAGCAGTGTATTTACACGTACAAACATACATGTTCATAAATCTAGGAGACATCTACTTCTATTTTTTCCTATTTCTCTGCAGAGCTGATTAAAACACTCTGCCTTCCTTTGAAGTGCATGAGACAAGCAGGTCATGATGAAAACCACCCAGATAAAAACAGCATCAGTTCACAAGTCACAACTCTTGAGTTCTCTGAGGGAACAGCAAAGGAAAGGAGAAATGAATAATTATATCTAATCCAGAATCATGATGATGTTAGAAGTTGTAATGCAGAGTAACTATGGTGATTTTACTTGTGATTTTACATTACAGCTTGACTGAAAATAAATTCCAGACCGAAGGCTCACATACTAGAAGAGTTGGAAGGATGGACCATATGTTTTTAACTTTGAAGTTTTCATGATGAAGTTGAAAGATCTCATAAAATTTATGAGAGCTCCCCACAATTTTTCATTGTATGGCCCAGATGTGAAAATGTAAAAAATCATGCAAAGTGACTGCTTACATGAAGTAAATGAGAATTTGTATTGTGAATTGGAAACTATTATTTATCTTGTTTTCATTTAGAGAAAAGGCAGGTGGGGAGATCAGGAATCTGGGACGATAAGAAGTTCTGCAACTACTTGAATGTGGTGAGCCAGCCGTTCAAACCCTTAGTCCTCTGCTCAGTCTCTCCCTGGCCTGTCCTGTTTTCTTTGCCCCACCACGACCCTCACCCAATCACCTGAAATGTTATAAAAAACCCTTTATTCTCATTCTCATCTAACTCTTCTTCAATTCATAGTTTATATTGTTACCAAAGTAAATTTTTAGAGAAATAAAACCGATTGTGTTATTTCTCTGCTTACATTACTTCAATGGCTTTGCACTGTGCAGAGGACCCAAGCTAACAAGCTTCTCTGCACGCCGGTCAATACCTCTGCTGAGTCTGTTCCTGGCACAGCCCACGTGCCCTTCCTATACTAACTGACTGGCAAAGTCCCACATTCGCCCTCGCTCTTTATGTTCTCTTTTGGCCGTTGCACTGCTCCTTCATCTCATCTGCCTAGGAAATGCCTATTGATCTTTCATCTAGCTCGGATGCTGCTCCTTCCTGTGAAGTCTCCCTGATTCTTCCAGATGGGCTGCAGGCACTTCTTTCCCTATGCGTCTGCACTCTTGACACAGCCACATCCCACCACTGTCCTACTGTGAATCTCTGTTTACACATCTGCCTTTAAACGATAGACTCCTTGATAGCAAGAATCTGGAAATATTCTTTGTCACTATACTCTTGGAGTAGTGCACTTTTTATTAGTAAAAATTCCATTACAACAATTATAACAACATTCTGCCTACTAAGTTGGAATCATTTTTAATTCCTTGTCATGTCCAGCTGTGACAGGATGGAAATGTGATTTATAATGTTGTATTCATTTATAAAATTACTAGAAGCCTGGTGCATGAAAATTCATGCACTGGAGGGGGGGTCCCTCAGCCTGGTCTGCCTCCTCTCACAGTCCAGAAGCCCTCAGGGGCGGGAGGGAACCCAGCAATCAGGGGAAGGCAACACCCCATCACATCTTTGCCACTGCCAGCAGTGTGAGCCTCAGCTGGCCCTTGTTACCTGAGCCTCGGTCGGCCGGGCAGCAGCCATCTGAGGCTTGCCTGTGCCTCGGGCTGGTCCAGAGTGGCTGGGGGGCTGAGCAGACTGGGAGACTCCAGAGGGAGGCATGCAGAGCGGGGCTGAGGGGACTAGGCACCACCATATTGTGGCTGTGGGTGCCACCAGCTTTGAGGGCATGGCAGTCAATTAGCATATTCCCTCCTTATTGGTTGTGGGTGCCACCATCTTTTGAGGGTGGCAGTCAATTAGCATATTCTCTTCTTATTGGCTGTGGGTACTGCCATCTTTGCAATGGCGTGATTTTCAATTAGCATATTCCCTCTTTATTAGATAGGATACTAAAATTAAAGCATTATTATGATTAACAAACTGTGAAGCTGTCATTTATGAGAGCAGGTGATGAGTTTAGTTTTGAACATATTTTAACTAAGCTGCCACTATAAAGCCACTTGAAAGGTTCAGGTAAAAATGAGGTCAGGAGAGAGAGTATGGGCTAGGAGTACAGATTTAGAAATCCTGCACACGAAGTGGACAGCTAGAAGAGTTAAAACGAGCAGCTTAGGAGCAGAGGTGAGGACAGTAATGATTACAATTAATTTGGGTGTTGAAGCAGATAATTCAGATGATGATAGAGAATCCAGAGAGTTGACAGATTTGAGCCTACTGGTGACATCACTGTTGAAAAGGTCAACTCTAGGGCCATTGCTGTTTAGGATGGCAAGTGAATAAGGACTGAACTAATGGATGAGGAAAACATAAGAGTAACAGGAATGTTCAGTTAAGCCGACTGGTACAGAATCTGTGGTCAGAGAGGAGGGTCAGAGGGTGATATGATGAAGGTGGTGCCTAAAGTGGTTAGAATATAGTAGTTATTAGAGTGGAATGGTTTGGGATACATGCAATTATGAAGTAGAAAAGGGAGATGTTGAAGCCACTATGATGACTGTAAGAGAAGGGATGGAGCTGAAGACTATGAACGGGTGTTTGAGGACGGTGAGGAAAGAGATCTACAATCTAGAACATAGTTGAAAGAGAAATTTTGCAGACACTGACAGTAAAACATAAATGGATGAAAGAAGCAGAAATCTGAAAAGATGTGGATGGAGGGATGGGAGGAGGCAGACCTTAATTACTGGAGAAATAAAAAGAATTAGCCAACTCAGGAGTTTCAGAGGAAATGTAGAATGGGGTAGTATGTGTGTCTGCCTAGATCTGACTGAGAGGCAAGAGAGGAAAGAGTGAGGAAGGAAGGAGAGATGGATGGGGAGAGAGGGAGAGGCCAAAAACAAAGAGAAGTACACAAACTATACACATCCCAGACCTCATTCTCACATGGATATAATGATAAAGTAATGACTTCATCTTGGTTTTCCAATTTCATATCTGTGCTCATTACCCCATATTCTATACTACTTCTGAATGAGCCATGTTAATAAAAGAATAATATGCTAATTAGACTGGACATTTTCCAGACATCTTCCGGATGTCCTTCCAGACAAAGCCATGGTGGCAGAGGCCGAGGCAGAGACAGTTAGGGGAGATCAGGCTGGCAGGGGGGGGGAGCAGTTAGGGATGATCAGGCTGTCAGGGGAGCAGTTAGGGGGTGATCAGGTCAGTAGGCAGAGGCGGTTAGGGGTGATCAGGCAGGCAAGGGAGCAGTTAGGGGCATCAGGCCAGCAGGGGAGGGCTGTTAGGGATTATCAGTCTGGCAGGGGAGGACAGTTAGGGGTGTTCAGGCCAGCAGGGGAGGAGTTAGGGGTGATCAGGTCAGCAGACAGAGGCAGTTAGGGGTGATCAGGTCAGCAGACAGAGGCAGTTAGGGGTAATCAGGTTGGCAGGCAGAGGTAGTTAGGGGTGATAAGGCAGGCAGGCAGGCGAGTGGTCAGGAACCAGCAGTCCCAGATTGCAAGAGGGTTGCCAGATTGCTGGTTTAGGCCTGGTTGTTGTGGGATTGAACCTAAACCAGCAGTCGGACATTCCCAGAGGGGTCCTGGATGTCATTTATTGTCCATCAAGAGTTATGTTACTAGGTGGATAAGAAGATGTAGGTCTGAGGTCCATTATTAAAGTTTTCTAGACTTCAGTTTTAAAAGTCTGTAAATGATAATGTAATGTACAACATGGGGAACAAAGTCAATAATATTATAATAATTTTGTTCAGTGCCAGAGGTTACTAAAATTGTATTGGTGATCATTTCATAAGGTAAATGGATGTTGAGTAACTCTGTTATATACCTGAAAATAATATATGTCAACTATACTTCAATAGAAAAAAAAAATCCCACCACACCACAAGAAGAAATAGTCTGTGAACTTGGTCCTTAGTGTCTTCAGGACTGGCTGCAAGGTGTCTTGGTGAAATGGCATATCCTTCTCAGCATTCTGATGACTTGCACCCTCTCCTCCTCCCTCTCAAGGAACCTGTTCTCCTTTTCCTCAAATCTCCAGAGAGCCAACCTAAAGTATGTAGTGATAGTGTAGGAGTAACAACAATCAGGTAAAAATAAGATAATGACAAAGATTGAAAATGACTAGATAATGGTGCTACTTCTGTTCAAATTAAGCAACAGAAAGATAATATACTATCAGAGTTTGAGAGGCATATTTATTTAGTCTATAATGATAAAAAAGGATTTTAATTAATTTATAAAAACAAACTGTTATATATAGACTGTCTTGAGAGAGAAACATACTATGGAAAGATCATAAAAACAATGAGAAGCTGAGAAATTCATGGTCAAGAGAAGCCTAAAGAGACATAACAACTGGATGTAATGTATCTGAAATGAGACCCTAGAATAGAAAAATAACATTAAGTAAACTGGAGAATTCTGAATGAATATGGACTCTAGTTAATAATAATCAATATTAGTTCATTAATCATGACATAAGTACCATGTTAACCTAAGTTAATAATAAAGGAAAACTGGGTATGATTATTTGGGAACTTTGTTCTATATTTGCAACTTTTCTGTAAATCTAAAATTATAAAATAGAAAATTTAGGGGAAAAAAACAACTATGGAAATTCATCCCAGGCAGCCTGTTAAAACATTAGTTGTTAGACATCTGCTAGGAAATAAATGCACTACTTAGTTGAAGAGCTCCCAGCAGTTTTACAATGATGGGAAAACCTGAAAAGAGCTTTTTTAATAGAAAGGCACACTCCTTTCAAGGTTCAGGTCAGTGGTAAATAATGTCCCAATATTTTGTCAATAATTAAAATGCTATAAATATGTTTATAAGAATCTTTTTCAATAGCAACAGTTGTTCACAGTAACTTTCTCCTGAACTTTTACCCCCAGAAGGTTAGCATTCAGGAAGCTCAGCTGCTGTCTAACAAACTTAATTAATCAAAAAGTCATTTCCGAGTTGTAACTATGAGTAAAAGCGCTTCAAGTGTGCTAGCAAGCCTACAAGTTAATCAAAATGCTAATGCAGTACAAATTAAAGTTGTGATTAACATTTCACAGTAGCTGCTTAAGTGAACTGATCACACAAATGGGTTAAGCATTACTCATTTCCTACAGCCCCAACCGGGAAAAGGGTTGTTATGTGGGTGTGAGGAGAGGAGCTGGGGGTAGAAGTATCCTTCATAATAGCATCATATCATCAATAACCCATCACCAATTGTCTTACAAGAGCTTACAGGTAGAGTCACCCCGGGGGAAATAGCCTTCCAGATTACATTACAGTCCTTGAAGGGAGATTGTCTATAAATCCATAAAAGTAAAGGTGTTTAATACCTCAAAATCCACATATTTGTGTTAGTTTTAGAAATGCTAAATGCATCAGCTCCATGGTGCTTCTGAAATGGGGAATGGTGCTTTGTTTTATAATAGATGGTGTTTTGGGTGTTCTGCTTTAGAATTAAAACATAGCTTTGATATTAGAAGATGATTCTGCACTCTACTGTGGAACTTTTCAGTTGGAAGAATAATCACTCAGGATTAAGTTCATTTAGAATTACTTGTTTTTAAATAGTCACCCATTAATAAAACTTCATCAGGCTCCTATGCCAAGACATGAGCTCCTGGCAGCTTGGGCAGGACCGCAGCCTGAATTAGACTTCCCCGCCTCTATGAATTTGATAAGGTCACACTAATGTTTACAACAGACTACTTGTGTTGGTAGACAATTCAGAATTGGCAGATAATCTTTAAAACATTATGAGAATCTACACATAATAAATTTCCCTTTTCAATCTTCTCCTAAAAAAGAACTAGATGGGAAAAAATGAACTATTTATTCATCCCATTTACCCATAACATACTGAGAGATATTATGTGCCAAGAATTATGTCCAAGTCACCTTAACAGTCAGTGACATTATAAATAGTTATTGATAAGGTTCCAGCATACCTTGCATGGTACGAAATCCTCCAAATGTATGCTCATAGTTTTAATATTCCTTGAAACATACTTATAAAAGAGATATATTTAAACACTTAATAGTGTAATTTTCATTTTAGGATTCTTTAAAGACTTGAGTTGCAAGTCTTCAAATTGTAGACTGCTAAATATGTATAATCCAATTTTGGAAATCTAAAAATTATTTACTTATAACCCATCTATCTTTTCTTCAAAATAATTTGAAGAAGCTTTCTGAAGCTTATTGTGCTATACTCTCCACATAAAGGTAGTCTGTTCATTTAGTCTAACTATAAGCATTTAAAAATATGAATACACAGAAAATTTTATCTACCATTTACTATATCAAAACATTATTAACAAGAATTAGACTAAGGACTTGACTAAGTACTCCTTTTGTTAAGCTTCGTAATATCTGGACTATTTTCATTGGTAACTGTATTGGACTCTGTGATTCTAAAACTTGTTCATTTACTTGACACTGACATTCTTCAATACACTGACAACCCACAGAGCCTTTGCTTAGTGCACCCATAGGTAAATATTCCTCAAAGGTTACATTAGCCTTTCTCCATGACAGCTCTACCTCCTGGCATTATCAAATATTTCTATGCTTTTAATTCCCGTTTGTAGTAAAGGGAATAATCTGTTAATGGGAATATAGACCCAGATACAGTCATAGTATTTTTCAGTTTAAAGAATTGGGCCAATAAGAAATATTCATATAATCGTATCTTCTTTTGTTTGCCTTATCGGATATTTCCTATTCTCAGATCCTAAAATGTTCATATATACATATCTTGTTATTAATTAACATACTTTTTAAAAATAGGCTGAAGGTGCAATTTTTTTTTCAGAATAGTTGTGGGTTCTAGAAAATTATAGTAACTAGTTATTTTACATGTAACACACTTTTAAAGTTTATTAGATACTGTTATAAAGATAAAAATATCAAGTTATTGTTTTGAAGTTTGGGCTAAACAATAACTCCACAATAACCTTTTAGCAATTTGATTTTGCAAATGTAAGAAGGTTCTCTAAATGGAGAAAAGTATACAAATTGCCTTTATTCATGCAGCTTATTAAAGTTATTTTTTGACTAGCATTTTTTATGACAATTGCTCAAGTTTATTAATTTGAGTGTTGATGAACTACATATTATTTCATCTGTGAAAGAGAAGATAGAAACTCAGTAGTTAAAAAAGAGTTGGGCATTATGGAACATCCTATCTAATAAAAGAGTAATATGCAAATTGATCATCACTCCGCTACACCCACCAGCCACGCCCACCAGCCAATCGGAGAGAGCATGCAAATAAACCCAACCAAGATGGCTACAGCCACAGAGAGCAGGAGGGAGGCTTGGGTTTCCCAGGCAATGGAGGAAGCCAAGCTTTCCGCCTGCCCTTGCTGGCCTAGGCCTCCACTCAAGGCTACAGTTTCAATTATAGAAGGTAAACAAATGCAAACAGAAATGGCGGCAGCCATGGAGCTGGAAAGAGCAAGAGGCTAGCATTGCCCCTGGCAATGGAAGAAGCAAAGCTTTCCACACACCCTGAATGGCCCAGGTCTCCACTCCATGCTACAAAATTTCAATTGTATAAAGTAAATAAATTCCAGATACCAGGGCCTCCACTTGGGTTGCCAGGGGGCATGGCCAGCCTGCAAATCACCAGAGGCCCCTCACCCAGGCTTCCCCATGCTCCAAGGAACCCCCCTACCCTGATCCAGTACACCCTTCAGGGCAAACCAGCTGGCCCCCACCCATGCACCAGGTCTCTATCCTATCCAATAAAAGAGTAATGTGCAAATTGACCATCACTCCAACACACAAGATGGATACCCCCATGTGGTCAAAGATGACTGTCTCCATGTAGACACAAAATGGCCACCACAAGATGGCCAGCAGGGGAGGGCAGTTGGGAGGAACCAGGCCTGCAAGGGAGGGCAATTGTGGGTGATCAAGCTTGCGGGGGAAGGCAGTTAGCGGTGACCAGGCCGGCAGAGGAGGAATGTTGGGGGCAACTGGGCCTGCAGGGAAGGGCAATTGGGGGGACCCAAGCCTGCAGGAGAGAGCAGTTGTGGGGACCAGGCATACAGAGGAGGGCAATTATGGGGGGGGAGGGGACGGACGGACTAGGCCTGCAGGGAAGGGCTATTAGGGATGACCAGGCCTGCAGGGGAGGCAGTTAGGACAAACAAGCTGGGTGGGAAGCAGTTAGGCATCAATCAGGCTGGCATGAAAGTGGTTAGGGTATGATCAGGCTGGCAGGCAGAAGTGGTTAGGGGTAATCAGGAAGGCAGGCAGGCAAGCAGTTGGGAGCCAGCAGTCCTGGATTGTGAGAGGGATGTCCAATTGGAGAAGGTGCTGGCTGGGCTGAGGGACGCAACCCCCATGCATGAATTCTGTGCACTGGGCTTCTAGTCTATACATAAAAAGCTCTCGCTGATGCCAATCACACATGTGTGTTTCAATCTGTCATTGTTGACCATGAATTTGGTTGACACTTCTATTATAGAGATAGGGTGAATTGTGATATTTAAATATTTCTTCTAATTAATATCCTTTCAATATGCACGGATCTGTACACTGGGACACTAGTATAAAACAACAGCTTCTATATTAAAGTTAGATATAAGAATTTATAAAACAGAGGAAACCATCATAATATAGCTCCTTAAAGATCTTCCTTTTAGGCACTAAATCAGATACATTATTATTAAGGCAGGTCCCCTAGTTTACTTTTGCCTATTTCCATTAGGACAATGGAACATGAATTTAATGTGTATAAATATGTTCCTTAATGTAGAATATAGAACTTTATACTTTTACTCAATAGTAAAGAGAAGATGTCTGCTATCATTTGGAGAGTTGTTAGTTCCATATCTTGGGGCAAAGAATTTCTAAGCTTGACTATTGCTACTAACGGTTTAAAGATTTTCAGAAAAGGATCATTGAGATGGACAAAGGCTACCACCAAGAATTCCCCATTAATGGTGGTGGTGAAAAAAGCCAGTGAAAAAAGCCAATAATCCAACCTGAGCAGAGAAGACAAATCTTTAAGAAGGAAAGAGGAACATAAAATGTGTGTATGTGTATTTTAACAGTAAACCTATGCATAGGTTGTTCTAGAGTGCACATACTATGTATTACAGGGTCATCTTGTAATTCTGTTGGCATTCTCCTTTCTTCTATGGTTGTATCTCCAGTCTGACTTTCCCCCCATTATTTCCAATTATTGTAGTTTTACTGAAGAATGTGGGCAAGTAAATGATTAATTCATGGTCTATAGAGCATAATATAAAACCCTCAAAAAGAATCATAAGCAGTTGATACAAAAGAAAAAAACAAACAGCATATCAACTGGACACTGTAGAGTGATATAATAAAGCAGTTACAAATATCAATCATATCAACAAGTCCCTCTTAAAAACTGGTTAAAGTAGTTATAGACAGACTGTTGAAGAGGGAACTGGAGTAATTAATGGAAGGTGGTTTGAGTATACAATGAGAAGGAGGGATTAATTTAAAAATTCTTAGTTTAAAAAAAGAGGAAATCACTGTGAAGTTCTCACATTTTAAAACAAATTCTGACTAGCTCACAAGTACAATTTTAAAATCCATCTTTATAGGACAATGGAATCCTTATATGATTTGGCTTAGTATTGCATTTAGGTAGTTTTCATGTAAATAAAGATGATTTTAATGTAAAGATTTATGGCAGTTTTAGAAAAGATCAGAGATATTAGAGCAGGATTTAGAGTCCTGGTCTCCATATGGACTGCCTTACCATATCACCTTTAATTTATTTAACTTCTCTGAACAACAACTCCTTTATCCTTTGATAAAAGACAGTGTGAGGGAGAGAGCTAATCAAAACACCAGGCACTTATCAGCAGTTCTAGCTTTACCATCACAGTTGGAAAATTTAGACAAGTCACTTTATTTTTTGATACTTCTTATTTGTAAATCCGCCCCCCCCCCCCAAAAAAAAAGCTAACAAAGTTTTTCTTTGGTATATTTGGCACAGAAATTATGTCACATCATTTACTACATTCTACGAATATGTTTTAAAGTTAACATTATCAAGAAGAAGAGCTCAAGGTGAATGGCAAGAATAATCAATTCCATAGTTGTCCAATTTATAAATTAGAATATTTTAAGAAGATTAAAAAATTGAGGTATGTACAGAAATTTTTACCCTTATTTTTGTTGAGTGGGATGGAAATGGAAATGCTCATAATAGAAAAATATTAAAAGGAACCATGATAAAAACACCTTAAACCAAAAGAATCGACACAAATGACCTTGATTCCTAACTTCAGATGGGTAAAAGAGAAGACAAGCTATATTGTGTATTCTGACTTAAGCCAGAGTAAATTACCACTACAACAACTATTGTTTTCTTTTGCGAAAGATAACCTAGGACATAGGTAGTCAAAACTACAGTTTTCATAATCTAAATGATGGCTCAAGTAAAAGGTGTATTTCTAGAAAATAAAAGTAGTAAAAAAAAAACAAAACTTTAGTTAAATGACCATAGAAAAGCAAGGAAATAAAAGAACTATTGAGAATGAGAATACTAAAATAGACTTAGTTATTTGATTTCTCAAGTTGTTATTTACTTTAAATACTAACACTAATGGACCACTCTTTTTTTTTTTTTTTTTTAAATATATTTTATTGATTTTGTACAGAGAGGAAAGGAGAGAGATAGAGAGTTAGAAACATCGATGAGAGAGAGTCATCGATCAGCTGCCTCTTGCACACCCCCTACTGGGGATATGCCCGCAACCAAGGTACATGCCCTTGACCGGAATCGAACCCGGGTCCCTTCAGTCCCCAAGCCAACGCTCTATCCATTGAGCTAAACCGGTCCCAGCTAATGCATCACTCTTGTAAGATACTATTTTACTCAGGCACTGGGGTTAAGTGACTTTCCTAAGCCTTATACTAACATAGGAGCAGAGTTGAATTTATAGAAAAGCTGGCGGCACTGAGTCCCACATAGAAAACATAAGGTCATGCTAATGTCCCATGAGGGCAGTAGTGTAATTTTCAATCAGCCAGCAGAGCTGTTGCTTGGAAAACTTCTTGAACTAATGCTTTCTAAGGCCAACAGTATTCACACATCAAATGAGAATAGGGTACAATCATTAAAATGGTCAATCAGCCATGGAAAAGTTTATTTACTCTTAACTTTTGCTCAAATTTTCCAAGGGCAACCCTTATATTCTTTCCTTTTCCTGGCTTGCTTTTATCAGAATCTTACAAAAAAATTTCAGAAATAAGAGATTTAGGGTTGAAGTTGGTTGCCAACTCAGGACAACAAAGTTTCTTTCTGGGTGACTTCTGAAAAGTCAAGTCAACATTTAAGAGGGTCATCACTACTGTTTGTAATACTACATAATAAAAACCTAATATGCTAAATGTCCGGTTGTCTGTTCAACGAATCAAAGCATAATATGCTAATGATATGCTTAGGCTGCTCAACTGCTCGCTATGACACACACTGACCACCAGGGGGCTGATGCTCCAACAAGTAGGTTATCTTGCTGCTGAGGTCCCGCCGATCAGGACTGAGTAAGATGGGCTGGACACACCGTGGATCCCTCCTGGGGTCCCTCCCTGCTGGCTAACCTCCTGCATACCTCCCCAGCGCTGATCATACACCAGTGAGGCCCCTAAACCAGACCTGCACCCTCTCTTGATCCGTGAGCCCTCAGGGGAGGTTGGAGAGCTAGTGTCGGCCTAATCCCACAGGTGAGGCCGAGGGACCCCACTGGTGCACAAATTCAGACATTGAGTGTGCAATTTTTCTTTATTATAAACTAGAGTTCGTGCACCAGGACTCTAGTTTATAATAAAGGAAAATTGCACACTCAGTGTCTGACAACAGAGAACTCATTAAATAAACTATAACCTTCATGTGAAGGCATAAAGTGCAGTCATTATGCTGAGAATATTTAATGTTATAAATTAAGTTAAAGGTTATAAAATAACACAAATAAAAATTTGTAAAAAAAAAAAAAAAAGTGAAAGGACATGTGTATTTGTAAATATACAAAGTAATGGAGCATCTAAGCCTCTAAAGACAAAAAAGAACTATAATAACTATTATATTCTAGCTAATACATTTGTTTTCTGGAGAAGGAAGGCTTAGTAATTCTAAAACTGTATCAGGTGTATGCAAGAACTGGGGAAATAAGTAAATATATTTTGATAAGTGAGAGTCAGGTTTCTCACAGGTAGAGAAAGGAGTCATAAATTAACAAGGGGGGAACTAAAATGAAGCTTTTGGTATTGGATTAGAATTGTAGGTATTAAAATGAACTCATGGTTTTATGAATACAAATGTTATTCACACATATAATCATACATACACTTATAGATATACAACTAGATATAGATGTTTGTGTAGTGTACAGAATTTCATTTCCTAGTCTTGCCCACTGAGTGGGTCTAGAGGCGAAGACACCCAGGTAGGGATGGAGTCAACAAGTGCTCAGCTTTTGGTCTCTAAAACCATGCTCTGATAAAAAGAACCAGAGCTCTTTGGAAAAATGGCTGATTCTAGGCCTGGGATAGGGGAACAAGCACAAGATGCCAAAATGCGAGGTGGTGTTCACAAAATGATGCGGCATGTCAACGTGATCCAGGACCTAGTGGGAGAGGCCCCAGTGGCTGACACTGGGACAATATAGGTAGCAAAATAAATGACAGTAATGGATTTTACCTCGTAGAATAAAACAAACACTCTATATGAATCTATACTTACATAAATAAATAAATAACTAAATAAAGTAAGTAAATAGAGAAAGTTCTTTTTTTTACAGTAAATTCTGGGAATATAGGAAATCGAAACCATAATAATAATAATTATTTCAGACAAAATTCACTAATGGATACTGAAAATAATGGAAGAAAGTATGATGAGAAACAGAATATTTGCATAATCTCAAACCTCTAAGTATCTTGCACAAAATACCAAATAATTACGAAAGAAAAAAAAGAAACTTTGCAGTGGAGAAGTCTGGCAGATACCACCATGTGCACAGAGTAAACGCCACCAGGTATGAGACATTCATGTCACATGCTTCCTGATGATACACTGAGAGGGTAAAGCATCATGTCTGTGGTATTCTTGCCAGTAATATATAACTTAAATGTAATTATGAGGAGAAATTAGGCAAACCCAATGAAGGGATAACTCTATAAAGTAACTGGCCAGTACTGTTCCAAGTGCCAAGGTCAGGAAAGTCAAGGAAGTATCCTGGTCCAGAGGAAGGGACGTTAGTGGAGTGAAATTCAAATTGATAAAATATGAATGAAGCCTGTGGATTAATTAATAGGACTAGATTAGTATTGAGGCTAGATAATAACATTAGGGAAGCTGGGTGAAGAATATATTAAAATGTTGTTACTATTTCTACAAACTTTTTATACTGTATGTCTAAACTTTAATTTCAAAATAAAAAAATTAAAAAGCATCTTCATAAAAGATTAAAGAAATAAAAAACCCTCATATTAATGGGGGTGAAGATAAAATTACTATCAATGACTAATTTTAATGTTTTTCCAGATTTGCTGCAATGAAAGGTATTGGTTTTATAATTAAAGAGAAAACTATTCTCTTTAGATATTATAAATAGAATATCTAATAGAGGTTAAAATCCTGAATTCTTTTCCCTTTTAGCAAACTTAGAAATAGGCTCCTTTAGAAATTGATTATTTCTTTTATCACATAGCCTGAAAATCACTACTGTCTGGATAGTGAAAAAGAAAGTACTAGCAAGTTGATTAAATAACTTTTAGATATGCTACACCTATATACATCTATTAAGTATATCTACATGTAGAAAAATTTAATTCCTCCTGCAACTTTTCTCCAATCCTTTCTGACCCCAGGGTTCATTAACAGGTCAGTGTTTAAGGAGGGAAAACAGTTATAGAAAACACAAATGGGTATCCAGGGCCCTAGAGAAAATGTTAGGAACTTTAACCCCTGTTTATAAAGTGTGACTAATAAAGAGTGGCAAATCATCTTCCTAGAGAGATAAACCATGTGTTGGTTACAAAAAGGGTGTCAAAAAAATTTATGTGTTTATTATGCCTTACTTCCCTTCTAATTCCTGCTAAGTTTATGGTTACTCTAATCTTAGGAAATATCCCTATTCATTTAAATGATAAAACAAAGTTTTTTTCTGATAATAAAATTGTTAGAAACTCATTTTAAAACATTTAAACATTTTAGAGAAGCATAAAGAATAAGTTAAAATCACCCTAAATCCTGCTACACAGGGATGGCTACTGTTAATCTTTTAGTGAACACTATTCTGAATCTTCTCTCTGAGTACATATTCACATACAGATGTAGATTCTCTACACAGATGTAATATTTATAAATGAAATTGTAATATTCTGCAGTGTTCTATAGCCTGAGAGATACTTAGGTTATTTCCAAGTCTTCAATTTTGCAAATGATTCCATAACGTACTTGTACAGAAATCTTCACAGACTCATTACTCTTACTCTACTTTTAAAATCATCTGAGGTCTTTTGAAAATTTTAAAAATTGTTTCTACTACAGAAATGTCATAAAATGTAGAAAATCAAAATCTCTTAAAGTCTCATTTGGCTATGCTTCTCCTACCCTGCTCCTCTCTCAATCTCCCAGTAAATGGCAGCCCCAGCCTTCCAGCTGCTCTGGAGAAAAGTTTTGGAATCATCTTTGGTTCCTAACTTTCCCTAAAAATCCTGTCAAATTCATTAGCAAAATCTGTCAATTCTCTTAATATATATATATATATATATATATATATATTTTCAACCAATTCTTACCAATCTCACTCATACCAATGTGGCCCAGCCACCTTCAAGTTCTAAAAATTATTAACATAGTTTCAAATTCTACACTGCAACTAATCTTTAAAAAACATCACATGTCAAGGTTTCATATGTATCAAAGAAGAATTTCCACAATTATCTGAAAAGGCTATAAAATACTCGTCTCTGTGAGGTTGGATTTTCTTCATACACTTCAACTAAAACATATTGTGACAAACATTGCAAAAAGTGACTAATCTACCTGATTTCTATTACCGTATTTTCCGGCGTATAAGACGACCCCCTAATTTTACAGTTAAAACATAGGTTTAGGCCTATATTCGCTGTATAAGACTACCCCCCACTTCCGAGGCAACACCAGTTCTTTTTTTAATAGACCGCCTCTCTGACTCTGGCCAATCTGAGCAGGCTTTTTACTAGAAACCGGTTACTAGAAACCGTCTTATACGCCGGAAAATACGGTAAGCAAGATATTAAAGACTAGAGGCCTGGTCATAAAATTCATGCCCGGGTTGGGGGGGGGGGTGTCCTTTGGCCTAGTCTGCACCCTCTTCAATATGGGACCCCTTGAGAGATGTCTGACAGCTTGTTTAGGCCCAATCCCACTGGGCTTAAATGGGCAGTAGGACATCTGTCTCACAATCCAAGACTGCTGGCTCCCAACCACTCACCTGCCTCTACCTGATTGCCCCTAACTGCTTCTGCCTGCCAGCCTGATCCTAACCACTCCTCAGCTGACCTGAAAGGTCCTAACTGCCCTCCCTTTCTGGTCTGGTCCCCGACAACTGCTATCCTCTGCAGGCCATCTTGTTGTGGCTATCTTGTGTCCACATGGGGGCAGCCATCTTTGACCATATGGGGCGCCATCTTGTATCTTGGAGTGATGGTCAATTTGCATATTACTCTCTTATTAGTTAGGCTAATTGCAAAAAACAGAAAATACTACACTTTTCACTAATTTTTATTGTTTTGGAAAATAGTTTATTTTTAATGAAAAATCATGTTATTTATATTAATGTATGGTGGATTATTATTGTGTTTTTAAATGAAGTAATAAATACTTGAGAATTTCTGTTTAATTAGTATAGTAACTATTAATAAATATATCCCACATAACCATTAGTGAACCACTGCTCTAGTATCTTCCCTCTCATTCAGAGTAAAATCCAAAACCCTTACCATGATTTACAAACTCCCTACATGACTTGACCCATTTTTTCTATAATTTCTTCTCCTACCCCTCTCTGACCTCTTTTCTAATCACTCCTTTCCATCTTTTTCTGCAATGGCTCCTTGATTTCCCTGAATATATCAAGTAAGTTCCTACATGAGAGTCTTGGAACTAGTTTTCTCAGTGTTTGGAAATCACTCCCCCAGATAAACTTGGGCTTACCCCCTAATTGTTTCTTAAATGTCACCTTGTAAGTAAGACAGTCCCTGAACACCACATTAAAATTGATGAAGCCACTGTGGAAAACTGTATGGAGTTTCCTCAACAAAATTAAAAATGAAACTGCCTTTTGACTCAGCAATCCCACTTCTGGGAATATTTATTCTAAGAATCCTAAAACACCAATCAGAAAGAAAATATGCATCCCTATGTTCATAGCAGCATTATTTATAACAGCTAGGATCTAGAAAAGCCCAAGTGCCCATCAGTAGATGAGTGTATAAAAAATATGTGGTACATTTACGCAATGGAATACTACATGGCTATTAAAAAGGAACTCTTACTCTTTATGACAACATGGGTGGACCTGGAGAGTATTATGTTAAGCTGAGTAAGCCAGTCAGAGAAAGACAAATAGCATATAATCTCACTTACATGTGGAATCAAATGAGCAAAATAAACTGACAAACAAAATAAAACCAAAGGCATGGATACATGGGACAGACTGACAGCTGTCAGAGGGATAGGGAGTGGGAGGGTCTGGGTAAAAGAAGGTGAAGAAATTAACCAAAGAACATATATGCACAGCCCATGGACACAGACAACAATGTGGTGAAGGCTGGGGGGTGGGCGTGGGGCAAAATGGGACATCTGTAATAGTGTCAACAATAAAAAAATAGTACCAATCAGCACCTCCCATCTTTCTATTTCCTTTATTATATATCACACATTATTATTATTATTTTTAAATAGCAGTTTTTACACTTTGACATATTTTTGTCTGTCTCTGTCATCTTTTTTTTTTAAATATATTTTATTGATTTTTTTACGAGAGGAAGGGAGAGAGATAGAGAGCTAGAAACATCGATGAAAGAGAAACATCATCGACCAGCTGCCTCCTGCACACCCCCCACCGGGGATGCGCCCGCAACCAATGTACATGCCCTTGACCGGAATCGAACCTGGGACCCTTCAGTCTGCAGACCGACGCTCTACCACTGAGCCAAACCGGTTTCGGCTGTCTCTGTCATCTTGACTGGAAACCCATGAGAGCTGATATTTTTCTGTCTCATTCACTGCTGAATGCCTAGTGCCTAGAAAAGGGCCTGGTAATAGTTTACTTTCAATAAATTTTAATCGAATGAATAACTGGAATTCATATTTGCTTTCCTTTTGAAAATTCTTGATTTGATTCACCAGGTTTTTTTTTTTAAATTCCAAAATAAAAATGTTTAAATGCAAGTATATTTAATTCTAAAACAACAAAAAAGAAGTGATGGAAGAAAATGTAGGTATTAGGAATGACTTTCATACCTGACACACTCGGAGAGCTTGGTCCAGGACAGTTTTAGTGTCAGTATCATAATCCGGGCAGGGCAGCATGGCTCGGCTGAGATGTGCCTGTAGCAGGAGATGTGCTTTGGTATGAGGGCTGTCAAATGAATGAGGGTTTGATTCGAAGGGAAGACATTTTGCCAGTTCACTATTCATATGATCTTCATTGTGCCTTACTGGCAAATCTGTGTATTCTTCTGCATCCTGAAAAACACACACATCCATATATATATATTACTGTGCTAGATCAAAAGTATAATAATTAATGTACTTCTTAGTTTTAATTACTGAAATTTAAAACATGGTTTAGAAAAATCATAGATAACCTTATCTCTTAAGAATTTTGCTTTGTTCAATGCTACTTTTAATATGTAAGGAAAAGCAAGTAATGTATAATACCTGTGAAATTCATGAATGCTTTTCTTATTTATACAGTAAACAAAAATAATACCAACTCTACTAGGCATCAAATATCATGCCTGACACTGGCCCCACATAGTGAGCTAGAGACTAAGCGCGCATCAGAGACAAAGTTCTATCAAGTTTAATGAATGTTCTATCAAGTATAATGAATGTTATGGTAAGTACAGAGTGCTGAAGGAACATTCAGTTTGGGAATTAGTTACTTTAGTGAGTCAAAGAAAGCTTCTTGGAAAAGTAATATTTAAGATCTATAGATAAGTGAAAGAAATAAGGTGGAGCTGGGATTAAGGAGGAACAGAATAAGGATTGGTGAGGTAAGAAAAGGGTGTACTATTTTAGATTAAATTAATTTGTTCAAAGTTTCCAGTTCTACAAGTAAGGAGCTTGGAAGCTACCACTCTGTCCTAATAAGTAAAAAGCTAAACAGACTAAAAAAAATCAACAAGTCTTCTTGGCTCCATATGAGGGGAGGACACAGGACAAACTATTGTCCCCACGCTGGAAACAGGCTAATTCAGGGAGTCACCGCTAAGAGGAGCAGAGATTCATAAGCTGAAACTGCCAGGGGAACCAGTGCCGTGGTGAGAAAACCTTAACTGATATTGAGGAGTGGTGGGAGGCTCTGTGTGGACAACTCTGAGAGCTAAAAACTCCATGGGGACGATCAGAGCCGGCTCCCACAATATTGTGAAATTTATCTTCAGGTGCTTGACCAGATTCCCAGTTAATATCAAAGAAATATCTCTGGGGTTTTCTAGCAGGGGGAAGCAAAATGCACCACTCTGAAAAATGCCAGAGCACACTGTTCTTAACAAACAACAACAAAACCAATACTGTTTTCCATTCACAGTGAGGTGAATCCACAGAAGTGAAACTCAGATATGTGAAGGACTGACTATATTTAAGGAGAAAAAAAAAAAATCCACATATTAGTGGCTCATGCAGTTCAAACCAGTATTGTTCAAGGGTTAACTTTTTATCAACACTTTTAATGTCAATGGTCTCAATGAACTTATTAAAAGAAACTATCAGAGTGAATGCAAAAACATGATCCGACTATATGCTGTCTACAAGAAAACCACTTTAAATCTAAAGACACATATAAATTAAAATAAATGGAGAAAAATATACCATTTAACAACTATCAAAAGAAAACAAGAATAGCTTTATAAGTTTCAGGCAGAGCAGACTTCAAAGCAAGGAAAATTATCATGGATGAAGAAGGGAATTATATAATGATAAAGGGGTTAATTCTCTAAGAAGACACAACACTTCTAAATGTGTAAGCACTGAACAATGAAATGTCAAACTTACAGGAGTGCAATGAGTGAATACAGAATTGGTTTAATACTTGAAAATCAATTAATATAATTCATTTTATTAATAAACTTGAAGTTAAAACCGGTTTGGCTCAGTGGTAGAGCGTCGGTCTGTGGACTGAAAGGTCCCGGGTTCGATTCCGGCCAAGGGCATGTACATTGGTTGTGGGCACATCCCCGGTAGGAGGTGTGCAAGAGGCAGCTGGTTGATGTTTCTCTCTCATTGACGTTTCTAGCTCTCTCTCTCCCTTCCTCTCTGTAAAATATCAATAAAATATATTTTATTAAAAAAATTAAAAATAAATAAAATAAAATAAACTTGAAAACTATACAATCATCTCAATTCATGTAATTTTTTTGGACAAAACCTAACACCTATTCCCCCCAAAACTCTCAGTAAACTAGGAAAAGAAGGGTATTTTCTCAACCTAGTAAATGGCTTTTTTGAGAAACCCACAACTGACATATTTCAGTAATAGACTGAATGCTTTCCCCTTAAGATCAGACACAAGACGGAGATCTCTGTTCTTAGTAGTTCTATTCAACATTGTATAAGAGGTTCTAGTCAGTGCAATCAAGCAAGAAAAACTAACAACAGGCATCCAGATGGAAAGGGAAGAAGTGAAATAAAACTGTCTTTTTTGTACAATAGATGATATGATCATCAATATAGAAAAACCAATAAAATCTATAAAATAATCTACTAAAATAAGTGCGAATAGCAAGGGTTCAGTACATAAGATTAATATACAAAAATCAAATTAATCAATTGTATTTTTGTATATTAGCAACCAAAAATCAAAACTAAAAACAAATTTATAATAATATAAAGTGTATTAAATACCTAGAAATAAATCTGACAAAAGATGTAAAAGACCTGTATACTGAAAATCAAAAACATTGCTAAGAAAAATTAAAGACTTAACTAAATGGAGAAAGATACCTTATTTCTCTCAAAATTGATTTAATACAATCTCAATCACAGACTTTTTATATTTTGGTTGGCTGACAAGCTGATTTTTTAAGTAGTTCCAATCACTAATTTCAATGTGTGTGTGTGTGTGTGTGTGTGTGTGTGTGTAGGAGGTGGGGTGGAGGGGAGTCCCACACCAACAAGCAAGTCTTACATACAGCTGGTGTCCTACAATTCAATTTAATTCTGACACTATCTACCTGGAGATAGCATCAGGTTCCACAAATTAAGGATTCAGCTCTATAAGACTGTCTCCTTTTCCCACTGCAGATGCCAATTGTAAACCCAGATTATCACCTGTGTTTCTGACTGACTGGCTACAGGTTAAGTTCTAACAATTTTTGATTTGGGTTCCATTAATTTGCTTAAGTAGCTCACAGAATTCAGAGAAACATTTTACTTATTAGATTACTAGTTTACTATGAAAAGGATAAAACACAGGAAACAGGCAAATGAAAGAGATGCATAGACAAGGTATAGGAAAAGGGCCCAGAGCTCCCACACCCTCTCTGAGCTGAACCTCTATCCAAATCTCCATATCTTCACCTACTGGAAAGCTCTCCAAACCCTGTCCTTTTGGGTGCTTAGTAAGGTTTCATTACATAGGCATGATTAATAACATCATCAGTGATTAATTCAATCTCAGGCCTTTTGCTCTTCCCCCAGAGGTTAGGGAATGAGGGTGAGATGGAGTGGTGGGGTTAAAAATTCCAACCTTCTAACTACAGGGTTAGTAAGGAGTTTCCATTCTCAGGTGCATTCTGAAAGTTACCTCATTAACATAACAAGAGGCACATCTACTGCTCTCAGCACTTAATTACAAGGGTTTTAAAGAGCTCTCTGCCAGAAAATGGGATGAAGACCAAAAATACATATCTCAAGAGCAAATATATATAATATATATAAAAGTTATATATATTATAATTCACAACATCACAATTCAGGTGGTGTGAAGAAATACACAGAAGAGTGAGAGAGTTTAGCAAAGAAATCTGACCAAGTTACAAAGATTTCCTGGGGGGAGGGGAGAAGCAAGGCAGATGATAAACTGAAAATGTGGTGTAAAAGTAATTTCAATTGATTTAAGCAGTATGCTAAAAACATCTTTAACGAATATTTGCAACATTCTGTTTAATGGAACTGGAGATATATTTAAATTATGTCTTTTGTTTTATTTTGATGTCAAAAACATCACATGTGCTCTGTACTGTTGTGAACACAGTCTTCTTCCTTTGACCTGCTTTGTGTAAGAAGTGTATGCTGACACATTAGTAGTTAACAACATTTTGCCCCATGTGTCATGTTGGTATTCTTTTCACATGTCATTTCAGCTCTTCCCTATTTTCTCGGAGGTTATGTGCTAAAAAACAAGGACCCAGTTTCAATGACAGTGCTATTATTATCTTTTATTGTAGGTGAATTTCAGGTGAACTCTCACCTCATGATCGATCCATTTCAATCCAATACCTCGGCTCCACCCAAATCTCCCTCAGCAACTACCCACCCACCCCCTCCTTACCACAGGGCTAAAGAAAAATGGGACAGCAGGTAAGCAGAAGATGGTTCAGATAAAACATGACCTTTCCTTCAAGGATATTAAAATGATATTGAGGCAAATAATGAATATAAATAATTATTTTAAGCATAGAATACTTTAATCAGGGAAGAGCCCTGAAGAGGGTTGGAAGTGTTGGAAAGTGTCCCCAAGGAGGCAGTGTTTGTTCTAAGCTTAGAACAGTTTTTAGGAGAGGAGAGAGGGAGAGAGATGCCCTGCCTGCATTCCCGGTGGAGAACACAGTACAAGCAGATCCATGAAAACAGTAAGGAGGAGGCTAAGGTTTAAGCCTCGGGGATGAGGAGAATGATGCTGCTATTAATGACAGAGAAGTGGGGAACACAGTGAGCAGGAGCTTCCTTTCTGACAAGCATGCAAAATACACTTAAAGAGACGGCAATAAGCCAGACAGGTAGAGGTAGAGAAAGAGGGGGAGAAATCAGCTGTAAATCATATTTATATTTCTTACTACTGTTCATAAAGACAACTTCTTCTGATCTTTTACCAGAAGAAAATTGAATAGCTATTTTAATACCACAACTTGAATTGGTTCTCCAGGTTTTGAATATGTAGAATATGGGATTAGATTTACAAATTATATGAAAAGTTCAATTAAAATAAAATTATGTGGGAAGAATTTGGCTGAAAGCACTAATTAATAGTATTAGCTAAGTAATCCACTTCTCTCTATACAATCTTGTTCAAATTTGATTATATACATTATATATCTCCCTTCCCTACACTGAGTGAGGGAGGAAGAGGTAAGAATGGAGAAAGGGAGAGGGAGAGAGTGAGGGAAAGAAAAATCGATTAATTTTGATTGATTGATAACAATGTAAACTGGGCATTTCTGCCTTAGTTCCTACGTATGTCTGACAGTGCAAACATCTTTCTGTGATGTGTGATTCCAGTACTCTGAGATGCACATTTTTCATAAAGCATGACTTCTAAATGCAAGCCTACTACTTCATTCGGTGCCAAACCAAAGGGACAATGACTTACTCCAATGCTCAAGGAAAACCTAGTGGTGTTGAACTCACTGAGAAGCAGCATATCTGAAAAGGGCTCACCACTCACAACCATGCTTACTGTATTTTCAGGTAAATTGGATCATTAGTGCTTTTCGTTGCATTTGCTTATGTTAGAATCTAAACTCCATGTAAGATGTGATTCCACTACTCTCCAAACTGTGCCAATTCTGCTTGGATTACTCGATTTATTGCCTTAATCCCCTGTTTCACCAGGACTGTGATTCTGCTCTCTGCCAACAGTATCAGTTATCAGATAAGTCTGCTAATAGCTGAGTACATTTTAGGTTGGAAAAAAATGCTAAGAGGTAAAGAGATCCTTCTAAGTCTAATAAAGGAGCCCTCAGATTTTTCGTGTAGATTACCTGCAGATAGTGACTTTCAGTGATGCCTTTTCTCAGTACATAAAGCAATCTTTCTAAACTAAGGGTTTCATAATTTCTTTGTAAAAACTATTCACTTTAATAAAAGTAAAAGCATTTTAATAACCACAGTGGACAAGGTCTGTCTCAGCATGCTGAGTTATTTCTTTACCAAATATTTACTCAGCATATTCTTGGATATTAAATGGTGAACAAAAGCAGAAATTACCCCCTATTCTTATGAATGTTTAGGGTAAGGTGAAGAGCCAGACCTTAATCAAAACAGACTGTGAATAGACATAAAATGACTGGATAAGTATAAAGAGGGAGAGGTACAAATAATAAGAGTGGGTCAGGGAAGGTATCTTTGAGGAGGTTCTGAGCTGAAAGAGTAAAAAGTTACTATTTTTAAATGAAGAATGGAGGAGTGACAGGTTAAGGTTCAAACTTGACTTGAAGAAGAGGAACACTGACTATTACAGGAGAACACTCTTTAGAGTGCAATATCGATTTTATTATTTAACATATGCTTTTGATAAGTAATTTCTTTTTCGTTATTAAATTTGACATTGGCAATTTTTTTCTGAGATCTTCAAAGAGGTTGATAGTTGATTTATAAATTTTTATAAAATGTCAAAATAATAGTTTCTACAGTTAAAAAGTATGTGTAATTAACTGAGGTCTCATCAAAAGCTATTACTTCCTTTAAGGATCCCTCCTTTTCTGCTTCCAGTGTTTGAATTAAAGAGGAATCCAAAGAATGTAGTAGCAACTCTTCCCCATAGAAATGTCAGCGATCACGAGGGTGGAATGGCATTGTGTGAGGTGGTAGAGAGAACACTCAATCTGGGAATTGATACAACAGGTGGATTTTTAGCTCTGCCATTTATAAGCGATGTGACCTTCTGAGAGAAAGGTCCTTATCTTATATTAGAATTTGGTGTGATCATTCAGAGTGGTAGTGTTTATGAAATACTTAAAAACTGGGCTTGATATACATGTTAGGAATAATAATAATAATAATAATCATCCAACATCTGATAGTATACAGAATGCTAATTGAGGTTTAAGTTTCAATTATGTGAGTTTTTGTTCCACAGATTTCAGTTATAAATCTTTGTTTATAGTTATGCAAATGTACTTTACTACATAAAGTAACATTTTAGTCACTCAGTCAAAAAATATGATTCTTAAAAATCAGTCAAAGAAACCAGATTCCCTGCCCCCCTTCCCCCCCGATACTTTATCAGTAGTGGCACACTCATTTCATCCAAGTAATCACAAAAATTTTATGTAACTGTGTTACAAAAAAACATTGGCTCTTTGAAAGAATGTTCTCATAATATGAGACAGTCAAATCAAAGATGAAATATTCAGGAATTGTATTTTTGAACTACAAATTTGAAACTGCAGGCTTTAGTCTCCAATCTCCAATTAGGTTTCTTTTAAATCCACACTAATTAAATGTTCACATCAGCGTGTGATAAGGTATTATGATCTTTTCTGTGTACCTTAGTGAACTAACTCAAAACACTCTGGAAAGACAGAGAAAAAGAATGAATCATCTATCTTACACATCTGATAAAACTTTTCTGAAGGAAAACTATTATTGATAGTTATATTTTTCTGAAACGCTACAGCATTTTATAATTAAAACTCAAGTGCTATGAACCAAAAGAATAAAACAGAAAATGTTGATTTTAGATCAGTTAGGTTAAATGAAAAAAATATCAGCAATTCTAGTTTTCGTGTGTGGCGATTATGGACTTGAAGAAGGACTTACAATGAAGACTGATTTAAGACAACTGCTACTTAATCCCCAGTCACTCCTCAGAACCTCCCGTGAAAACTATGATCATTTATTCCTGGAATTCCAACTCACAGTTTTCCCAAGCTCTTTAGAAAAGAGCTTATCTTTATTTAGTTCGTATCTCTTTCGAATATTTTATTCTGGATGTCTCAGACTACTTCCAAAGATTTTTTTACTCAGTTCAAATTAATTAAAGAAGCAGCAATCCCAGAATCAACAGAAAGAATAAGTAAACTAAAGTCCGTGCTTAAAAACAAACAAGCAAACAAAAACCTACTTCTAGTTACTCCTTCCTCAGCAGGACACTCTATTTGCCTCCAAATTACTCCTCTAATTTTAAACAACTTGTCTAGTTAATTTCCTGTGTGATCACTGACTACAAGTGAGGTTCATTTTCTTATCTACATCATGTAGGTAATTAAAGGAAATTGAAATTGGGCAGTGAAGCTTTTATGCAACGGGGATTGAAGCTGAATGGAGGGCAGCGAGGTCAGTGGAGCCCATTATATTTTTATGTGAGAGGCTGGTTTGTCTACCCTGTCCTTGTTTATTTAGTGTAGGCTGGACAGGCTACTAACTGCAAATCTGGGTCTCTGATTTGTCCAGCTGTCCTTGAATAAAGACATCCTTCCCTGCAAATGTTAAAGGACAGTGATTGACAACCTGTGATGAACTCTGCTTATAACCCGTTTTAGATTGCAAGAGCAAAAACAGAATAAAGAAACATCTTTCATAATCACATCAAATGGGTCCTGCTGTTCAATAGTTTTCATTTTGTTTCCCTTTTCATTACAAACCTCAAGCTGTTTTACAAATACCATAAATCCAGCCACTTCACATTAAAAAAACAAAAAAAATATATATGTGTGTGTGCCACCACATTCTGTCTGCATATTTACACTGATTTGAGTTTACTGGGGCTATGCACTCTTACATAATAGTTTATTCACACCATCCTATCACTGACTTACTTGCTTGTTCTCCTAAGAACAATCTGCAAATCCCTACTGCAGAGATGCCTTTCTGTGATTGTTTACTTACGGCTCCAGTCACTTTATTCAATACATGTCCTTGTGGCTCTTAAATACACTGACTATACAGCTTACCTTGTATACTTGTTAAAATCAGAAGCTTATTAATCGCTTACACTCTATGTTGGCTTTTTTCTTTAGTGTAAGTGTATTAACAAGTGAACTTTGTGTGTGCCTGGGTGAGTGTGTATATGTGCATTGGTTTTCTTCCAGGTGCACTAACGATAAGAGTCTGCTTTACCTAAGCAAACTACCGAGGTGAGAAACAGCCAGAACGGGTTCACGCTTGGTCTCATGTCAGCATTACGTAGAAGTACACCAGCACTTTCATGGGCTGTGCACATCACTGCCTGTATTGTAATCGCTAAAGAGCAAAGGATAGGGCACTTGTACAGTGGGATGGCCAGCTGATCAATGAGACTAAAGAATCTTTATGCTATAACTTAATCTCTGTCATGGGAAAAGCAAAACTTATAAAGTTAATGAGTTCTAGACTTTAAGTGGCACTTGATTAATTTGTAACATTCTGAGGCGTTAAAACAAACCAAAATTAGATTCTCACATTCCAGTGCTGTCTTTTGGCCACTGAAGCTGTAGAAAAAGCATTTCAGTAAATTTCCCTGATAGGAACTCTGTTAAATTTCTGTGCCTTTCCGAAGTATTAAATTGATTGTACATTATGTATGTTATAATAATATTTGAAAAATAATCTGGCTTTTACCAAGCCAGGTCTAGATATATTAAGGAATAAGAAAATATGCTTCATATTCTTATCTTTATTATTTCATATTACCTTTTATCAATCATTAACTTACTAAAACACTAAATGTGTGATATAACTTATTTTAAATCAAATATACAATTAGTATTGTTTCTAAACATGATTTGCACTTTTATTAATATTATCTATTCAAACTGAATAAATTATATGCTATTATACTGAATAAAGTAAACCTTTTAGAAGATACTATAAACTAGAATTACATGAAAGATGTAACAGGAATTAATTTAATATTTAATTTAAAGGGAAAAAAAGCAAAAACCTAAAAACAACACCCCTCCCTCCCAAACCTCTTGGTTATAAAACTTATTAAAAAATGATAAAACTAAGGTCTAGTTAATTCTGTAATAATCATTTTTTTCTAATATGCACACAATTTGCTTCACTGAAGTCTCAAAGTAATTTTATTATTATATGCAGATGGCAAAAATGTAAATACTGATGGATATCATTGAAATTACTCATAGATCTATGTATGTTTCCTTCCAAGGCCTATGTGAATATATGTGTCTGATTTTTATCAATGTTTTAAACTTATGGACATATGTTTGGCCTTCAACCATTTAGGTCAAGCACAGAATCGTTTGCCAAAAAATAAATATGAACTAGAAATAATACCTTATTCCTTCCATTGTAAGAATGACCACCTGGTTGACAGCTGGATTTTAAAGGATCTTACAATAGTGAGTACCAGCAGGTCTGCTGTACTTAAAATAATTTCAGTGGTAAGAATTCCATCAGAAATTTCTATTTCCCAGGATTTATAGCTAAGACCTTAAAAAATTGCTCTTTGATGAAAGCTAAAAAAAATTCCTCAGTTTTCAAAGATATAATAAAAATGCCTTATAGCTTAACAATGTTTAGATATTTTCCTTTTAAGAAATAAAAGTCTTAAGGGTGACAATTAGGTTTGAGTCCTGAAAAGGAATAACTGAGATTAGAAACAATAGGTAATACTTACAAATGGTTAAATGTTGTACTTTCTAATCTAGCTCTAAAGGATAACCAAATTTTCTCATCACCTTGCTTCTGCCTTTAATTTTACATATTTCTTAGGGTGACTTTCTTCATAATATTCATTTCTATAGGCTATGAGATTATATCAAACATAAAACAAACTAAAAATTAAAACTCAAAGTGGAAATATTAAGTTACTTCAAATCTATTTAAATAACTATTAAATATTTTTCTTCTGGGAGTTAAGAACTACATATACAAAAAAAATCTAAAAGTGAAATATCTACACAGGCCAACATATAAAAATATCATAAGCTAATAAATACAAGACTAAATGACAAGTGAAATGAAACAACATACTGGTGTCATGAATTTAGAAAAAGTAGTGATCACTGAATCTGAATAAGAAAATATTTTAAGAGGGAGATGAGCCAAAATGAATGGATGAATATTATACACATTATCCAGAAGGAACCATAAGCAAAGGCAAGAAGTTGAGTATATACTAGTCTGTAGCATGTTTAAGACTGAGAGTAAGGTTAATTAGGAGAAGGGGGGTGGATCTATAAGAGAATGGAAAGTGTAGGTAAAAAGTAAGACTGTGTAGGGCCTTGATAGACAGATTAAGGAAATAATGCTTTATTATGTAGATAAATTTATTTTATCCTTTTATTTTTTAAATGTATTTTTATTGATTTCAGAGAGGAAGGGAGAAGGAGAGAGAGAGAAACGTCAATGATGAGAGAGAATCATTATCGGTTGCCTCCTGCATGCTAGGGATCAAGCCTACAACCTGGGCATGAGCCCTGGCTGGGAATTGAGCTGTGACCTCCTGGTCCATAGGTCAATGCTCAGTCACAGAGCTACTCCGGCAGGGAAATGTTCATAATTTTAAAACACCATAAACTTAACCAGAAGAAAGATGTTCAAGACGCGACTACAGTCACAAGAAGGGCTGATTTTAAATAAATATCCCAGAGCATATGTTTGTCACACCATTCAAAATAAACACGCTAAGAGGTAACAAACACATTTCAAGGGGGTTTTCATCACAAAACATTTTGAAACTTCTTTTGGTATTGAAGTCAGAATGACTTTAGAAACTACACATTATCATAACCAATTCTACAATTACGTAAAAATTATACTGCCAATCAACCAATTTAGTCTTTTGACATGGCTTCGAATAACTTCCTGTTATTTTCTCAGAATGAAAGCAAACACCCAAACAAAAAAGAACCATTAATGAATGACATTTTGTACTGAAAATGGTAAAAAATAAAAATAAAAATAAAAATAAAAAAAGTACCATGGGCTTGAAATAAGTTGTTTTTGTTTGTTTGTTTGTTTTGGTAATGAAAACAGCCTTTAAACATAAATAATCTTAAGAAGATAATAAAAATATTTGATGCATAAGTTTTTTTATGTTTATTGAAAATATCAACTGACTTCATTTTGAAGCCTATATTAATTGCTCAAAAATATGAACATACTGATAGATCACACAAGGTACAGGGAGCAGGTGTCACGTATAATCATAAACTGGGAGAATAAAAATAAAACTATTAAAATAGACTGGATATACATTAAAAAAACACACCTGGCAATCTGAGAACGAATGCCATATTTTCTGGTAATCTACATAACTGGGTAGGTACTTTTGACATCTAACTTTGAGTCTGTGTAGGCAGAAAGCTGTTGCTTTGTTCATGCTCATAAAAATGAAATTTATTAACTCATAAAATTAATTACTCCAAAATTTTGGAGTTACGAATATTTTGGCTCTCCAGGGAAAACTTTTAAGAAGTTATATTTAAAGATAACAAAAGAAAAACAGAGGTTTTAAAGTACCAGATGTCTGGGAAGATCCCATTTGGATTTGAGCTACTTAAATTTGCAATCATGTATTTATACATCTAACAGAGCTTCTGTTTCCCCCAGAATCAGAAAATTAACTAGCTTTGTAGCATCTTCCTTGATCTGCCACCCGTGCCCTGAGGATTAGAGACTCCACCTGAGCTTGTTTTACAAGCATAACAGAAAAAATTAATCTCTGCTGGCAACGCTCCCACCGGGATACTGATGAATAATGATATCCCTCTTGTGCTGCCCTCTCAGTCCACTAGAAAAGCCACTCTAACCCGGCAACATGGAGACTGCTGAAACCATTCCAGCCGTGGATTAGCAGGCAGGCAGGCATCCATCTGCTCCGTGTGAATCAAGAGAAAGCAAACATGCATTTTTATGGCTAACGTCATAGTCAAACCCTATAACACCTTATAGGAACATATACATGTGTGTAGGAACATATACATCTATACACATACATATGTTTGTCATTATATATCTATCATCTATCTGTCTATCTATCTATCTATCTATCTATCTATCTATCTATCTATCTGCCTGTCTACATCCCTCCCTACCAATCTCCCTCCTTATCTATATGTATAAAAGACTAATATGCTAAGTGTCCGACCATTTGTTTGCTATGACATGCACTGACCACCAAGGGCAGATGCTCCAACTGGTAAGTTAGCTTACTGCTGGGGTCCGGCCAATTGGGACTGGGCAAGATGGGAGGACATGCCCTGAAGCCAACCTCCAACGGTTCCTCCCTGGCCTCTAAAATATTTCTTCTAACTAATTTCCTTTCAATGTGTACAAATCTGCGCACCAGGCCTCTAGTCTAGTCAATAATAGTCAATCACACCCTATAAGCTAAAGCAACCCAATTCCTCAGTTTAGTTTGCATTTTCTTTGGCTTTAGATATTGGAAACCAAAGTACACATTCAGAGGTTATAAAGTATAGCTCTTAGGTTTGGGGTTGTGTAACTAGAAATTAAATTTCTAGAGTGCAATATGAGAATGCATTGGGCATATACACATTCCCAGCATCTCAAATGTAGCAACAAACTATTTGTTTTGAAAAGTAAGGCTGTATTAATCAGTTTCTAACCAAGCGTTACACAGAGGCAGTGTGAGCTTTAATTTCACTTGGCTTTATTTTCCTGAAACATGGATGTAGTGAATAGCGGTGGACTTTTGTCTTCTCCAAAAAGGAAAGAACCATTGCTTCTGGTCTACAAATAGCAAAATTGAGTTTATCGGGACTCTATTAATGAGCTCTTTATTAATGATCACTCCAGTGCTTTAATATATTTATAACGGAACAATTACTGATGTTTATAGTACTAATTTCAGGACTTGGAAAGGTCATTATGGATCTCCTAAATGATTGAAGAAAAAAATTTTCAGCATATAGTTCTAAGAGTATTTTCTAGCATTAATGCTCTTTGAATTCTGAAATTAATGTATGACATATAATTTAGATATTCTGAAAGCACAGAATACCATATTTTGAGTCAATAATCATCATCAGCAGCATAATCATCATAATAACACCCCCTACTTTTAAGTTCTAGTCTGGTATTACCTATGTCACTTTGGTGTGAGTCCCAAGTGCAATGTAGTATTCATCTTTCCTTTTCTCTAATTTTGGTCGCATTCACTGTTTATTTTGATATCTTAATGATTCTTGCCTCCCTCACATGTCCTCCTCTGTCACTGATTAAAAAAGTAACAGTAGTTCAAGGTTACAACCCTTTCTGTGCTTTCAGTCCAGCAGAGCACAACACTGGCAGGTCGTCAATGGTTTTGCAAAAACAGTTTATTTGTTCATCTGTCAGTAGAAGATGACACCTGTTTGGCATTTGTCTTACAAATTTGCTGACACTATTTAATAAATAACAGGAAATACCTACATAGATGGCATGCAAAACCTCAATCTAATAAGGTGAAGCAAATACATATAGAATAATTCTCCATGGAAATACTTTAAAACTGAGACTATAGTTCTGCAAAACTAAATTATTCTTTTGAATTACATACAAAATAATGAACAAAACATAAGAATGTGTAGAATTTTATGTATCTAAGAAAAATAACATTTGGAAATCACTCTTACCTTCCAGATTTTTTTTTTTTTTTAAAGCAAAGTGAGTTCTAACTTTCTGACATAACCAAATTTCTGAAACATGCTTATATTCTATTGGACTGTCAGCTGGAAAACATTGTTTGGAAAATAAGTGGAGTCTTTTTTTTAAGAGAATGTAAGTTAAAATAAAATGCAGATGGTGTGAAAAATATTACTCTAATAAAGACCATATTTATGTATTTTATTTGGTAGTAATGACAAAATTTTTCAGGGTATATGTGAGTATGGGAACAGGACACATCCATTTCTTTGGGCCCAGAAAAAGAAAAAAAATTGAGCTTCTAATACATTACTGGAAAGGGGATTCCTCTAGCTTCTGCCATAAATATAATGGTTCTGTGTAAAAGTATCCATTCACTTCAGTCCTCTCACAGGGGGAAGATTATAGTTTGCTCAGAATTATTGACTAGTTATACCTTTTACTTAAAGGAACTTTTTAAAACTATTCTGCTAATTAGTAAAGGATCCTCTATTGTTTGACAAGGCAAACACAAATAGCTCTATACTAGAATGAGCATACAGGACTATGTGAAAAAAAGTTTTTCCCACTGATCCCCTTTCAAAAACTTAAGTTTATGTTTAAGTGATTGCATATAATTTATTCTTAAAGAGATATTGGTCTTTTTAGGAAAGCCTTCCAGTTCCAGGGGTGGGTTTTGTGTTTTTTCTATTATAAATAACGCTGTGATGAACATCTGTATACACATTCTATCTTGACAACACAGTTGTTTCTGAAAGACATTTTTTAGAGCTTTAATAAAACTACTTTGACATATACTATCAAATTATTTTCTAGAAACAACAGGTCAACAAAGACTGGTTAGCAGTGTCTAAGAATGTCACAACTCACAGTACTCTCCCCATCAAAAAGTGTTATATTTTTGAATATACAATTTAATAAGCTATACAGATTACTATTTTTTTGTTTCAATTCATATTCAAATTATTGAGAAGGCTGATTTCTTTTATATTTGTTAAAAATGAATTTATAATTTTGTAAGTTGTTACTTAATGCCGTGCTTTCATTTTATCATTGGAGTCACAGTAACTGTTTTTTTCAATTTATTGATTAAAAAATTAAAAGTTATTACTCTTTTGACTCTCATAATTATGACAAATATTAATGTTTGAAGTTTTATAGCAATGCCTATATTTTATATTCTTATGTAGGCAAATCTATCCATTTCATTTTGTAATTTCTTCTATTTCTTTATGCTTTTTGTGTTTTTTCCTCTCTCCCTTTAAAAATTTTTAACATTACTCTTACATTTAACTTTTAATCTGACAAAAATTTACTGTGCCATATGCTAGGAAATTAGAATCTGATGTGAATTTTTTTTTTATGTTATATAATTTACCCAACCACAACTGTTGAATAAACTACCCTTTAATCAACAATTTTATGATGTTTTCTTTTTATTTGGTTAGGGCTGCACACGATAAGTGAGATGGGTATCACCACTGTGTGACACCATCCTGGCTGAGGTGGGAAAGGAGGCATTCTGGCACAATGGAACAGCACTAGCTCCATGCAGGAGCAAAGGGGAAGAGCAGACGGAGGTTACTCTCACTTTAACCGAGATCCCAGCCAGACTCAGAAAATCTCACGTGACATGATAAGAAACCCACATTTATCTTGTGAGACTTTTTTTTAAAAATAGAAGAAGATAGTTATATTTGTCTTATATTGATATGATTTTAAAGAATTATAATACATCAACTACTAGAAATTGTCATAATATCAAATTATATTGATGAAAACTCACAATAACAGATATAAGTGACTATAATATGGTAGGCAATGTATTGAGGCTTGACACTTTTATTTAATCTTCCCCTTTGTTTTATACAGGAGCATGGAGCTTGGCGAGATTAAGTGACTAACCCAATGCTGTATACAGTTAGAAAACAGTGGTCATGTGGCTCCAAAGCCCATGTTCTTAGTAACTAGACTTTCAATGTATTCTAAGCGTGCAACATACACTTTTAAAACAGTTAATATCAAACTATATGTTGTAGACATAGGTATTTTCCTTTCTTGAAGGCAGGAATCACACCTTAATTATTAATCCTCTTGCTCCTAACACAAGTGCTAAATAAATACTAGTTGGACTGCTGAAGATGTGCATTTAGGAATATCTGTAGAATAGTAATATGTATAAAAGAGATAAGCTTCTAAATAAGAGAAAATAAAGGACAAGCAAGAGAAAGTATAACCAGTAAGGGAGGTAAAGAAACTGCAGAAGAGATTAGAAAAGTATAGAATAATAGAAAGAATGGACATTTCTTCATCAGAAATTAAAATTAAATAATGCTTTTCTTATTTCAAAAATATTGACTTTTTAAACCTCTATTTTTACAAGAACCTAGACTTTAAATATACCCTCCCCTATCACCAGTTATTTTATTAAATAATGCAATATTCAGTTATTTGGGAAGAAAAACTACTAAATATCACAGCCCAACTCAGAGTTGGCCTTACTAATAAAGAAGATTAAACTGACCAGAGCTTTAACTGCAACTGAATGAGGAGTAATTTTCCAGATGAATATGTGCCTAATAAAATGGCTAATTTTTCCCCCAGCCAGGTTCTCAATAGCTTCCTGGCTGTCTTACAGATTTCTGCATAGTCCCAAAAGAAAGATTTTTTTTTTTAAACTAATATTGCTTCCTCATAGATTTCAAGCCCAAGTTGCTAATTCAAAGAAGTGCTAATCCATTTGCAAAACATCTAACTGAAGGAGTAATCACCCGGGCATAATCACTATTATGAATCATAATTACTTTATGACTTCTTCTAATTACTAAGTGGTTTTTTAACAACTATAAATAGATGAGCACTCTTTAGGAGCACAGACATTGGTCTGGAAGCCAGGTAATGTCAATGGTAATGGCTCATTAAAAATCGTGGTGCTTTTTTATTTGGAGGTACGATGATGTGGCAGTGGGGAATCATTACATTTACAGACTTTGTCACTCCCGCATGGCATGCTAAAACTCAGAGCTATGGCCTCTAGTAAAATATTGACCTGGAGAGAAAAGAAGAGGTAACAAGGGGCAACGGAATCTAGGAAAGAAAACTCAGAAATGACACTGTGATCAAGAACAATAATATCTCTCAAATGAAGTGAGCATATGTTCTTTTTTTTTAAAGCAAAAATAAAACTGAGTAAAGTAAGGGTAAATAAAACTGCTAGAGTAAGGGCAAAGCTATACTTGGCATCAGAAGGGAAGCAAGACTCTTTTCTTTATTCCTTCAAATATAAATAATGAAATAAAAAGCTTCCTAGTCAGTCAAATTAGGCTGGCACTTCTGATCGAGACTAAGTGTTCAGTACCTCTATAAAATGTAAAGGTGTCTACAGCAGCGATTGTGGTGTGTATGAGAATTTTTAAAGCATGCAATACCTGACTATCTAGTCAGAGACAATGACCTATTTTCCCTTAAATTAAAAAAAAAAAAAAAAAAAAAAAAAAAGACAACAGCCAACACAATAGTCATCTGGTATGAATGCCCTGTCTTGAACCACAAATATATAGGTCAAATAATAAACTGACATCTTATTGGTCATATCACATAATAAGGTTGCATCTGATTGGTTAATTCTTTCTATCATAAAGCCTTATATGCAAGTATAGGAACCTAATTTTTAAAAAGTCATTTTGGAGCACAAAGGGCATGTAATCACTATTATTATTATTAGTAGTAGTAGTAGTAGTAGTATTTTAATCAAAATTTTACCTAATTTTTTGTCAGGTTGGCAAAAATATATTTTTTGGTGTGCTGAAGAATTTTAATTAAATTATGTGTGCCATGAGATAAAAAAGGTTAGTCCAGAGTATGACAGTCTTCAATGCAAAATGAAGGCAAAACACAAATAAAGTTAAATTAAAACAACACAACACAAAAATCTACGTAGACCAAGGTTAGATAGGTATGAACACATATCTTGTACCTTGTTATATCTTCACTAGAGGCCCAGTGCACAAAACTTGTGCACGAGGGTTGGGAGGGTCCCTCAGCCCAGCCTGCACCGCTTGCAATCTGGGACTGCTGGCTCCTAACCACTTGCCTGCCTGCCTGATGTCCCCTAACCCCTCTGCCTGCCTCGTCACCCCTAACCACTGTGCCTGTCTGCCTGCCTAATCACCCTTAACCACTCTGTCTGCCTGCCTGATTTCCCCTAACTGCTTCTGCCTTGGCACCTGCCAACAAGGCTTTGTCTGGAAGGATGTCTGGAATGATGTCCAGAAGGCCATTCAGCTGTCTGGTCTAATTAGCATATTATGCTTTTATTATTATAGATTATTATAGATACTAATCTTGTGATGAGTAGGGCAGGTATAATTGCATTTTTTTAAATGAATGAGTAAATTGAGGCTTAGAGAGAGTAAATGACTTGTCACTCACATTAAGAGGATAAATGGTCAAGCTGAAATTCGAACCCATGTTTCCTAAATGCAAATACCATGTTTATTCCATCATGCTATTTCAACCTCTGTCTACTGGTGGTCTTTGCACACATTTACAGGTCTTTCCCCACCACCTCAGTTTCACTGATGGCCTTGCTTCCTCGTTAATTAAAAAAGATCAAAGCAAACAGAAGATAATTTCTTCCTCATCCTACCACCCAGTACCACCGTCCTTGCTATATCTCATTACTCCATTTTTCTTGTTACAATGGGTAAATTATCTCTACTTCTACCAAAGGCCAATTCTTCCACTTACACATTGATTCATATATTTTTTTTTTAAAGAACTTTGCTCTATATCACCATTTCCCCCGTTTCTATAGGATCATTTCTATCAGCATACAAATATGCTATAAAATCTTTAAAAAAAGAAAAGAAACTTACAAAGCAAGATTAAAAAGCGTATTATTTCCCATGCTGACTGTGGCAACTTCCCATTCTCAGCTCCATGTAAGAATTAGCTGTCTTTGCTCTCTGTTTTCTTAAAACTCATTCCCTCTTGAGACCTTTCAAATAAGGCTTTTGTTTCCTATCATGCCAATGAAATTAACCATTAAAGACATTTAGGATCTCTATCTTATCAAGTCAAATGATTAATCTCAGGTCTCATCAGGTCCACATCAGTAGTCTTTAGGTTAATCACTATCTTCTTCTCAAGATACATATAATGCGTTCAATAATTATTATTATTAACTAATTTTAATTAATAGTTAGTGTTTACTATTAATGAGCAAAGGACTGTTTTGTCCAGTAGAATAGTGATTCTATTCTTCTATACATTATTATATAAAGAAAAAGCCTGCCATGCTAGTTAATTTAAAAGGCTATCTGTCCCTCAGCACCAAGGAGTATATCTATGATTATTTTTTCCTTTTGAAATTCAATGTTTCCAAAAATAATGTAATACTGTAGGACCCTGCTTTTACTATTTGGGGGTTGGGAAATGTATTAGAATATTTAATTTTTCTTTTGCTCTATTTCACAGAAACAACACTGAAATACATTTGGTTAGCTTTAAGTATTGAGAATGATCACAGTTATTTTCCTACTTGGCTGCTTTGTAAGAACAAAAAGCAGGCTGATATATGTATTAGTTTAAACAATGTTTTGACATTATTTCTACTGGGGAAAATACTTAAGATAGGAAGCATGAACATTTGGAATGCTTTTGATCACTGTTATTAATTGAGGCAAAAAAAAAAAAAAAAAAAAAGCACTGATTTCAGAACTGCTCCACCTGCTGGACTAATGAGACCCTAACACTAATTTGAGTACTTAAACTTCATTGGGATGAAATGAAAAACATTTTGAGTCAAAAACCAATTTCTAGCATATGAAAATTATACTGGAAAATAGAGGTTTTACCCAATGGTAAAGTTTCTGTTCATTCTCCATTTACTTTTTAAATGGAGTGACAAATGGCTAGAATTTAGGAGAGAGATTTTTATGTTCAGCAAGATAATAATCTTCAATGTTATTTTCATTACATTTTTTACTTCCTTAATGTGGTTGTATATGTACTGACAGTTCAAATAGTTATGATATTAAGTTATTTTCAAAGCCAAATTAATAATGATTTTCTTTGTCAAATGATTCAAAATAGGGTTCCCTGAAAAATGAACCCTATATCCTAGAGTTTTATAAATATAACTTAATTTATACAAAACTTTTCAAAATTATATTTGCAATTTAAAAATGCCTAACTTGAGTCTCGCTTTGTAAGCACTGTTATATCTGACTACCCAGGAGGTTGGTGACCCCATCGTGCCCATAGGCCAGGCTGGAAACTGACTTTTGGGAAGAACAATGTCAGCAGCTCTTCAGCCTTGAAGGCCAAAGTGCAAACAAACACTTCCCATGCATAAGCAGAGCTATATTAAGCAGTAAAAGCAAAAGAGACAGACATATTCAGCACAAGTCCATGCCTTTGTTTTTATCAGGCTTTTTGGACTCTTGCACAAATGTCCTTAAAAAGATATGGGTCTGACTTCCATTTCTTTGGTATTCTCCCAAGTACACGGAATATTGGATAGAACACTTAGAAAATCTTATTAAGTGTTGACAAGTCAAAAGTATTTTCTGCACATAGCTTAGGCTGAGAAAGTTAATGATGTGTGTACGCTTTTTAATCTTGCTTTGTAAGTTTAAGTAGAAGGGCAAAGTAAGATGCATGAAGAAGAAAAAGAAAAGTACAAAACAACAAAGGAGGGAAAAAGAGAAGGGCATTTAAAAGGTGGGCTGGTATCATATGAATTCTTATCTCAATTCTGCCCTTTCTCTGTTGGGAGCTGAGTTTTTATATTATTTCCCATGCTGACTGTGGCAACTTGGACAAGGCTGGGTCTTTGTTATGCGAAAAAATGAGAAAGTTAAAGTAGGTGATAATGAGAGAAATATTAAAGCTATTCATTCCCTGGTATCTAAAATTATTTCTTAAGACTCCTAGTAATTGACAGTTGTTATTCTGTGGGACAGTTTATGAAGCCAAAGGTAATAAGAGAAAAAAAAAATCATAAATATAAAACAAGACATATTTCAGATGCCATAACAAACATATTTTATATCTATCAGAACACAAGCAAACTTAAAAATCTTTAAAGTGATTTACCCAATCACACAGACATGTCTGAGACTGAGGCCTTTTATCAGGAAAGCATTTCACTTTCCTCTGTGCTACGGAAAGCTTATAAAAGCACAGAAAGCTAGAAAGAAGCTAAAAAATAATGACTAGGGAAGGTCTCAAGGGAAAGAAACCAAGAGAAATAGCAGGATACTTTTTTTTTTTAAAGATATTTTGCCATCTGTGCCTCTCCAAAGATGCCAGGCCGCTCCCCAGCCTGAGGGTGAGGGAAGCTCTTCTCACGAACCCTGGAAGACTGCCCATCAGGTTTCCCTACCAGGAAGATAAAGAGCAGCAGATGGGATCCTGCAATTGTCAGGAGCTTATTTGGAAATGCAAGGCCATGAGGTTGGTGGTGTTCACTGTTACTCAGTTAACCTTTCCTTCCTTTCATTTTTTCCTTTAATGAACTCTTTAATTTTTACATGCTGGGTCCCCTACCAACACTATTCATATCGGCTTGTCCTTTTTATTTACTTCATTTATATTTCTCTCTTTTGAAAGCTATCAATTCTTGCTTATTTTCCTGATCTCATTTTTAAAGAAAGATACATTTGCAATTTTCCATGAAGAGATTTGTAGTTATGCCCCAAACAGGACAAAATTTAAGCACTAAAAATGCTAGATTACTGATAAATGTTCTATTATGTGGGCAGAGCAAAGAATCAGTGTGCTTTTAAAGAAAGCACTAGAGAGAACTGCCAAACTTAGAAATTTATTGACATGTGTAAATCTTATTGCTCTGGTCCTTTCCTCAATCTGGAATGGCTCTCTTTTATATTAACACTTTTTAAAGTTAATATCCAAGAATTTGTGGAAAAATAACATTTCCACAACTTTTCAAATTGGGTATTTTATATATAACCTCCTATTTCTGTGTAGTCACAGGTACCATAACAACTAAGTATGTCTTTAAAAATTGTTTTTTTGAAAATTCTAGAGACAGAATATATTTGGAACATACTTTCTAAAAGTATTAATACTATAGCAAATATCTTCTGAACAATCTGTTCAAATAAATTTTCTCCAACTTTTCAGTTCTATTACTGCCCACTGAGCACATCAAATCACAGTGCTTGTTTGCCATGACAACAGGCACTTTCTCATCTAGACTTGGGCTTTCAGTGCCAACATCGTTAAGAGATTCTTCAAATTACTTTTTAAATGTCCTTTTCCCTCTGGATTTTCACTTATATCTAATTAGGCTACTTACTCTATGCCATGTAATCCCTGTTGCCAAAACTGCTAAATGCTTCCGTAAGTAGGGGGAGGGCATCAATGGAGCAAGGCAGATGTAATGTCACTGGTTAAAAATAGAAGTGTGAAGCAGCTGCCTTAATTATAAAGCTTATTAATTCATGGTGTTAGAAAAATTTGGCAAGAGTTGTTATAAAATGTCTAACCTTTCCAAATAGCATCACATTGTTTAAAATTTAAAATATATGTTTTCAATAAGGAATGATGAAATAATCATTTGCCAGTAATTAACATCTGCATTTAATAGCTATAATTATTAGCTATAAGGTCATACATAATTTTAAGAGTAACTCTGCTTCTTGATTGACTTGTTAAAAGTATATACCCTTACATTTCCATGCTTTATTTCTTTTCTTTTCTTTTTTTTTTTTTTTACAGTTGGAATTAAATCATAGGAAAAGGATAAAATATGTGTAGGAGAGGAAAGAAGGCTAGTATTATCTAATAGATATATTGTTAAGACAGGATTTAAATAAATTGGTTACTATACCGAATAACATTAGTAAATAGAGATAGTCTCAATAAAGTCTTTGACCTTATTCCCAGAATATAGTATTTTTACTATCATTGAAAAGCAAAAGCAAAAGCATTAAAATAAAAGTCAGAAATAGTTCTATTTTTTAGGAAAAAGAAGAGGAAATAAAAAGAGAAGTCTCAAAAGTTAAAAAAGACACTAGTAGGGTGTATTTTCTCGCCTCCCAGTGTTGACTGAAATAAAGATTTAATATAGGGTGGGGGAAAAGTAGGTTTATAGTTGTATGTGAAACAGTTTATTTAGTTTTTTTAGTTTTTTTTTTTATTGTCCTAAGTTTTACATATGTCTCCTTTTTCCTCAAATGACCTCTCCAACCATATTATTATTTACTAATTATTGTATTATTTTTCATACAAACTATAAACCTACTTTTGTCCTACCCTGTATAATAGAGTAATGATCCATAGGAATTAGTATCTCTAAGCGTAACAGACTGCCACATTTAAAGAAATGAGGCCTCCTCCTCCCTAATATTCTGAAGGATAAAAATATTCCAAGTATCTAGTGGGCCAGGAGAAAAAAACCATGCCTCAAAGGTCAACAGTAATCCCTGCCTTCTTAGATCTATAATGGAATTGATCATCATCTATCACACCAAACATGATAGGCCCAGTTCCATCTTCTCTTTTAGTTCTTTAGTTGTTTTACCATTGATAAATTCATTCCAGCCCTTTTTGAATCTATATATTTTTGGCCTATATTATATCCATCAATTGAAGTAATAAATTCTCTGAGTTTATTACTTGCAGGATCAGATGAAACTTCCTACTAATTGAAAAAGTTACTCTGTTCAAGATCTAAAGAGGGCCCCATTCGTACAGTTCATTATTTGCATTTCAGTGATTCAAAGTCTTTGCCTCTCTTGACCAAAATGCCCTATTCACAAACCTTCTATCATTTGAGTAGCTCACTCAAACGTTCTCTATGATGTTCTTTTGATGTGGGGCCAGGAGAAATGTATACAGCAAATCTCCTGCATAGGGAAAATTAATATGAGGGACAGAATACTATAACCTGTTTTATTTTTGGAGACTGTTTTTGATGATGGGTAACATCCTGCTGCCATTCTTAAGAGCATCATACTGAGCTAGTGACCTCCGTTATTAACAACACCCAAGTATTTTATATATTACTAGTAGCCCAGTGCACAAAATTCATGCATGGAGGGGGGGGGGGTTCCCTCAGCCCAGCCTGCACCCTCTCCAATTGAACATCCCACTCGCAATCTGGGATCACTAGCTCCTAATCGCTCACCTACCTGCCTGCCTGATTGCCCCTAACCCCTCTACCTGTCTGCATGATTGCCCCTAACCTCTCTGCCTGCCTGATTACCCCTAACCTCTCTGCTTGCTGCCTGATCACACCTAACTGCTCTCCCCTGCCAGCCTGATCATGCTAACTGCCTCTGCCTGCCTGATCACCCCTAAATGCCCTCCCCTGCTGGCCTGATCTTGCCCCTAACTACCCTCCTCTGCCAGTCTGATACTGCCTGCAATAGCCCTCCCCTGCCAGCCTGATCTCACCCCCAACCCAACGGCCCTCCTCTGTTGGCCTGATATCACTCCAAACTGCCCTCCCTGCTGGCCTGGTTGCCCTCAATGGCCCTCCCCTGCTGGCCTGATCTCACCCCCAACTGCCCTCTCCTGCCAGCCAATTTGGTTCTGATCGGTGAGTTTCTATGCCAGCTAGTATCATAAGCTCCGTGTCCTAGGCAGCCACTGGCTCCACACAGTTCACCCATATTTGGTTCTGATTAGTCAGTTTCTATGCCAGTCAGTGTCTCCAGGACTAATCAGAGAGGTGGGGCTGATCAGCAGCCCCCAAGGAGGTCCATTGAGAAGCAGAGGCGTGGCTGCTGGCCAAGAGAAAGAAAGAAGCAACAGCTGATCAACATTGCCAGGGAAGCTGTGGATCAGACCCTGCTTCTTTCTCTGGGCCTCTCTCCGGGCCTGATCTGCAGCCCCTTTGGCAGTCAGTGCTGAATCGCCATGGCACCCAGCACTGACTTCAGGACTGACTTCTGGTATTTGGCAGAGCCTTTGGTTGGTCATACATACCCTGAGTTTTTATATATTAGAATTACCATGGCCCAGACTTTATGTGTTCACACACACACACACACACACACACACACACACACACACATTTGTCAATAACGTTCTCTATTCTATCTTCTATCTCTGGTTCCTATAAATAGCCTCACACATTATAGGTACAAAATAAATATATTTGGATGAATCAAAATATGGTCTGTGGGTAGAAATGTAACTGATGAAATTTAATATGGACAAATATTAGAGTAACATAGTAAGAATAAAACATCTAATTTATGCATGCTTCATTATCTGCTTAAGATAGTAAGTCAATTTCATTTAGCATAGTTCCTTACTATTTGGAAGTTTTATCTTTAAACTTAGAAATTTCTTGTTGCTCCCATTGTTTGGTTCAAAGAATGATATTGTCAATATAAATCCGCAAAATATAAGGCTAACCCCAACCATCCAAATTACAGAAGAAAAGAAAAAAAGGGAAAAAGATATGGTATAAATGTAACTAATGTATGAAATTTTTTATCACACCCGGCAACCTTCTGCTAGAAACTCTGTGTTAAATGGAAGTCTATGGTGTCAAAAACACTGTGAAAGAAACCATACCATGAAATGAATGATCTGATTAAAATTTTTTCTTTAAGGAAAATGCCTTTCTGGTAAGTATTAATATTGCAATAAAATTATATCCCTACTCAAAAAGAAATTTTAATTCTTATGTTAAAAAGAAAAGTTGAAAGTAATATACAAAATAAGTAAATAAAGAGAAAGAATTCCAATTCATTTAAATAAAGAAAAAAACAACTGTATAGCCCAGTATGAAATTCTAAACTATACCTTCTCTAAAGGAAATGAAAGTCTAAAAAAGGCACTTATTATTAGACACAAATATATAAAATTCAGAGATTATCATAAAACTATGTTTTTATGTCAACTGAAGAGAAATAATAGGTTTATGTATTTTTAAATGCTTGTTTAAAGTGACTCAATGTTTTAATATTCTTATCGAATTTTATGGTTACTGTCTAGATTTTTCCTCGGTGCTAGCAATAATCAGACTGCAATATAATCAAATGACCTAAAAAAATCTTGAAAAACATAATTTTTACACTATCAGTAATATCTATCTATCTATCTATCTATCTATCTATCTATCTAAGCCTAAGCGCCTGTTACAACTGAATAACTGTACCATTGGAATGACTGGTCGACCAGTCTCTGTGAGGCGCACTGACCACCAGGGGGTAGATGCTTAACCCAGGAGCTGCCCCCTGGTGGTCAGTGAGCTCCAACCACCCGCAGTCCTTTCCCCCTGACAACTGGCCCCCATTGGCCCCTGGCAATAAACCATTTGTTGAGACCTGCTTCTGGGTCAGGGTTTCATATGTAGTTCCCCAGGTAGACAAGTACTTTTAAATATTAGTTTAGGTAAATATATCAAGATAGGTAAATATAAAAGAAAATCATATTCTTAAATCTAACAGATAGTATTTTAAGATGCTTTCCAAAATTATTTAACCATTATTTTACTGTGTTTCTCCCAGGTAAATCCTGTTTTTATGAATTTCTGACTGGAGAATGATAACCTCATTCTTAAAGATGTAATGATTTATTCTTATTTTTTAATACCTCTTATTTCAGAAATGAATTTTTAATTTTACAAAGAAACATTTTTTCAATAGCTATCTTAATACTCTATTTTAATCCTCTACATTTTCCTGAAAAAACAAACGATAGAAAAGCTATTAATACAGGAGCCATCCATTCATCAATTCATTAAGAAATAATTTTGGAGTTATTGCAATTGTACTTGGTCCTATGCTGCATACAGAATATATACACTAGAAAAGCTGTTAATGGGATATTAAAGTCTATTAAAAATAATAAGGCAATAGGAGTGGTAGGAAAAACCTAGTAAGTGAACCAGCTCGGAATTAGTGAATTAACTGGAGAAGGACCACGATGGTCCTTAACTTTTATCTTGAGGGACGGGGTGATCACCTAGCTGCTGAGGATGGCCCAGTTTATACCCATTCTCTTGGCTTAGATATTAATAGCATCCTATTCCATTCTCAGAAAGATCCAAGTGTGGGTGATAAATTATGTGCTCACCTTATCTATGGGGAACTGAGTCCAGATATGTTGCCTTAGTGATCATGTTTGACAAATGAAAGGACTTCATAAATAGTTTCTACAAATTTAAAGGGGAACTGGATGGCAACCATTTAAGAGAAGGTATGGAACACATAAAATATGATCTCTTCATGTTAAAGAACAATGCAGTAATAACATCAAACTCACGCTTAGGACTGAAAGCAGTTCTTCAGTACTGCATTCGGGTTTTAAACGCTCCTTAAACATTTTAACTGTTTGGTGCTTCAAATAGTAGTAAGAGGCAATTCGGCCGTATGTCAAAGGTTCAATGCTCCGATTATCCTATTTCAAATAAAAGATAAAGTGACATAAACAAGAAGTACAACAGAAGGGCATACATTTATAAAATCAGTAATTCATACCGCAGTTGTTATTGTAACAGTTTTGTTAAAACTTTTTGGTCATTTTAAGAAGCAAAAGCCCTATTGTTAAAAATTTAGGCAAACTTTCAATTGAAATGTATGTGACTGAGTCATACCTCTCCAATTTCAATACAATAGGAATGTTCCAATTCCACCAGGGACTTCTCAATCAGAAAGGACAGAAACTTGTTCACAGAATCATGGCTCACATCACTCAAATTGTAGTAGCTAGAAAATAAGCAAGGTTTCAAAATACATATTAATGATAGTGTAGAAATTTAATTTTCTATTTAAAAAAATTGTTTCAGTTTCACATAGTTCTTTTCAGAACTTCAAAAACAAAAACAAACAAACAAACAAACAAAAAAACACCAACAAACTAATCCAATTGCATTTGCAGCATTCAAAAAAATAAAGCAATTGCAAATACCATTTCCATTTTATAGATCAATATTCCCATACTAAGGTTTGTTGACCCTGATGAACAATGACAATACATGAAAAATATGTAAGATAAGCAGATAAAGTTCAGCATCACATGAAAAATATACTAACTTTCCAAGGAAGGCCTGGACCAGTAGCCAGCAGCAGGAGGAAGGCAGGCTCCAGTTGGCAGCTGGCAGCCAGGGGAAGGAAGATCCCGATCGGCTCTGATCACCGGCCAAGCCTTAGAGACCCTACCTGTGTATGAATTTTGTGCACTGGGCCTCTAGAATTAAAATATTATCTATAATCTAACTCGCTAAAAATTAACAAGTTTTTTGAGCAGAATAACTTAAAAAGCTTCCACTGATATTCTTCTTATTATTAAAGATATTAATAAGTTCTGGATGCACTCACCAATATTTTAATTGATGAGCATAAGAGATATAAATTTCAGTTTAAGTAACTGAATAGCCATAAAATGTATTCAATATTTAACACTTTCATTCTTACAATATCTGAGGGTAATCTAAAATTTAGAAATTCCTAAAATTGTTTTCTTCGTGCATTCTGGCATAAGTGATACCTTTTATTTATTTAAAAAATGTGACAACTTTTAAAAATAGAGAATGTCAATTAAAATATTATACAAGAATGTTATAGTAAAACCTCAATAATTAAAATATTTGTCTCCTATGCAGCCAACACAAATACTAAAATGCATCTATCTTTGTTAATGATATAACTTTACTGATTTACACCAAGTATTCTTTGCTAGTATTTCAACTGAGGTTCCAAAGATACATAAAGAATTTTCAAATACTTATAAAAGTAAGCTTAATTAGACAAACAATTTACAAGACACAATTAAATAATACAACTAAATGTAATTGAAGTCATTTTTTAGGTAATAAAATTTAAGAGAGAAAATACTGACAGTTTTCTTTGGGAATAAAGAAGGGGGTTTATATTTACATGATCTTTATTAGAAGCATCAAATGGCCTTTACTTCTATCATGTGTACTTTTCAGTCATTGCATAATTTCTAGCATAAATAATTATTAGCATTTAGCTTAAAACATTACATGTAATTTCAATAATCACTTTACTAACTTGAAAAACGTATGTAAAAAGGTCTGTGTTCATGGTGCACTCTCCACAGTACAAAATTTATAATTCACTCTTTCTTTAAACAGAAATATTAACACAACTGTTTAATTCGGGATAAAGAATACAAGGTTTTTTCATGCTCAGTGCACTGAATCATCAAGTCATTATCTTCTCTTTGCCACAAATGGACAGCCTACCTTTCTGCCAGCATGCTATTTCATTTATTTCATGGAGAAATCCAGTTTCACAATAATTGACTTGTCAGAAGCTCTAATTTATGAGGCTGAGCTCTATAAGACTTCTCTATATTGGACTCAACCTGCACACAAGCAGGGTTGAATATTTACAATGCTGTTAACAGGTGCTGAGTTGTTTAATGATTCTAATAGCCAGAAGCGTACTGAGAAAGCCAGCGGGATCACAATTACAGGCTGTTTGAACACAACAATTACTAGTCCCCTGAGAGGTGTGAAAGTCAAAGGCAGTTTGATACTGACAGCATTGAGCACATGGGCTAGTCAGGCTAACTTGTATTAGAAGTCCATTGGGAAAAAGTCATAACAAACCTCTCCCTACCATAAAAATTTACAAAGTTCATTAAATTTAAACAATCAAAAAGAGAAACAACTTCAAAATATTATCTTTAAAAGATCTTATCAAAGGACAAACAAGAATATCACATATGCAACCTCAAGTTATCTTTTTCCAACCTTGAAAAGGATAAAATTTCAACAGTTGGGAATAAAAGAGATTTTACTGTAATGTAAAACACAGATAAGGTTACACCAAACAGTTTGGATTTAATGGGAATAGTGGCAGCCATTTCCTGTTTGGTTTATGTAGACCTGGCCAAAGATCTCGCTGGGAAATTTTTCATCAGCATTGAAATGCTGCTGCTATAACTGTCAGTACTGGGAAGTCATTTGTTACAGCACCATGTTTTTTTATGTTCGGATTATGCAGCAGTAATAATGACAGAAATAATGAAAGTGGTTGCAGGGACAGCTGAAACTACCACAACATTTTTTGTTCCAGAAATATTTAAAGCTTTCTCAAGGGAAAAGAGAGAGTAAAACTGAACATACAAATTGATTCCAGAACTCAATTTAGAATACAGTGTATGTCATGATGCCCCAGTACATGTGTTTATATATAGTTGACCAAATTAATGTGTATATGTATGTGTGTCTCATAGTTTATTAAAATAAATATGTATCTTTATATGCATATATATTTGCATATACATATCACACACACAAGAATATAAACTGACAATCTTTCAATATGACTTTGATTTAGTCTTAGGTTTCAATCACTTATTGTTTTATATATTTTGGTGCTATATTTTTAGCTATATAAAATTTATATAGTACTATAATTTTGTAGTGATTGAGCTAGCTATCAATATGAGCCATTCTTCTGTGTCTATTTAAATATTTTTTGCCTTAAATTTTGTTTCATCTGATTTAATTCTTCAGCTATTTCTCTTTATTATTCTCCTTCATATCTTATTTCAATCTTTAATTTTTAACTTTTTTATATCATCTTTATTTGACATGTTATAAATTTTTTAACTGAATTTAGAAAAATGAATCTAGAAAATTTATTTCAATAAGTTTAAATAATTTATAACATGTCTTATGATATAGAAATATCCTGTCAATCCTCTCCTCAAAACTCCTACAATGGTTCCCATTTTATCCAGAATGAAAGTCAAAGTCCTTACCATGGTCTCTAAAGTCCCACATGACCTGTACTACCACTGACCCCAACATCCCTAATCTCATCTTCTGCTACTCTTCACCCCTCACTTATTCTCTGAGCCACACCTTCTCCTTACTGTGACTTAAACACACCAGGTCTGCCTGCCTTAGACCATCTCCTGTTCCCTAAACCCACAATAATCCCTATATAGTCATGTGGTCAATTTCCTCACTTCAAGTTTTTGTTCAGATGTGAGCACCTTTTTTAAAAACACATACACCACAATATATTATTATTAACAATAGTCCCCACACTGTATATTATCATCTCAGAAATTAACTCCCCCTTTCCACCTTTGGTGTCTTTAATTGGCCAGGTACTATCTCAAAATATTTATAGGTGGCTACTAAAAGAACTGGCACTCTTTTAGGGGTGTCGAACTCAATCAGAGAAGGGGCCAAAATCTAAAATCCAGCCTAAATCGCGGGCCGAATGGTTTACTGAACAGTCATAAACTGTCATTGTGATGGAAACGCAGCGGAGTGCAGTGATGACAGCGCGGTGCGGGCCACATTGCAAGGCCTGGCGGGACGGATTTGGCCCGCGGGCCTTGTGTTTGACATATGTGATATAGATGGTAAAGAGTGGATAAACCACCACCCCCTGAAAATAATTGTATTCACCATCAGATGACCAGACTTTTAAGACTGGTAAAGCTTGGATGGGTATAAGGGCCTGAGAGGGCACTCCATGCAGGAAGAAGAGTGACAGCAAAAGTGCGAAAGTGCGAGGAACCTCAGTTGGTGTGGGTTAATGTCTCCTTTGATCTAACCTAACCCCTTTGCCTACGGTGGAGGGGGGTAAATACTCAACATTCATTTGGAGCAGCGAGAGAGCAGGAAAAGCAGCTGCCACAACTAAGTGCCCTAAACTGATGCATCAGGATGATATATCCTTCTGACTCTCACTCCAGAATTTCCTACAAGCAAAGTGAGGCCATGGGAATGAAGGAAAATTCACTTATTTTCTTAGGCAACACCCATATGAGCAGGAAGCCCCTTAAGTCATCAATACCCCAAGAAATTTTTTGGCTTAGAGGCTCAGTATAATTTTTTTCAGTAATAACCCTCAAGATTTCATCTTTATCCACTGTGCTAACCCTTCAAGCTTCTTGTTCTGCCCCTAATTAGTACTGTTTATTATAGTTGCATATAGATTTTCTCACCATAATACTGTTAAATAGAAGGCAGTTTGTAACCAGAGCAACGGGGAGAGATGCCTACTTCAGTTCCCCCTCAGTGGGATCCCTATTCCAATTGATGTCTCCCACTGTGCTCTTGGCTCAGCTCACTCTTACAGTTGAAAATGTAAACTGTTCACTCTCCTACTCATTATCTGAATTTAAAGGCTGAATGCTTTCTCTTTACCTTCTTTATCTAGTTTTACCTCAATTAATAATTTAATTTCTCCTAAACCATCTGAATTTGCAACATTAGGCTAGATGGGTTAGACCACATGTGTCAAAAAAGGCCGCGGGCAAATCGTCCGCCAGTCCTTGCTGTGGCCCGCACCGCGCTTATCCACTGCCTCTTGCTGCGTTCCCAATGACAGTTCTGATGTTCAGTAAACATTCGGCCGCGCTTTAGGCTGGATTTAGTTGCCTTTCTGATGAGTTCGACACCCAGGTAAAAAGCAGGTCAAACAGTTGGAAAACTACGAAAGAAGAGAAAATTTTAAAAGTAACTTTTCATTGGAAGTCAAGGTAAATGGATGCAGGATAATAACATTAACAAAAGTAAGAAAGCTAGATTAGAAGAGAATTTGCTATGTGATTAATTCAGTTTTAGACATGCTGAGTTTGATATGATGGTGGGAAGACTACCTGACAGCATTCTGAGGCAGGTGGAAAAATTTTGAGATTGTTAAGTTGACAGAGAGCAGACTGGAGTAACATAGTTTGAGGTATTTCATATATTGATGATATTTTAAATATAAGACGGGATATTAGGCCAACAAAAGCACAACATCACTTTAAGTATTTTTGCTAAAAAACACACACACAAAAACCCAAAAAACAAAAGTTGAATTTAGAGATGAGGATGCTTAAGTTGAATCCAAACTTAAGGACATTCTAGAAAAATAAATGGCCAGTATTTATTTCTCTAAAAATATCATTTGCTGATCTGACCGGGGGGGGGGGGGGGGGGGAAAGAGGAAAAAGTATAATTTTGATTAATTCACACCAGATAACTATTGTTATGTTGGTTGCTATCATTTTTTGTTTTTTTGTTTTGTTTTTATTTTTAGACAATCAAGGGAAAAGAGATCAGTGCCTTTGATTTAATAGTCAGGTATTGAATGTTTTAAAAATTCTTGGGGCCCACCAGTTGAAAAATCACTGGTATAGATCAATATAGCAATTGGAAGGAAGTAAAGGAAAAACAGCACATTAAGAAACATTAATTATATTCTTCATAATTAATACTGAACTTAGACTTTAATTTGTGCATTGCATTCTCAACATGGCCCTGTGAGGTAGGCTATTACTCACTTTCCAGATCAAGAAAGTGAAGCTGAGAGAGGCAAAGTGACTCAAAGCCGCAATTAGTAAAGGGTAGTGTTGAAACAAGAATCATTGTTCTGATTCCAAACTCAAAGCTCCTTCTAGCACATTAATTGCCTCTATTCTTATGATCTAAAAAATGAATATATCTATGGTTACACATTAAAGAAATCAAGAGTGGTAAGTCAGCAAGCTTAGGTTTTAAGTCCTGGCTTTATCACAAAGTAGTCATGGGATCCTGGGCAAGTCAGTTTAAGTTTCCAGCCTCCCTTTCTTCAATACCCAACAAGAAGGTTAACCAGAATACCTGTAAAGTCTATTTCATTATATCGATACAATTCCACAATTCTAATCCTGTGATCCACTTACTATGAAAATCTGCAGTGCTAAATGGAGAGCTCACTAATTTCTCAGTCATATTCCCGAATGACATTTTGTACTAAACCAGAGGTTCCAACAGTTGAGGAAAATGTCACCATATTGTCAAACTCCTGTCTATGCAAGTGGAAATGTTGGTGGAAAACAAATTTCTTAAGGTAACAAGAAATAAGATTTAGTAATAACATTTTTCATCATGGTTGCTCTGCTTAAGACCTTACAGTGGTTTAGTATCTCCTCCTACTGATGCCAGGAATGTCCCTCATCTTTGGCCTTCCTTCCATTCCCTCTCCATCTTTTCCCGTCCTATGCATCTTCCCCTTATGATTAAACAACTTCCTAACTGGTCTCTCTGCTGTGAATGTCTCCCCATTCCAGCCCATTCCCTACTGCGGTGCTGTAAGGACTGAAAAAAACCCAAACCTAACTTGGTGGTGTTAAGCCGGGTTTAAAGGCTCCCAGTGGCTCCCAGCCATAGGATCAGTTGCAAACTCCTTTGCATGGCATAAAGGCCCTCTACTCTCTTGTTTGGCCCACTTTCTGGTCAAGAAAATCTTCTTGTCTCCACACTGTTTAAAGTTTAAACGCTGGCAACATCAAACTTCTTAGAGTTCTATAAACACACTGAAGCCCTGAGGGCCTTTGCCATAAAGGCCTCCAGTTTTTCTTCGCTTCCAGATTCAAGATCAACTCTTCTGCAAAGCTTTCACTCTCATAGGCTTAAATACAGTTCTATTAGAGCACTTATGATTCATATTATACATATATATATATATATATATATATATATATATATATATCTCCAATATTAAAAGATCAAAGATCAGCCCTTGAAGATAGTGCATGATGTTTATGCCTCATCGTCTAGTATAAATAACATCTAGCATAAATAACAATAGGTGCTGAAGGAAGATCTAACCTATACTTTCTTGAGTAAAAGACACTTCACCACAACTACCCCAATTTTGTTTTCTCTTGCTGGGTCCTTGCTAACCCTTACAAATGCCTCACAAATTCTTTTTCACCCCTATGTGTTTACAAGCTTCAATCTTCTTTGAATTCCAACTGTACTCAAGTCAATCACTACCATGTTAGTTTAATATTTTCTTAATTACTTCAATTGTCTCCCTAAGTACAGGGCAAAGTCCTTGAGGGTATCCTAAATTAATTAAAATAATCTAAGAAATAAATTCACACATTTATTCGTTTTCTAATATGTGATAATACATTGTGATTATATCAGAGACATCATTTGATTCTCTGTGCAAATTCACACATCTAGAATGTCCAAAGTTCTGACTTTTTTGTTGTGTACCCAAACTTAGAGATTGTTACTTTCAAACTTATTTACTTTTAGTGCAAAACAGAAATAAACAGTGCCTTGTGCTTACCTGGGGTTCATGATAAGACGTCTGAAAAAGTAAGTCCAGGTGATATAATCCATTGCATCTTGCTTAGATGTTATTGTCCCACCAGCAATCTCCGCATTTAAATGGTCGGACAGCACTCCTAATAAACTACATGGTGAACAAGAAATTGGAAACATAGATGAATATTAAATGAAGCACACTTTATCTCGCACAGTCAAGACTCAGGTGTTATGTTCCAAGATATAAAAATAATGTGTTTTGTATGATTTACATATTTTGTATATGATTTAAGGGAAATGAATTGCAAGATGGAAAAAAGCACAGACTGACAGGAATAGAACTAGTAACTTTCAGGAGCAGCAGCTGAGAGCCAAGGTAAGAGCAGACAACAGAAGATATTGCTTGGAGAGCATGGAAGGGTATATTATGGCATATGGGACTATGTAAGTAAGAGATAATACTAAGGTAGATAAAAGGAGGTTTGGCAAGACAAACATAAAAGTTATGACAGAGCAAATATATTAACTTCATTAACTAAGTGAATATTAAGTTCCTAGTAATAGATGACATAGTTGTATTATGTTAAGTATACAAAAAATGACCAGATGTGTTGAAAGACTGAAATAACAAAATGTTCATTTTATTTTATTATGTAAAATACAATAATGAAAAGTAATGTCCAACAAAAGAAAAAGCTAAGTAAATTATGTAATATATGGAACAATATGCAGATATTAAAAATTGTTTTAGCTAAGGATGTTTTAAGGATATGAGAAAATGGCCACAATAAATTGAGTAAAAAACAAGTTGTTCCATTACGCCATATCAGTGGCAGAGTGTAAATCCATATAGTCAATTTGGAGGGCAATTTGGAAATACTTATCTGAACAGTCATCACGACTTAGCAATTTCACTTTTCCATTATCGTCTGCTAGAGAAACATTTATATGTTATGATAGAAAAGCAAAATACTTCACTGAAACATTATATGTAAGAGGAAAAAATTGAAAACTCTCTAAATGTTCGTTAATACAGAAATTATTATATAAACTATGGAATAATCTGGAATAGTAACACATTAATAATGATCAAGGTACAAAAGTAAAATTTTTACATTTTTACTGATGTAAACATTTTTTTTGTAGCCACTCTTTATCAGATTAAGGATATTACTTACATTTCTATTAACAATTTTTATTATGAACTAGAGGCCTGATGCATGAAATCTGGGCAAGAGTAGGCCTTCCTTCCCCTGGCTTCTAGCACCAGCTTCCCTCTGGCTGCCCGCAGGCATCTGGGACCCAGGCTGGCTTTCCTCTAACCACCCGTAGGCACCCGGAGCCAGGCTGGCTTTGTCCAGAAGGATATCCTGAATGACGTCTGGTCTAATTAGCATATTACCCTTTTATTATTATAGATTGGTGTGTAATTTTATCATTTTTTTTTATATCTATAAGGTAATCTGATTTTTTCCCTTGTTACTGTGGTAAATTATATTCTTTTCAAGTAATAAGTCATTTTTCCATTTATGAAATAAATTATTGATTTTTAAAGAGAGAGGAAAGGCGGGGGGTAAGGGGGTGGAGACCAAGAAAGATTGATGTAAAAAACATCAATAAGTTGCCTCCCATATGCACCCCAACTGAGATAGAATCCAAAACCTAGGATTGTGCCCTGACTGGGAATCAAACCTTTTGATGTGCAGGATGACACTCCAACTAACTGAGCCACACAGCCAGGGCTCATATTCAATTGCTTTGATTCATAAGAGGTTATTTAGATTTTCTATTTCTTTTTGTGTCAGTTTTTGTAAGATTTTAAAAAGGAATTTTATCATTTGATATAAATTTAAAAAATCATTTGCATAAAGTTTTTCATAATACCTTGGGTTTTTTTTTTTTTTAATGTTTATAGTATTTTTTAATTCCTGATACAGTTTGTTCCTTCACTTTCTTTTTCTTGATCAGACTTAAAGGTTTATCAATGTTATTCTTCTCTTCAAAGAACCAATTTATACTCAGTGAATATATGTAAAAGCTATATTACTTTTACTTCAGAATTTCCATTTAAAATAATTTAAAATAATATACAACAAAATTTACCTTGATTCTACTGGGAAAGGTTCATAAAGAAATTTTTTGTAAAAGTCTTTCTTTATGTCATGAACCAGAATTACAGCTTTGCCCTGGTCATCAAATTGAGGCCTCCCAGCACGTCCCATCATCTGGAGAACATCTATCAAAAAGAGAAGAAGAGGTATTCTGCAATGTGGCATAAGGTATATTCATTATTATGGCATTTGTCTACAACATAACAAAATAACAAAGGAAACAGAATATCTTAAGACCATGTATGCTATCTCTGATACCTACTATTGAGTTTCTAAATAATTAATCAAATCACTATGATAGAAAATTAAGTCCCCAAAAGTAAAAGTTTGCAAAAGTAAAAAAAAGTTTCCTTTATGCTTAAAAATGCTGTTTAAGAGTTATTACTATTTTAACAAGGAAAAATAACACATATTTGCAAAAATATCTTTAGCAAAGTCAATTGATTATTTCTCCCATGAATAATGGGTCTATTTAAACCTCACCTTTCATCCACCCATGGTATAAAATATATTTTTTATACTCCCTGAATTTGAAGTAAAAATACAAATAGAAATCTCTGAAGTAAAAGTAATATAGCTTTTACATATATTCACTGAGTATAAATACACAGTGAGTATATTTCTCTCTTCAGAAACTACTGAAAATGATTTTATCAAGTTTTAAAATATGTTAATTTTCATGCAACAAGTGCTTTTGTTCTAGAAGTTTCAGTAAAGTATCATTTCTAGTGAAATAATTTTAAAAGTAAACATTGTAATATTTAATCATAATTTATTCATCAGTAATAGCTACTAATCAGTACTTTATTTATGAATTTTAAACCATTAGTTATGATTTGGATGTTTCTAAACAAATTGGATAAATGTAAGACTGGGTAAGTGAAAGTAAATAAAACAGTTCAATACTTTAATGTTTGCACTGGAAACAAAAATTTACAATTTCTTCATTATATGTTTAAATGTGACCGATTCTCTAAAATTTAATTCACATAAATTCAAATAAAGCACACATAGAAGCTTAATGTATCTACAAATTAAAAAAAAAAAATTACCTGTAATGGGAAAATCCACATAACGTCTTGTTTTTCCATCATAGTATTCTGTCCCTTTAATAATTACTAAATGAGCTGGAAAGTTTACGCCCCAGGCTAATGTACTTGTGGCAATAAGAACCTACGAAAGTAAAAGATAATACATGTAACTAAAACCTAACTTTTAAATTACATTTTAATATCTGGTCATGGAAGAAAACAATACCTGAACTTTACAGTTTACAAAGAGTTCTTCTACCGTCTTCCGGTCCCTTTCATGTAGTCCAGCGTGATGCATTCCTATTCCGAAAGCAAGTGTAAGCTTCAGGTTGGAATCTCTTAGCGTTCCAATGATGTCCTCCATCTGCAAATGCAAACAATTATGTAGTTTTAAAATGTTTATAGTAAGACTGTTTTTGATTTATTTATTTTTTTTTGTTATGAGCATAAAAATATATGCCCCATCTGTACTTAAGATTAAAGTTAGACTAACTGAAGAGAATATTTTTATGAATATTCTAACTGAAGTTTAAATGTATCCCATCCCTTTCCTTTTCACTGAGGGAAAAGACCCACACCTATGGATAAGTGGACTATCCCCTTAACTATTAAAGGGATGTAAGGGATGCAGTATTTTTTTTTATTTTATTGAATTTTTACAGGGAGGAAGGGAGAGGGATAGAGAGCTACGAACATCGATGAGAGAGAAACATCTACCATCTGCCTCTTGCATGCCCCCTACTGGGGATGTGCCCGCAACCAAGGTACATGCCCTTGACCAGAATCGAACCTGGGACCTTTCAGTCCGCAGGCCGATGCTCTATCCACTGAGCCAAACCGGTTTTGGCAAGGGATGCAGTATTGCCTAAAATGTTTCGATGTTTCTTGCTATAGAAAAGACTTCTATTTTTGGCTTAGTGCTAAAAATTTAGAAAAGGTTAACAAAAATATAATTTAAAAATCAGTCATAACTCTACTGCACAGAAAGGAATTGTTCAAATTTAGGTTTCCTCATGGTCTTCGTGGCCCAGGGCAAGCCAGATAACTTGAGCCTCAGTTTAATAAGTTACAAACCCAACTGGTGTTATTTTTGTTTATTCCTCATTTCTTTGATCAATAGTCCAGTTAAGTATTTTTCATATTTCCCAGCTGTTTTTCTTTGTAAATTACCTTTCATTATTTTTAGGTGGAAATGATAGCTCTTTTTCTTATTGGCCTGTGACAGGTCTTTATGGATAAAGGGTATTAGCTCGTTGTCCATCATATGCTATAATGCTTTCATCCAGTTTTTTGTCCTTCACTTAATTTAATTTTTTTTTTTTTTACTTTATGGTTTTTAAAATTTTAAATTGATCCCATATGTTTCATTGCCTCATCTTGAGATCAAATACATATCCATCTACTAGTTAAACTTGTTATAGTTTTATTTTTAACACTTAAATAATTAACTTATAATTTATATGTAATAGGAACTATGGTATAAATCTGAGTTTATTTTTCCTAAATAAATGATTAATTATTCTAGCAATTCTGGTGAAATAATTCCTTAGTTCACTTATTTTATATCCTAACTTACTATATTCTGTATTTTTATATATTCCAGTTTTTTAAATTTTAAAACAGATTTAATATCCAGCTTCAGTTTCACTGAACTTTCATGTCTAAAGGGTTTCTGAAAATCGTATTTCATAAATACTCTCCAAATATTCTATCACTTTCCACTCTACATGTGAAATATTCATGCAACACAGATTTTATGGTAGCATGCAGTACATCTATTTTCTTACAAAACTGTCTCCCTGCAAAGAACCGAACAGAAAGCCCAATCTCTCCATGTAATGATAGACCTCTACTGGTCCTTGAGCAGAGGATGACACAGGTGAAGCATGGGGAAGTTCGTTCTGGGCAACTCCACAAGGGGAGTAATGCAAGGGCCCACTAGCTTGAGGATGCAGGAGCATTCTTTTAAAAAGACACATTTTTGTTATGTCTGTAGCTTCACTACCACAGTCCGAGAATGACCAATTGTGGAATGGGAACTTGGAAATAGGTACATGCATAACTATTACATGCCTGAAGACTCACAAATATTAAAAACTGACATTGTCTTCATACTTCATTTTACTATTAACCACTTCTAATAGACACAAGTATACTTGTAATACACTCCTGGCTGTGCATAAACCAGTAAGCAGCTCACAAAATCTCCATCTCAAGCATGCTGCTGCTGCAGTTTGTAAAAATGCACAAGACAAGCAAATCCGTATTGTGAAGAATTCCAACTGTTTTCATTCTTAGGCATTTTTTTTTTCCAATGGTCAAAAATTTTCCTTTTTTTTCTTCTTTTTTTTTTTTAGGTGGGAACAAGTTGTTTTATTCCAAAAAACAGGAAGATGAAGTTTGCCTTTATAATAATTATTAATGTAAAAAAAAAAAAAGCACTGCATAAACAAGGTCATATTTTAATGACACACATCAGTCACATTTACCAACTTCTCCTGAACAGAACGCAATGTATAAACAGTGCATTTTGTTTCATGGTCACAGTAAGGTCACCTGATATTTCTGCATTAGTTACCTTGTAAATTGTTAAGCAAGAATATAGAAATGTATTAACATAAATCACTTTCCCTTTAAAATTAGTACAGGATAAGTAAGCTGAATACAAATGCATGCTATAAAGAAAGGTGCTTGTCTTGTCTCATAAATTATATGCTAGCCATTCTCAAGTGACAGCTTATTATCCATTTTTTGTTCTATAGTTCACTGCATAAAATACCTTCAATTTATACTATCACGAGTTAATTCACTGATATTCTTGCTCTGACAATTAGTTTCTGGGATTTGCCCCGTTCCTCCCCCGCAGTTTCATAACTAAAACAGTAGTGTATTTTTTTTTAGCTTGTATAATTTATTATTCCATGGCAATGCCAAGCACATCCAAAAAGTAAGGTATCATTTACCATAGGAAAGCTAAAGAATCCTATGACAGGAGGTTTGGTGGGGCATTAATATCCTGTCCTTTCACATGAGGGAAGGCTCGCTATTTCTCATTCCCCTGCCCCCACGTTCTCATAAATCAATGCCTTAAAAAGAACTGTTTGCCTATCTGAACTGGCAAAGGCCTAAAATCCTCATGAGGACAATCACAAAAAACAACTTCATTTATTACATGGTTACTGTGGATGAATTCTGAGTTATTTGAACAACATAAAAAAGCAAAATGTATAAAAATGTTATTCAATAATTAAACTTAAAATACTACTAGGACAGCCTGTTTAAATTTTGAAAATGTAAAATTTTGATAACATTTAAATTTCATCTTGATCAAAATATAAGCAAAATTTTTCAGAAACTTAGAACAATGAAAGCTTAAAACATGATACTAGATATTATTTGTTGAGTTCTTATTACATATCAAGCATTGAGCTTATTACTTGACAAAATTATCACATTTAATCCTTTATATAAAGTAACATATCACCCAATTCATTTATACACCCCATATATTGTATTACAAATTAAGAGACTCAGTGATTTTGAATTTTAAATCCTGGTTCTTGAGAAAATAAAATCTCAATTACCATTTTCTTAATTTTTCCAAGCATAGGTAGTACCATTCTAGATGGTTAGGAGAAAAGTTCATTGATTACCTACAATGGATGCCTTAGGAAGTTAAGGATTATTCTTGTTAAGAAAGACTACTACAGCATTAAGAAAAATTTTTTTTCATGATAATTAAACTCACTGATATAGGAGGTTGTAATTCCATAGTTTACTTCTGTTCAATTAACATTTGTTGTAATGTATAAGTATCTTTCCAATAAATGGTCTTAAAAATGTCTGACTATGTTAGCTGAAACAAAAAAACTTATTCAATATTATAAATAAAAGAAAAACAGATCTATATTCCTTTAAGTAGTTGTCTTTGCTTAGGGTAGTGGGGGAGGAGGCACATATGTAAACTGTTGAACCAATTACTTTAACTTAATAGAATTTTTTTATATTTTAAATTTATTATACTCAAAAAGCTTTTGTAGAAAGATAGGATTCCATTTAACTAGATACATTACTCTGTGCCTGAAATACATTCCAGTCAGAATATAATTCAGTGAGTTGATGACAATGCTGGCTCCAAAAGAAAGGAGGAGACCAGATTGGACAAGAATGAGCTAACAGACTGTGCAGCCCAATTCTGTCCCTTTGAGTGTGATATATTGTTTCAAGATGCTAAAAACCCATACTTTCTCAAAGCATATTGTTGTGCTGGTTTTCCCATTTTCACAGAATCCTCATTATCAGAACTCTGTACTCTTTTTCAAAGCACATCAGACTCAGGCCAGATGCCACCAAATAACTCTTATCAATTATCTAAAATGCTCAATAAAAGATACACCATACAAAATAATAAAAGTCATTAATACTTTCATTAAAATAATTAAGTATATCACATCTGGTACAGATGTTAAATGAAATTAAAACATTTCCTTATAATTACTGAGTGTTAACTTCTTAAAATACATTTCTATAGGATAGACTGAAGGGGAAAAACAAAAACTAAAATTTTCTATTTATCTATTAACAGGAATAATAAATTTTTTTAAATTAATTAAAGATAATAAGTTCCCAAACTTTACTAGTACTCCTCAGAACATATTCTCTTGCTGCCCTTAGGAAGTCCAAACAACCACATCTCAAATAATTCATCATACTGTTAACATATTGATATATATTTTTATGTAATGACATATACAATTATATATAAATTAAATATATTTTCAATGTGTGCTTTTTAGCTTGGCCTAATTCTTAAACACAGTAATAACAAAACTGGGCTATAGATATTAATTTTTTTTCTTTATTAATTATTCTAATTTAATTCACTATGTTTCTGGTATGAAATCCCAGTGTGTGTGTGTGCTTCATATTTACTTATTTATTCATTCATTTATTTATTTATTTTACATATTTTTATTGATTTCAGAGAGGAAGGGAGAGGGAGAGATAGAATGAAAGCGAATCATCATTGGCTGCCCCTCACAGGGAGCCCCATGTGCCCTGACCAGAAATCAAATTGTGACCTCCTGGCTCATAGGTAGACACTCAACCACTGAGCACACCAGCCAGGAGTGCTTCATATTTATTTCCGAGTCTGCTTATTTTCATTTCTAAGAGATTCAGATTCCAAAACATGGTTGGAGAGCATTTCCATATATTGAAAAGACTTTAAAATGCAGAGAAACCCGATGAAAAGAACTTAATAGAATTAATTTTCTAAAGTAGCATTATTTTAAGTGAACAAATACTATATTAATTAAGGATCATAAGCCAAAGATTATAAAAATATGACCAAATTTTACCAGAACTTTTAGTGACAAGAACCTGTATATAAGGTAGTATTCAATGTGATAACAGTTAACATTTATTGAACATTTAATTCTGTATTGGACTATTTTAAGTACATTAAATGTATTCATGCATTTAATCCTCACAACAATCTTGTGAGAATAGGATTGTTATTGTTATTATTCTTTTATAAATGAAAGGATGAGGTTCAGAGTTTACTAGGAAACACCCCACCAAGGTCATATAGGTGGCAATGGGCATTCAGTATGAAATGTAGGAAGCCTGACTCAGGTCTAAGCTCTCAATGCCACACTCTAATCAGCACATGAATGAGGGATATTAAAAACAACAACAACTACTATTGTACTAAAAGTAATGACATCATTCATTTGACTTAAGGCTGAACCTCACTTTGCAAAATACAGGTAAGATTAGAAGTAATGAGTAATATTCTAGACTCACAAGCTGGGGAACTCTATGCAGATTATCTGCAAATTTTCAATTCTTTATTATTTGAGTACTAGAGACCTGGTGCATGGTGGGTCCCTCAGCCTGGCCTTCCCCTTCTCACAGTCTGGGAGCCTTCAGGGGCAGGATGCAACCTGGCGATCAGGGTAAGATGACACCCCATCACACTTTTGCTGCTGCCACTGCTGGCAGCGCAAGCCTTGGCTGGCCCTGGTTACCTGAGCCTCGGGCGGCCATGGGCAGCTGGGGCCACCTGAGGCTTGCCTGCATTTCGGGCCAGTCCTGGACAGCCACCGTTCGCAGTTTGCCTGTGCCTCGGGTGTTGGCTAGGCAGCTCCATTTGAGGCCTGCCTGTGCCTTGGGCAGGCCCTGGACAGCTGGGGGGCTGAGGTGACTGGGGGACTCTGGAAGCAGGTGCAAGGAGCAGCTGCATGCCTGCCACCCTGGTGGGGCTGAGGGAACTGAGCACCGCTATTTTGTGGCTGAGGGCACCCCAATCTTTGAGGGCTGGGTAGTCAATTAGCATATTCCCTCCTTATTGGCAGTGGGCACTGCCATCTTTGTGATGGCATGAGGGTCAATTAACACATTCCCTCTTTATTAGATAGGATATCCACCCCTATGTGTCAAAATGAAGAATATCTAAAATTATCTTCTTTTGTAAATTAAAATATCACCTCTCAGGATTGAGAATGGTACAGCTCATGTTGGTTCCTTGTTTTTGATATTTCAGTTACTGACTTTATCTTTACTGCATTTCCATCCCTGTCAAATCACACACACCCTCACTTTGAGTTTTCCATTTTCTCTAGTTAATATGTTGTTTATAATTCCATTTAGCAGACTAAAGGAACACAGGCTCTGAGTCAGACACCCTAGTTTTTCATTCCCAAGCTCCACTTACTTGCTTGTACTAATTTGCAAATCACTTAATTCTTTTAAGTTTCAGTTTCTGCAATTGCCAAATGGGATAAAAACATCAACCCTCCAGAATTCATGATTAAATGAGATAATGTAAGCCTTTAATGAGCTATAAAGCACTCTCAACACGTCAACTATCACTAAGCATAAGAGTTTGGCCTCTTTAAGAGGACATGCACAATAGCAACAAAGGCAAAATAAAAATGAATGGCTTCCTATCTTGTAGCTTCTCTTACTTACACAAATATTCCATAAGGCTCAACTGAGTTCAAAGGCAGTACATCTGTAGATAACATGTATTCTGACACTTAATATCCTTAGCCTAATAGTTTCTTTTTTGGTCACTTAAGAGATCAGAGACCTGATCAAAATAGCAATTGGGATGAGGCTTTTGTATCATGAGCCAAATCTATTTTAGTTTGATTCAAACAAACAAACAAACAAAACCCAGATCCTTCGAGTGAAAAATGTGATAGTCCTGTATTAAACTCTAATTACTGATTTTCAACAATTTCAACGTCCATCTTCAAAGCCTGGTTCTTACCTATAGAAAAAGGTCAATAGGCATATGGTGAATAAAAAGTCAAATGAATCAAAGAAAATGATAATAAAACGTCACTAGCAGAAACTCCACCACATCTTGTGATGATTTTGAGTAAAGCTAGACTATGATCATTTGTAAGTCTAGGAAAGCTATACTTGTATTGAGATTGGATGAGTTATGTTTAGTTCTTAACATTTAAAAATTCCTTCACCATCAGGCATGTGAAAAATACCAATCTTACTTTTCATGAGAGTGCTCCTATGCACACCTATGCTACTGTTTTTTATAAATTCACTTTGAAGCATTGAGTAAAAAATTATTAATTAGCATATTTCTTTAATAATGTTTAGAGTACAGTAGTCTTCCTTATCTGTAGGGGACATGTTCTAAAACTCCCCGGTGGATGCCTGAAACTCAGAATAATACTGTGCTCTATATTACTAACAGCATGAAGTGTGGGATACATACAGAGTTGAGGGGGATAATGTAAGCAATACTAAGGTCTCATATCTAGACATGGTTCAGCTCTCTCACCCTAGACATGGCCTCTCATCCAAGGTCTGAGATGCAGTAGGGCAGCATTCTGAGCTTTCAATCACTACAGACATTTAAAAGAAAGGATTTTCCCTCTGCTCTTTCATCTGTTAGTGCAGGCTGTCAACTATCCAGATCCTAGCACTGTTCCCGCTTGCATGTGGGACCAGACCGCAGAATATCTGGTGGAAACCAACAGACCGTACTTGTTAGGTGCTAAATTTTAACATTAATTAAATTACACAGCAGAGATTCTAGAAGTTGTATGTCCTATTTGCTTTCATTTCCTTCCCCTCCCACCCATTTATTCCTCAACTCATCCCATGCTGACTTCTGTTCACAACATGTCACTGATTCCGCTTGCCAAGTTCCTCCAGCACATCCAAGTGCTAAATCCCAGGGGAGTTTCTCTGCTCTCACATCACTGCGCTCCATGAACATTTGATGCCGTCAAGCACTCCTTCCTTCACGAAACCACGGAACCCTCTCTTCCACGGTGTTTTAGGACACTCTTCTTCACTGGCATCGTTTGCTCAGCGTCCTTTGCCAGCTCCCCACTTTCTGCCTAAGCTCACAGTGAGGAGTCCCTCAAGGGCTGCCCTCAAGTTCTTCCCTGTGTCTCAGGGACTCATCCACTCACCTGAGTTTAAAGACTGCTTCAATCACCACACATTATTGTCTGTGTCTATGTTATATAGACACAGTGTGGTGACAGCCAGGAGGAAAGGGAAGGGGTAGGGGGGTAAAGAGGGAAATAAATAGGGAAGGCAAGAGATTTTGCTCTGGGTGCACAATGCAGTGTGCAGATGATGTTTTGTTTAGCTATACTAGTGTACTTGAAAGCTGTATGATTTTGTGAACAATGTCACTCCAATGAATAAAAAAATAAATATAAAAGTTGCTCTATTGTGATGGTTAAGTTCACATGTCCATCTCACACCCTCTGTGGGAGACAGACTCCTACATCTAATTGCCTTGAAATATCCATTTGAAAATCTTGGACATACAAATCAATGTGTCCAAAATATAACTTTTTAATAAAAACTAAAATCTGTCTCCTCCTTCCTTTCTAAACCATTCTCTCAGCCCTCCCAGTTTTAATAAATGGCACCATTATTTACTCAGATGTTCAGAGTTAATAACTGGAGAGCCATTCTTGTTTTCTTTTTCTCAACCTCCGCTCCTTATTTATCAGACAGTGCTACTGAATCCAGCCCAAAGCAGCTTTTCCTTCTCACTGTCACCACCCTGGTGGCCCTCAGGTTACCACCATCAATTCCATGCTTACATCCATTTCAACCCATTTTCCACTAAACAGCAAAAGTGATCTTAAAATACATATGTTAGAATATGCAATTTGTTTAACCTACAGCCTTTTCAATGCCCAGGAACACCCCATTCTTGAGTATCTACTTCCTTCAGTTCTCCTGACCTTGTCAGAGAGGCTTCTCCACTTATATTCATGTACAATATTCTACTACCACTCTCACACTCCCTATTCCTTTGAATCTACTTATTTTTTTCTACATGAATCTTTTACATAGGTATGGAGGGAATGATGTGTGAATGGGTTTGGGTAGGTAAAGGAATGTGACAAATCTTTGCTGTTCACAAATACCTTGTATCTGAGCATCTCTTTCTACAAGAGAGGTCAGAGAGAGAAAGACAGTCTCTATTGTTGCTGCAAGCTATAGAATGAAGTTCAGGCATTCAGATGTTTCTGTCTTGAACTCGATGCTTGAGAGCTTGATGGAAACACTCCCCAACAGTTTGAGGTTAATGGTGGAAGTGGTGGCTGTCAAATTGGGAATACAAGGGTCATGGGAGCATTTGCCCATGAACTTTAAAATCATGATAAGAACTGATTCCAAAAATGATGCAATTACTTCAAAATGGGAAATATGAAAGGGATAACTTTTGAGGCTTCCTCATATTTCACATCAATGATACATTTGAAGGGGTCCTTCCTAATACTTTTTACTTTGAAACTTTACTGGATAGATGAATAATTGAAACTTTACTAGATAGATACATGGGTAATTCATCTTGCCTTTGGTAGGAAATAAATTAAAATACATATATTCCTCCTTAGTTATTTTTTCTGTCCATCTTCTTCAGATTTACCTTAGCTTTCTTTTCTTCCCATTCCTTCCACCTCCATGTGACTTAACACCATTCAACTGCAGAATAATTTTTATGCTGCCCTATTCCATAGGCACCCTGCTCCACAGCTGCAGGATCACTGCTCCCGAGTTTTTACCCTGCCTCCTTTGAATGCTCACATTGTTAATACTGGAGTCCTACCCCAAGTACCTCTGTCCTGCTACAAAACACCCATCTGAGACCATACAAGTAGTGGCAACAGGAAGTGCACTAAACTTGGAAAGTAACACAAAGGTTGAATTGTTAAAAAGCCCTCCTATTTTAAGTTTTTTAGGGTATTCAACAATAAAAAACCTGCTATATAGTAGGTTTTGGTACAGATTGAATTTACATAGTAATCAGCTGCAAATCCTCTGAAATTTTTATTTGAAAGGCGATTGCTTTTAGAACAGAAACAAAACAAAGCCCATTGTCTTTGTCTTGAGATGGGCTTGGTGGAACATGATGACTGTTTCTAGCTGTCCAACTGTAGCAATGAAACTACAAAACAGCAGAAATCATGCAAGTAAATTCTATGATTTCTAGTTAGCTTCTATGAGACATTTTTGTGCTGACAAAAAATACAAAACAGAGAAGTGACCTTATACAATGGCTGTGCTGCCCATAGTTCCTTAGGCCTCAAACATTAAAATGAAAAAACATAGTACAGTTGCACTGTACCTGGGAAGAGCACATGAGGTTCACATCTGAAGCTAATGTGAGTCACACATGTGCTAAACGCACAGCCCTATATATACTTTTCAGCCAATATCCCAAATGTGTCCAATAGGTATGAACTTTGTACCTTGACATCAAAGAAAAATCTCTATTTGGAACACTTTTAGAAATGTAACAAGACGAAAAAAAATTAAGCTTAGCTCTATGCTGTACATAAACTAAACTGTCAATATTCCATATATCTATTTTTTTCAGCATTTGCTTCCTAAGTCAAGATACTGTTTAGACACAACAGGGTGATTACTGGGGCATGCTAATTAAATAACACAGGACAAGAAACCTTTTGACAAAATTATTTTGGCCTTAAATTATTATCTTGAAATATATTTGGTATACATATACAAGTAACATTAAGGAAGTAATGACGAAACTTGAAAGATAAAAGGATAGCTTTCACTCTATTTCAAGGAGTCACGTGATACCTATTACATGAAACTAATATTAAGGCTTGCTACTTATTAGTAAATAAAGTCATCTGTGATGCTATGCAAAAACATTTTGAAATATTAGTTAACCATCATTAGTTAACGTATTACTGTAATACATACAGTATCATCCGGTAGGTATACTAACCCTAAAGAATTCATGAGAAGTAAGAGAGAAAATGCAAACTGTTGAGACTGGATACTAAGGGCCTAGAACACTGTTTTACTGTTTTTCAGGCTGCATGAAATGAGAAAGGGGAGATAGGGAGGAAGAAGGAAGACAATGCAATTATTTTTATTAGTGATTTCATCTATTTTTTCATCGTAACTCCAACTAGGAAAATATATATATTTTTTTAAATGGAAAAGTATAAGGAAGGAAACTCACTAAATATAACTATATTGAAGAATAGTAGAAGGAACCATATTAACAGATTATATTTTATAAAATGAAAAAACTTCTGTTTGTAAAAACTAGTATGATAAAAAGACATCAATGAACTAGACTAGCAAAATTAACTAATAAAGCAGATGAAAGATTAATATGTATAAAGTAATAAATGTATATGGAAAAAATGATATCATATAAAGTTCTGCAACAGATAAAACCCAGAGGAATGAGAAGACAAAATAGAGAAAAAGTAGACAATTAGTAAACATATGTATGAAAAAAAAGTTCCAGTGCACAAAAACCAAGGTACATATTGGTTTTTGTGAAGAAATCAAGTAGGAAGAAACATTTTATCTATAGTATATCAATAAATTATAACAAGTGAGGATGTGGTAAAACTGTCAGATTCATACTTCATAAATAAATGTTGATAACATTAAATGGTACTGTCCTTTTAGAAAACAATTAGCAGAGTATATGAAGTCATAAAAGTATTGGTATTATTTTACCCATTAATTTTAAAGTTAGAATTCTATACCGAGGAAATAATTCTAAATAAAAAACCCTATAGCAATAAAGATGTGTAATTATTTAATTATAGGAGGAAAATACAATTGAGCAGGTACATAGTAAATATAATTATTTCGAATTATTTCCTTGGTATAGATTTGTTTACATAATTAACATAATTATGTAGATACAAAAATTATAATGCTTAAATTTTAATGATGGTTATTACTTTGTTAAAGGATAACAACAGCTTTTTAATTTTTATATACTTAGTGTTTCCTAAATTACTAAATTTTTAAAAATGGTCATGTTAGATATTTTATAAAAATTTAATTTTACAAAATTGATAACTTCCTTAAGGGCAGTAAACAAATATAATGAAAACTTAGTTAAATATTAAAATATACAGGTGATGATATTAAAGATAAAAACTATGAGAATAAATATAAGAAATTCAGTCTTTTTCCACTATTTATTATCTAATATATGAAAATATTAATTGTGTTAAGGTGGTATTACACATTTCTTCTTTCCTCTATTCTTAAAAAAAGTTCTGTAATGTTACACGAAACTTTTAGTTTAGATTAAGACTAAAGATAATGAAATGTTATTTCTATTACACTACAATACAAACTAATTTGACATTTATATGAAGTAGAAATAAAATGTACTTACCTCTCTTTCATCCATATTCAGCCACTGCTTCGGATCTTCTTCAGTAGCCAGAAAAGCTATCAATTCCAAAGCAGTAAGACGAGTTTGACGCCTTGATGAGACAAATATCAAGACAGGTTTGGCTGGAGAATGGCTTCTAATTGCTGTTTAAAAGTTGTGGAAAATAAAATAATAAGCCATTTACACAAAAATCTGAACTTATTAAATTATCAAAGGGATATAGGAAAGCTAATGTTATAAGTTAGTTCAGTGAATTCTTAAGTTAGTCACGAATCATAGCATTTCTGAGGCGCCAGGTGGACTGACACATGCTTTAGAAAGGACAGCAGAGGGAAGGCCGCTGCCCCTGAGGGAGCACACTGCCTGGGACAGGGAAGAGGAACTCTGGCTGGCTCCCAGTTCTGTTCTGAGCTGCTGAGAAAGGAGACACTAAAAAGCCGAGGCTCTCCAAGAATAGTTGCATACTGGATCTCAGGTTGTGTTTTCTGTTTCTGAGTTGGTTCTCTGCTTGCCTGAAAAATGATATTACAGAGTTAACTGGTCCTGGGATGTGGAGAGAGAGTCAAATCCTGCAGGGTGATCAACATTTTCTAAGAAAAGCCACAAAAAATTCCTTTTCGTTTTGCTCTGTTCACATTTGAGGGAAAATTAAGAGAATTTGTATAAATAAACTAGTAAGAGATAAGCCAGAAGAATATTTTCCTTAAAATGTGTAAGATTTCTAGTAGGAAGATAAGAGAATGCAGAAGAGAGCTGAAGAGAACACTAGGCCTGAGCCCATGTCTGCGTGATGGCCCATGGGGAGTTGACACACATAAGATGAGGTGATTAGTTTAAAAACCGAGTCTTAAGATTGGAGAAAAAAAAAACCACTTAAAGAGTCACATATATCATTTGAATTAATTGAAAATGAGGTTTCTTTGTTATAGACAGGCTCCAAAATACTGGTAAATTGGCACAAATAGAATTCATACTTGTATGTAACTAGCTCTCTTAAAATAGATATTTGAAATTTTAATATGATGAAAGACCAACCTACTTATAATTTCTTGTTTCAAATTTAAGCTGTAGAATTTCTTTTTATGGTCTAAGAAACAAGGTTTATAATGAAAGTGTTGACATGACCTTGACTATATTTATACTCTAATAGTAAGTATAAAACTATCATAAAATCATATTTCTAAACTCAAAGAAATTTAGTGATCTGCTACAGGCATAATTAAATAGCTTATAAGTATAGATGCTGTTCCTATACCATATCTAGAGAAGTATAAGTATTTAAGTTCTTTACTATTGACTAACACAATTCAGATTGCTTCATTTCTATCACTGTATACAATAAGCCACTTTTAAAAATAAATATAAGCAATCTCAACAATATATATTCTAAAAAATACTCATTTATTTCACTTCACAAGTTTATCAGAATATTACAGAATGTAAATGGCAATGCTTTGTTAAATCATATTAGATATACAATGTTTAAAATACACATGTTAGTACAATATTGGTATCATTTGAACACATAATCATGAATGAATGTCTCTTTAAACCTCACCATTTAATGGATTTTTGCTGCTGCAAGAACAGGTGTGCCTGAACAGCGCACGGCAGATTTATTGTTCATTAGTGATTTTGTACAATGCGTCTGTGGAGGTATAAATAATCTGAACTGCCAAGATTGGTCTCTAGTTCACAATCAATACTTTGCTTCTGTCATAAAGCTAATTACAGCAGCTAAAAAGTCACCTCACAACTGTCACCTCACAATCAACAGCCGTTCACATTAGAAAATTTATTTTGGAGGTTATTTTTAATTGATATAATAAATATTCCTTATGCAGCCTAAACAAAACATGTTTCTATAAAATAAAAGTGTTATTCTGAAATCTTTTCTGCTTGCCTAATTTTTTATAGAGGGGAAAACAACAACAACAAAAAAACCAACACAGAAACAGAAGCAAAAAAAGTACTGACATTCTAAGTTTTATGGTTCCTGGTAAAAATTAAGATTATATGGTTCTGTTTTTTACGGTGGCTTCTATTAATCATTTGCTCAAGCTACTTACATAAAAAAACACCTTAACAGATTTTTAGATTGATTTGATTATTATACTATTTAAAATTATATACATTTATTCTACTACGAATGTCTTATCATTTGTAAATCTAATATTCAACATATAATTCAACTTATATTTATACTATAGACCCAGTGCACAGATTCCTGCACCGGTGGGGTCTCTCAGCCTGGCCTGTGGGGATGGGGCCGAAACGAGCTCTCCAACATCTCCCGAGGGGTTCTGGATTATGAGAGGGCGGTTCTCGGGTGATGGACCCTGGATTCGGGCTCCCTCCTCTTTGGATCCGGGTGCATCACCTGAGAACTACAGCTGTCAAGTGACTGCAGCTTGGTAGCTTCTGGGTTAAGAGTCTGCCCTCTGGTGGTCAGTGCGTGTCATAACTACTGGCCAGCTGGACAGTCGGTCACTTAGGCTATTATATATATAAATTCCTGAATAGTTGAGATAGTTTTAGTTATCTGTAGAAGGTGGAGCAGTATCACCCTTTCAGAGAAACTCAAATTATTTAGAATAAAGGCTACCACACAATGGTTGCTATTCATTCTAAGAATCCAGAGCTTACCCTGAAATGTGGGCTTATTCATACTAGCCATACGGGGACAGTAATGTTGACCCGGGAAGCCTTGAATGTGAACTTCGAGTGGAACTGGGCGCACTGATGGTCGGAAGTTGAATAAGCCCATCTAGAGGAAAAATGAGAGAGAAACCATTTTCAGTTTTTATATTTACATTTATAATGTAGACTGCCTCCTAAATGAGGCCACCTGATTTTTCCATCTCCCATATACCTGACGAATATTGAGCCAGTCAGCAAGGTCTCTGGCATTAGCTAATGCAGTTGATAGTCCAACTACTCTAACAGGCTTTTCTGTATGTGATGAGATGAAATTCGTCCGAGAGACAATGACTTCTAGAACAGGGCCTCTTTCCTCCCCTAGGAAATGAGAACAATGCATGTTAATCACTTAACAAATCCTGATGCTAGCTGATGCAGGTAAGAGAGTCAAATTTTATAAAATGGCATCAGATACAGTGGTACCCACCAAGCAGATGGATCTCGTCTATGATGAGAATCGTGACTTGCTTTACATAGTTCCTATTTTGCCAGCTTCTGCTGACTCCATCCCATTTCTCCGGTGTGGTGACGATGAGGTCAGCTTTGGCAATGGACTTCATATCAGGAGTCACATCCCCCGTTAGTTCAATAACTCTGGAGAGCAATAAAAATTATCCCTTTAACTTTTTAAGTAACATGTGCCCATGGAAAAGCCAAAATACATCTTTCAAAGTAAAATTTTATAATGCTAAAAGCTATTTTATCTCCCTTTCATTTCTGAAATGTTCAATGAGCGAGTCTAAAGCAGGGGTGAACCTTTTCTCTGCCAAGGGCCATTTGGATAATGGTAACATCATTCACAGCCCATACAAAAGTATCAATTATATTAGCCTGCTACATTTGGTCAAACATTTAATGTACCCCTAAAGCCTTGGTAAGGTCAGATCAAAGGATTTCACGGGCCTTGTAAGCCAGCCTACCGGTGGAAGTTCTCCACCGCTGCTTTAAATAACAGACTGTGGAAATCACTGCAAAAACATCTTGTTTTTTGCAAGTCTTTTATTTGTTGATCTCTTTAGATTACTCACAGCATATCTTTTGAAAAAAATAAGAACTTACTTTTTACCAAGTTTTTCTTCAATTCTAACTTTCCAATCATCCATTCTTTCACGTACTAGGGCTTTCAGGGGTGCAATATATACTGCCTAAAGGAGAGGGATGGAGAGAAAAGACTCTCATGAAAATAGTGACAGTAATTTCAAATAAAGATAAACTCCATAAAGTTTATCAAATTATGACAATGTGGTTTTAAAATTTATCTTTTAGTATTGAAAAGGTTAAAATTTTAAATTAATGGGGAAAAAATTATTAACTCAATCTACATTTATCCAAAGTAAAACTTACTGGTAAATTCAATACATCATCATAAAAAAAAAAAAAAATACGGACAAATTTTTTTTTTAAATATATTTTATTGATTTTTCACAGAGAGGAAGGGAGAGAGATAGAGAGCTAGAAACGTCGATGAGAGAGAAACATCGACCAACTGCCTCCTGCACACCCCCTACCGGGGATGTGCCCGCAACCCAGGTACATGCCCTTGACCGGAACCAAACCTGGGACCCTTCAGTCTGCAGACCGACGCTCTACCACTGAGCCAAACCGGTTTCGGCCGGACAGAAAATTTTTAATATTTTCTAAGAAGCACCAAAGGTAATTTTCACAAAAAATATTTTACAGTAAAATTATCTTCTAATATAATGTCAAAAAAATTTTTATGAGACAATATATTACAGAGAGAAAATTAGGGTTTGGATGAAAATAAGTTTTTCTTGGAATTATAATCAAGTTATTGGAGTTGTAACTTTTTCATGAAAAAAAGTTACTTTTTTGAAATTTAGAAGAGAAATAATCCGCTTGTTTAAATTTTAATGTAGGGCCGAAGCCGGTTTGGCTCAGTGGAAGAGCGTTGGTCTGCGGACTGAAAGGTCCCAGGTTTGATTCCGGTCAAGGGCATGTACATTGGTTGTGGGCACATCCCCAGTAGGGGGTGTGCAAGAGGCAGCTGGCCAATGTTTCTCTCTCATCGACGTTTCTAGCTCTCTATCTCTCTCCCTTCCTCTCTGTAAAAAATCAATAAAATGTATTTTAAAAAAATTTTTAATGTAGATTTTTATGAAAGATGTCAGTTATGTGTATAGTTTAGGTGTTATCCCTTTTATTTTTATTTTTTTAAAAAACAAACTGTCCTAATAATCCAAATTTACATACAGATTATTCACTGAAAAATGTTTTTCTTTCTAAAATGTTTCACATTTAGAGTAGAACTCTAATGGTGTATGAATGGATCAATAATCACTGAGCAGTAGGAAAACTAATCAGGGAAGAAAAGCCACCAATTAGAAGTCACCAAACAAGAAAGTCAAAACATTTCTGAAATAATAAAATCAGAATAATAGCACATAACTCCAACCACTACTATGAATCAGCTTTCCTAAAAAATAATATTTTTAAACTGTGAGCATTTTGCATTTTAGGGACATTGAAAATCAATACATGTCTGACATGCCACGTTATTTTAGATTACATAATGATATTGTCGCTTAGAGAAAAGCGGAATAAAAGCTACCTCTACATTTCTGTATACGATCAAACTGTATTTGTTAAAGTATTTGCATTTCCTTCATAGCTAAAGACTTTGGATCAAGAATCATTATATATCTTATAAATATGACTATGAATTAGGTATCTTCCAATGAAAATGTTGATAAAGTATAGATATCTTATGACGAGAAAAGGACATGTGAGTACCATATGTATATTAGAAATTGAAGTAGAAGACTCCAAAATTTGAGGTAAATGCTCTGTTGGCCAGTTATTGTAATACTGATCTTCCCCGCTCCAGCCCCCCCTCAAACACCCCTCCACCAACCAGAAAAATTTCCTAAGAGAATAACAAAGCTCTTCATAGAGTCCTGCCAGTATATTTAGAATGGGCTAATATACAGATTATAAAATGCCTTTTCTAATTGAATGTGAGCTTGTGATTCTTTGAGACAGACCTTTGAAGTAGGGTACTTGTTGAAGACTCTGAAAATGGCTAATTCAGCTGCAACAGTCTTTCCCGATCCAGTGGGGGCTCCAAGGAGGACGTTGCAGTCTGTGTGATACAGTGTATGAAATATTTGTGTCTGCACAGGGTTAAAGTGGCTAAAGTTGTACAGCGCTTCATAGGCTTCACATCCCAAAGCCGTGACTGGTAAAGGCTGAAGATCCAGTAATTCTGAAAAGACGAATCAGATACTGTTAAACAATAACCGGAAAATATACACAATACTGAATACTCTATCTTAGGAATAAATTAAAACAAACCTGAATTCTTTAGAAGGGAAAAAAAAACTTAATATAAATTCTTATATACTAGTACAGGCCCGTCCTCCCTTCCCATTACCACACTTATAATATTGACCCACTGGACACTTTTTGGGGGGAGTTCCCCATAAGTCAACTATAGTGCCCTATCTTTCTTTTCTTATCAGGGAAGTAATGTGAATGAGAGGTATATAAAAACATGCAATGTTACAGAACAAAATAATCTACTCCAATTTGTAGAAAATGAAAGCCATTTGTAAACTTCAATACTACCATGGTTAATTACTTTTGATCTATTAGACAACTGACCAAACTAGAGTCGTCAAGTGAACTGCTCATCTAACCAATGTAAACTAAAATGGACTTGAATTATTTTAAGTAGGATTTCAATCCAGATTCAAACAATTTTAAAGCACAGATGCTTTTCAACATTAACTAAAACAACAATTTTGGAACATCTATGTTTCAAATTATTATTCAATATGTTACCTGTATGGGGAGGATGTCTCTCTGGTAGAATCAGATGTTGAAAGTTGATAATACACACAGCCTCAGCTCCTAACCATCTATCAGACACTGCTCGGATGTAGTATTGGGAAGGCAAAGGTTCAAAAATAGGGATTGTAAATACCAGTAGTTGAGCTTCTTTACTAATGACCTAATGTGAAATAAAGTCTAAAATGAATATGGATATTCTAATATCATAAGGTCTTAGTAGTCTATTGTTAAAACAATGATATCTACAGCAATATGTACCAGAGATAAAGAAAATGTCTTGGATTTAAAAATAGCTGAGATATTCAAGTATTTCAGAAACTTGTGGGTTGATTTACTTCTGAGGCTTCTTGACATAGCAGAAGGCGATAGTTACACTCAATTTACATTATTTATAATGCATATCATCATGAGTTAACAGATTAGCAATTCAACTTTTTATCAGAATTTCCCAAACTTTATTCATTCAATTACTTAATTGCGTGATTTTTATTTAATATTTTTATTTAATCACTTAGGTGGAAAAACAGAACCACTTGGCATAACAGAGGGCAATTATGAAGACAAATGTAATGAAGCCAAAACATTGCTATGAATTCTACTGCTGCCATCCAAGGCTCCCAGCCTGAAGCCTTTCTCTTTGGTAAAGAGGAATTAGGAATGAAGCCTCAGAGTCAGATGTACTAGATCAAACTGAGTTTCTCATGGGCTTCATGGATAATTTTAAAAGGAATGCCATATTTGATGATTATTGTTTATTAATTGTATCTGAAAAGTAAGAGTTATGAAATATTAATTTAAACTTACCTTTTGTAAGGCAGTGATTAGACAGACCCATTTAAGAATCTCACACTACTAGGTGTCTCTTACCTTTATGGACTTTCATTTTTTGCCCCCTTTTCTCCTATCCCTTTTGCCATCGTATTTATGTAAATAAAGCTGAACTTTGTGTTCAATTTTTTTAAAATCACAATGTTTTTAATATTATTTAGTACAGTGGTATGTAGCACCTTAAGTTCTTCTTACTTCTTATATATTTAACTTTTCATATTACTTATTCCACTTATTTCATATATTCTAGCCATCTGAAAGACATGCCTCAAACTATGATAAAAATTACAGTTCAATTTCTCAAACTAGGATCACATTGAACATAACAATACTGTAACATTTAAGTATAGTTTTCTTTTAAAATCATGCAAAAACATAAATAAAGCTTTAATGACATTAGAAATTATAGAAAAATAAATAAAAGATAAATTGTTAGTTTATATTTTCTACTTAGGTTGGCAACATAAGGATATGGCCATACATATTTACCTGTTTTTTAAGAATAAGAAAGTACTCTGAATGATAAATATGATCATTTGTAGGATCCTCTACCCAAATCCACCAGGGTTCTCCTACTGTCCCATGGACCTAGAAGAAAAATAGTATCTTTATACTATGTATACTGTAACTCAAGGAATATATTGTTGTTTGTATACCCAGAACCCATTGTTTTCAACAACTTTATTGCTTTATCAAAATTTACATATAAAATATAGAATTCAATGGTTTTAATATATTTACAAAGTTGTATAATCATTCTCTATAATAAAATTTTAGAATATTTTCATCACCCTAAAAAGAAAACTTATACTCATTAGAAGTCACTACCTAGCTTTCCCCATCCCCGCACCCTCCATCCTTTGACAATCACAATCTACGTTTTCCTCCATAGATCTGCCTATCCTGGGCATCTCATATAATTGGAATCATTTAATATGTGGTAATTTGTATCTGGCTTATTGCACTTACTATAATGTTTTCAAAGTCATTCATATTGAAGTATACATCAGTACTTCATTTCTTTTTTATAGAGAAATCACTATTCCATTGCATACCATTTTTTGAATATCCATTCTTCACCCTTTTTCTCTTTCCTGTTTTTCCTTAAAAAGTCCATTCTTATTCAGTATTCATCTCTTTCAAGTGACTCAGAAGAGGAGCCAATTTCCTACAATAATTTTGATTAGCATAAACTCATCAGCTTATGGCATCCCTCCTCACGATTGTGGTAAGAATAGGCACATGCCCAATACTGGCCCAATTAGACTAAAGGAAAGGTCTTACAGTTCATGCTCTGGGCTGGTGCAGTGCGGTGTTTCCCTCTCTCTTTAAATGTGGACAGCGAAGAATGAAAATGTGCCTTGGTTTGGTGGCTCAGTTGGTTGGAGCATCACTCCATACACCAAAAAGATTGCAGGTTTGATCCTGGTCAGGGCACATCCCTGGTTAGTGCATGTACGGGAGGCAACCAATTGATGTTTCTCTCTCAAATTGAGGTTTCTTTCTCTCTCTAAAATTAATATCCTCAGGTGATTTTTTAAAAAATCTTATTGATTTTTTTACAAAGAAGAAGGTAAAGGGATAGAGAATTAGAGACATCTATGAGAGAGAAACATCAATCAACTGCCTCCTGTACACACCCTACTGGGTATGTGCCTGCAACCAAGGTATATGCCCTTGACTGGAATTGAACTTGGGACCCTTGAGTCCACAGGCCGACGCTCTATCCACTGAGCAAAACTGGTTAGGTCAATAATTTTTTAAAAATTACAAAAAAATAAAAAGCATGAAAATATTTAGGGAGAACATTAACAATGTCAGCAGAGCAAAAAATACGTGAAGACGCTAAGCCCTGAATTATATGATTAGATAGAAGACTCAGTCATCTTTCTGGTCTATGGACCTTTTATTGTGAAAAATAATATATTTTCTTGCTTGAGTCAGTTTGAGACAAGTCATGCTTTTTATTCTTGCAGCCAGCAGTATTCTAATTAAGAGTTACTGATGAATTAAACCAAACTGTGGGAGTCTGTGAATACTGACAGAAGAAAACTGTGGGGGAAAATATGAAAGTTTTATGAATTTCAAAAACACTAAATATAAAACTTGAAATATAAGTTTATGGCTAACTACAATTTCATATTTTATGTAAATTTTTTGATAGATATATTAAATATAATTTTATAGCATCTAGTTCTCACAGAAATTCTCTGAGAAAGATAATTATTATGTTTACAGAGAAGGAAACTGAAGAAATCAAAGGTTAGGCCACTTTATGACCAAGAGTAGATTTCGATTAGAAATATGATTGTGTCATTTTATTTATTTATTTATTTATTTATTTATTTTTAAATATATATTTTATTGATTTTGTACAGAGAGGAAGGGAGAGAGATAGAAAGCTAGAAACATCGATGAGAGAGAGTCATCAATCTTGCACACCCCCTACTGGGGATATGCCCGCAACCAAGGTACATGCCCTTGACTGGAATCGAACCCGGGTCCCTTCAGTTCCCAAGCCGACACACTATCCACTGAGCCAAACCGGTCTCGGCTGATTGTGTCATTTTAGAGTATGTTGCTGAATAAAACTCATTTACATTACAGATACTGTATACAAAGGTCACATAATGCAAAAGGTATCTGCATATACTTATAATAATCATGTAAAGTAAATATTGCTATACTACTTTACTGATTTATCTTCCTCCATGGGCTTTTTGAAAGAAGGGACTGAATCTTACTTGCTTATCTACAACTCTACTCTCTGCATAGTGACAGTACAGAGATAGACCTTAAAAAATACTGATGAATAAGAAGAGAATCCAGAGTGGATCTTGACACATATAAGGTAACATCTAAGGCACATGTGTCAAACACAAGGCCCGCGGGCCAAATCCGTCCCGCCAGGCCTTGCAATGTGGCCCGCACCGCGCTGTCATCACTGCACTCCGCTGCGTTTCCATCACAATGACAGTTTATGACTGTTCAGTAAACCATTCGGCCCGCGATTTAAGCTGGATTTTAGATTTTGGCCCCTTCTCTGATTGAGTTCGACACCCCTAATCTAAGGTATTGAAGAAAGAACAGAAGAAGGGGTGAAAACAAAAACAGGAATGTGATGGAAGCCAAGGAAGGGCATTTTAAAGGACTATATACAGTGCTGAATGTTCAAAGAAGTAAAAAAAGTCAATAAAAAAAACACAACTATTTATTATGGCAACCAGTCAGTCTTTGGTGATCCCTGATGGTAGTAGTAGTCTCAGCAGGAAAGAAACAGATGACCAGGAGAAAATGTAGAGCACTCTTTCTATAAGTCTAATGGAAAAAGAAGACAGTAATAGTTTGAGAAATAGGATTTAAAAAGGGCTTGGTCCTTCAACATGGAGAATCTTGAATTTTTAGTAGGCTAAATGACAGAATATAAGTAGAAATGGCAAATCCAAAGAGAACAGAGAAAATGGAAGAAGTCACATTTAAGCAAAGTCCCTAAGAAGCTGAATCCACTAAAAGACTGTTCAATGTTGAAATTTTAGCTTTCCTAGGTGTTCTGAAGAGGTCTCACTGGTTAACATCTATATATAAAAACCCGAAGCAACCGGTCAACCAGGTGACTGTTTGACTAGTTGCTATGATGTGCACTGACCACTCGGTCACAGACGTTCAATGTAGGAGCTGCCCCTGGTGGTCAGTGCACTCCCATAGTGGGAGTGCCGCTCAACAAGCTTACCGAGTGGCGGCAGCAACAGCAGGCACAGCAGGGCTGGGAGGAGGGGGGAGTGGCACAGTGCCCAGGCCAGTTAGAGCTCCTCTCAGAGCTCCTCCCCAGCTACCTGCCACTTCGTGCACTACTATATCCCTCAGGGGATGTCGGACTGCTGGTTTCGGCACAATCCCCCAGCTTTCCCCAAGGGGTTCTGGGTTGCAAAAGGGTGCAGGCCAAGCTGAGGGACCCCACTGGTGCATGAATCCGTGCACCAGGTCTTTAGTATTAATATATTATACCACACATATTTTTCAAGGATGAGAGTAAATATTACTACAATGTCTTAAATGAGTCTTTAATATATATATATATAATATAGATAGAGAGAGAAATTTTCTAAATGCCTAAAGACAGATGTAAGTTGGTATAGTTGAATGTGCAGCAGAGACATTTTGCAGAACATTGAGAGGTATTTTCCCCTTCTACCTGATCATTCCAAGAGAAATCAGCACAGACGCTCAGTGTCACTCGGAGCACAGTCCGTGTGATGGGCTGAATGGAAGCTTCCATTGTAACAGAAGGAATCTGATGAACACACTGTTTGACCTTGAGTCCAATATTCACATGATGTAGCATGTGACCTACAAGGAAAACATCACATAGAAGAAATGCGTCCAGACAGAATAAAAGCAATATAATCTGACTTGTAAATGGGAATTCAGAAGGTGATTTTATTGCTTCTTTTATGATTTGCTTTGGAGAATAGTTGACATTCTTGATCTTGCATGTTTGAATATTTTATAATAGTTAACTTGAATTAGCAATTCATAGCTCTGAAAACTAGTATCAAGGTTTCTTCAGCTATTAATAGGGTTCTTAAAATTACTGAAACTTAATAATGTTTAAACTACTATAAATAGTTCTTCTTTTCTTCTAGCTAGCTTATGACACATCATAAAAATATTTAGTAGTTTTTGAAAACAGCCATTAATTTATACAAGCTCTATTTCAGAAATCTATATAATGGGAAAGGCTCTAATAATAAGACGCAACCCATCCATCCATGCCCATTTCCAAAAATATTGTAAAGATAAAATATTAAATATGGTCAATCTAGCACAAAATTAACCACTTTATCCACTTATACATATTTTTCATAAATGATCAGATTCAAAATATAGATATATGTGTGTGAGTCCCAGAGTGGATGGGGGAGTCAGAAATAGATGTCACTATAAACATTTTCCTATTCTAGTTCAAGTAACTAAGTGGAAATAGGTTATATATATATTTTAATTTTTTACATTCAATATTATTTTGTATTAGTTTATAATATCAATATTTCTTGGCTCTTCATAATTTTTAAAGCACATTTATGAATAAATAAAATGTTTTATATTCATCCAAATTTGAAATTCAAGTGGATTTTCTTTATTTTGATAACATATGTACACATGATATCCCAATCTGAATACTCTCAATTTCCCTAGTTAATATCCTTCCTTTCTATTTAAATTAATACTTCCCTTCTGCCTTAGAAGTGTTCTTCTTACTATAAATAAGGTAACTATCTCAGCCTCTCTTCACATCTTACCTCTTATTTTTGTTCAGCTAACTCCCTTCATATATAATATCTACCCACTTAAAGTCAGAAATATTACCTAATCAATGCTTTGTAGGTGTGTCCAATAAAATGTTAAGGCACATGGAAATGAATGTTGGAATAATTTTTCAATATTATGTGAAAAAAGCAGAAGTCTAAATGCTATCTGGTCTGGTGACTCTAGTAACAACTGGGTTTAAAGATACATATATGTGCAATGATAAAGTTCAGTTAGAAACGTTGAAGAAATATGCCCATAATTTTAATATACTAATACTAATATATATGTAACAAAAGAATTTGAAATAAATTAAATATTAAAAAATAAATTGAGGATAAGCTTCATTGACTAATTCTCATTATTTATAGCTGAGATTCCATTTATAAAATACTCAACTTATGGTGTGATAATCTACATTCCATTTAACTGCTAATTCTTTCAAGTGACAACATAAAATTTGGAGGGACTTCTATTAGAATTTAGATAAATACAAAAGAAATTTCATAAAAATAATAAAAATATATCTTGAGTAATGTGAAAATACTTTTACATGCAGTGAAATATTTTATTGCACAGAACACATTAAAACATGCTTGCTTCCTTCTTACCTATTTCATCTTTCCTCATGTCTTTCAGCTTATCCACAGTAAGATTTTTTTCTTCTAATCTTGTTAGAATGTGTGGTGGTAAGACTGAAAACTGTCTCAAAGGGCTAGCCCAACCCCACAGCCTCTTGTCAATGACTTTACTGAGATTCAGGAGCTTGTAGGTCATGGCAGGCCAACGTTTCCTCAGAGCAATTTCAAAAAGAGCACGGACAATTCTAGCTGCATTCTGAAGAATAAAAAGAGGAAAATTGGTGAAGTAACAGTTTATTTTTTAAAATTCTTTATTGTTTAAAGTATTACATATAGTATTACATATGTCTCCTTTTCCCCAGTTGATAACTCCCCGACCATCCCCACCCCCTTAGAGTCTCCCCAGCACATGCCCTCACCCCCTTAGTGTCTGTGTCCATTGGTTATGCTTATATGCATGCATACAAGTCCTTTGGTTGATCTCTTACACCTCCTTCCCCCTCCACCTTCCCTCGAAGTTTGACAGTCTGTACTATGCTTCTCTGACTCTGGATCTATTTTTGTTCATCAGTTTATGATGTTCATTATACTCCACATGAGTGAGATCATGTGATATTTCTTTCTCTCACTGGCTTATTTCGCTTAGCAAAATGCTCTCCAGGTCCATCCATGCTGTTGCAAATGGTAAGAATTCCTTCTTTTTTACATCAGTGTAGTATTCCATTGTGTAGATGTATCACTGTTTTTTAATCCACTCATCCGCTGATAGGAACATAAGCTGTTTCCAAATCTTACCTATTGTAAATTGTGCTGCTATGAACATAGTGGGCAATCCTTTTTGATTGGTGTTTCTGATTTCTTGGGATATATTTCTAGAAGTGGTATTATTGGGTCAAATGGTAGTTCCATTTTAAATTTTTCGAGGAAACTCCATACTGTTTTTCAGTGACTGCACCAGTCTGCATTCCCACCAGCAGGACACAAGGGTTCCCTTTTCTCCACATACTCGCCAGCAGTTGTTGTTTGTCGATTTGCTGATGATAGCCATTTGCAGATGGTACCTCACTGTTGTTTTGATTTGCATCTCTTGGATGATTAGTGATTTTGAGCATGTTTTCCTATGTCTCTTGGCCTTCTGTATATCTTCTTCCTTCTGTCTATTTAAGTCCTTTGCCCACTTTTTGACTGGGTTATCTTCCTTTTGTTAAGATGTATGAATTCCCTATAAATTTTGGAGATTAGTCCCTTATTGGAGATAACATTGGCAAATATGTTCTCCCATGCAGTGGGCTTCCTTATTGTTTTGTTGATTGTTTGTTATGCTGTGCAGAAACTTATTTTGATGTATTTCCATTTGACTTTTTTTCTCCTTAGTTTCTATTGCCCTAGGAGCTGTATCAGTAAAGATACTGCTATGACATATTTCTGATATTTTGCTGCCTATGGATTCTCCTAAGATTTTTATGGTTTCCGGTCTTACATTTAAGTCCTTTACCTATTTTGAGTTTATTTTTGTGTATGGTGTAAGTTTATGGTCTAGTCTCGCCCTAACTGTCTAGGGCGAGATCTTTGGGATCTCGCCCTAGACAGTTAGGCTCAGTGGATAGAGCATTGGCCTTCATTTTCTTGTATATATCTGTCCAATTTTCCCAACACCATTTATTGAAGAGACTGTCTTCAATATCCATTGTATGCTCTTGCTTCCTTTGTCAAATATTAATGGAGCATTATGGTTTAGGTCAATTTCTGGGTTCTCTGTCCTGTTCCATTGGTCTATAGGTCTGTTCTTATGCCAGTCCCACGCAGTTTTGAGAATAATGGCTTTGTAATATAGCTTGATATCTGGTATTGTGATTCCTCCGACTTTGTTCTTCTTTCTCAAGATTGCTGCAGCTATTTGGAGTATTTTCTTATTCTGTATAAATTTTTGGAGAGTTTTTTCTAGATCTGTGAAATATGCTATTGGTATTTAATGGGGCGTGCATTAAATCTATATATTGCTTTGGGTAGTATGGAAATTTTAATGATGTTGATTTTACAATCCATGAACACAGTATATTTTCCCATTTGTTTATGTCTTCCTCTATTTCTTTTTGGACTTTTCAATCTGTCAATAAATTTATCATTCAGACTTAGTTCAAAAGAAATTTGTAAAGTTGCATCCTTTAATTATAGGCAACATCTATTCTCATATACACCTAATTATTACTTCTATACAATAAATAAACTCTATATGTATGTGGATGCCATCCTGTCTAACTTTCAGAGGGTGGCCTCATTTCCAAGTTCTTAGGAAGCTCCACCCTACACCCCCTAAATAGGAATGAAGCAGGAAGAGACAAAAGGACTGCAACATATTTAGGAGGCTGTTGAGGCCATCAAGCATATAGATGTCATAAAAATGTTTATATACACACTTTGAATAATTATAAATAGAATTCTTATTCAAATATATTTCATTTTCAAAGTTGAGTTATCAACTTTTAAATTATGTATACATTTTTGGGACACTCTATGTGATAGGCTATTACAGTGAGATGGTTAAATTTACAAAGCTATTTAGAGAAATAAGAAAAACTTTCGGATCTCGCCCTAGACAGTTAGGCTCAGTGGATAGAGCATTGGCCTGTAGACTGAGGAGCCCCAGGTTCGATTCTGGCCAAGGACACATGCCTGGGGTTGCAGGCTCGATCCCCAAGGGGCGTGCAGGAGGCAGCCGATCCATGATTCTCTCTCATCATTGATGTTTCTATCTCTCTCTCCCTCTCCTTTCCTCTCTAAAATAAAAAAATATATATATATTATAAAAAAAACACCTTTGTGATCTAGTCAGAGAGAAAAATTAGTGAGAAAAGGGTGACAAAAGAAATATTGATGAGTATAACTACCATATAAATGACTCCCTATAAACTAAGCAATATATTATTTTATTTACTCTTTATAACTGCATTTCACAGGTCTCTATGTGATTTTGTAGATAAAGATACTAAAGCTTGGTGAAGTTAATAATTTGGCAAGGCCTCACAGATAGTTGGTGCCAGAGTATTTATTTAAAGCCAGGTCAAAACAATTCTAAACTTTGCTTCAAGATTCTAAATTCAGTGGTCTGAGAATAACTTCATTAAGAGACATATACAAAGTTACAATAATTGAAGACTTTACCATCTGTTCAGTTAGTTTCCATTTATTTTGTCTTCCTTCCTCTATCATTAACTTTGCAAAATTTCTTTTTACTGAAGATTATTTAAAAATTATGAACTTGGAGACATCTTACAAAATCTAATGATGTCTGTATTTGAAAATGAAAAAAAAAAGTTAAATCTGATCAAAATTATAAAAGGAGATAAAAAAGAGTAAAGATTTTAAATAGGGAGTAGATGATCCAGCTTTAAATTATGATCATAAGAGTTATTGGCTTTAGTTTTACATTTTATATGAAATGTATATTTGTCTTTTGACAATCAACTATTTTACTTCAGTATTAGAAGTTTAATAACAGAAATGTTATTTAGAACTAAGAGGACAGTTCTTATATCCATTATAAATCTGAAGATGGCTATTAGTAGGACCAGAAAATGATAAATAAAATGAACACTATATTACTGTGTCTATCAAATAGATTTTTAATCATAATTTCTGGTTAACTCTTGTAAAAAAACAAAAAACAAAAAACAAAAAACTGTGAGCCTAATTTTCCACTGTGTTTGAAAATATATAAATTTTTGTTTTTAATTTCAGAACCCATACTTGTTTCCTAAAACTAAAATAAATGGAAGGAGAAATCCCATGTGGCAAACCAGACATTTTATCTGGAATAATATAAATTGAGTGGGAATAATGATAAAAGTCTTTGATAAGTACAGTTTAGAAAAGTTAAATCTAGATTTCTTTATGAAATCATAGGATACTTGAGCCAAGGATTTAACTTAGGGACTGAGAGAATAAAGTTTCAGAAACAGAGAAGGAAATACAATTTCACAGAGCTAAGAGAGTGCTTGTGGAACTAATGATGGTCTATACTTAAACAATAAATAAACTGAACAGTAATTTACCTAATGAATTTAAGGATGACAGACCCATAATAGCTATTTAAGAAAAGTAGGGGTGCTTTGAGAGATATCCATAATGTTCTGATATTGACTTTCTGGGCACCAATCATGATGAAATGGTAAATGTTATACAGCAATTTGTATATCAGTCTCTGATATTACCTTCATAAACTTGAATCAAGAAGATGTGGCCAAATTATTCATCTAGAACCTAGTAAAGCTTTACATTTTAGTTTAGTCAACAACTATTTTAATAGAAAATAATTAGGAAATAGAAAATAAAAATACAATGCTATTTTTCAGAAAAATAGATGAATAAAAGGAGTTAGAAACAATGGTGTCTATAGAACTTGTAAGGGTTTAGAGAATATGTATAATTTTTCTATGGCAGAAACATCTTACTTAAGAAGGAAAAAAAGAAAAGAAGCTTCCACAACATTCACATTTACTTTATGTAGAATGAAATCATCAGCTGGTGTATTAGTTACATTGATTAAGTTACTGCATTCATTCAAATTCTTAGCCAATATATCTTGGTTCTTGTTTGTAAATATTTCATTTTATAGTTATAGGAAAGCACTGCTGAGTATTTATGGCTGTTTATAATAATTTAATATAAAATACTTTTTCTATATTGAGACTGAACAAAATTTCAAACTTAGGATATATAGAATAGTTTCTATATTTAAAATAATATTAAGCTATTATTTCTCCTTAACTCAGATGAGGCATTACTCAATTAAAAATTTTTAAATGGTATTCTTTTTCAGAGAGGAAGGGAGAGGGAGAAAGAGAAATATCAATGATGAGAGAATTATCCATCTGCTGCTCCTGCATGTCTCCTATTGGGTATTGAGTTAGCCCACAGCCTCAACCAGGAATGGAACCCATGATCTCCTGGTTCATGGGCTGATACTCAACCAATGAGCTACACCAGCCAGGTGAAAAAAATGGTACTCTTTTTAAGTAGAAAGTTTGTGTGTTTTTTTAAACTTATATCTGTAAAGAAAAACTTTCATTTTGAAAGGTAAATAATGCAACAAATAACTTACTTTATTTCACATGGGGGCTTGAATATAAAAACATAAATATTACAACATTTTATACTACGGTTATTTTTTTAACTTACTGATTTAATAAGCTGTAATTTAAGGAATAATTTTCTTTTAGTAATTAATTTTTAAGTATCGATGGGAAGAAAAAATTTTTTTATCAGAGACTTATCTTACTAAATATATGGTGTGAGGCATATATATATATATATATATATATATATATATATAGCCTTATTTAATGTCAAAGAATTTTGTTTATAATTCTAACATTTGGGAAAAGCTACAATGGTTCCACAATCTTTTCTTTTTTACTGAAATATTATTCTATTATTGACCTTTATAACTATATTTTTTGTAATTATAAGTGAACTTTATCATATAAAGCAGAATAAGATTAATATTTTTAAACTCTAAAATAAAAACAATAGCAATATTAAAGAGCCAAATTGATACCAAATTCCACCCCCATTCCTGATCTAATAAACAGATGGCATAAAAGATGTACAAATTAAATAGAACCAGTTCTAAGATAAAATAGTAATTTGGTAGTATGCATAAAGTATAGTCACAGTATAGTCTGAGTAATTCTTTGAATCTTTAAAAGTAAACAAGAAGAAAAAAATGGGAAGAGAGAAATATTCTTACCTGAGCAACATATGCAGAATCTGATATAAGGGAGAAACTGTCCATCTCACCTCGGCTGATATAAGTTTGAAGTAGGATATTTATTTTCCCATAATTGTTCTCTACACCTCCAGGAGCTGAGAGCTCACAGAAATTGTTTAATAAGGCATCTAACTCCTCTATTTCCTCTTCTCTGACCTGGAAGAATCAATGTTTTTACAGTATTATTTGGGCTGATTTACTGAAATTGAACTATACTGCAGGTTTTTTTAAGTTTCTATTTGCTATAACTCAACATTTCCTCTATATGCTAAAATAACTAATTTTCTTTCCACAGGTAGCTAATAATATACAATAAGAAATTATCTTGAGACTGATACAATTACATTTTATTATTTACCACCAATATTAAAGTTGCCATTGACATATAAAAATTTGATATGCCACAAAAATTAGATCTCCTGACCTCACCATCTTTCAATTGATGAGATTTCATTTTTTATTTGACCAGAGTAAAACCTCTGCCCAAATGGATTAGGGCAAACTTGAATTATCTCCAAAGGCATTCATTATGGTCATATATTTTTATAAGATATAACACATTCATAGCTTAAACCTGTGAAGTACTATGACTCAAAATCTAAAAGTTTTCACTGTTGATAAGATTAAATTATAATACAGGTACAGAAATATTCAGATCTAAGTTTGAATCATGTATATCCTTTATATTTTACTTAAATGAACCTTACATTGCAAATAAACCAAAATATACATATTATATTCTCCACCAGTTTCATTACTGCAAAACCTAAATTATATTTGATTTGTAGTAGAGAATAAACAATAATGTGAGGTATGACATAATATCATAATCTAGTATTCTGGAATTGCTGATAAATGGAAGAACATTGTCATACAGCCTCTGGTATATCAGGAATAACAATTACTTATGAGGTTTTATAAATGTTATGTTATATGCATTTATATGCATTTGATTCAAGCTTCAAGTAATCTTACCTTAATTTGATCAAATTCTTCAGCTTTAGAGACTATAGCAAGGATATCACCTTCTGTTTTATGAGCATCAAAAAGTTCATTGAAGGTCTATCAAAGTAAGTGTTATATTTGATTAAAATAGAAGGTCCAGTAAAATATTTTAAATTAAAAACATGACAATAAATCACTCATTCATTTGAGCCCTAGGCAATGCAGAGTTACAATGTCTGTGGCATGCTATTCCAAATCATTTCGTAGCTACCAAAGATTTAAAAATATTGTTAAAATACAATCAGCTAAAGAGCAATAAAATCAGTTAACAAAACCTATATTAGATAGCTTAAAAAAATGTTTATCATAACATTATGGTATTGGCTCATTTTCAGCATGGGCATATGGAAATCTACCACTCTCTATCAGGGGTCCTCAAACTTTTTAAAGTGGGGGCCAGATCACGGTCCCTCAGAGAGCTGGAGGGCCGGACTATATGAACTACTAATTCCTACTGTAACACCTCGGCTGCGCTCACTGCCCAAAAAACCTGGCGGGCCGGATCAGACTCCTCTGCGGGCCGCATGTGGCCCGAGGGCCGTAGTTTGAAGACGCCTGCTAAGTCTACTACTTGGGACCTACTCATTGACAAGGACAGCAAGGAGGCCCTGATATTTAAAATCTGATTTTTTCCTTTATTTACTGAGTCTATGTTATTGAATTCACATGCTAAAAGCATTTTGTTCTATTAACAGCTTTGGCTATTTTGTATCAATCCTATATGATGACATCTAAAGTATTTGCATCCAATAGCAAACATAGGTATTAAACACAGTTTAATACCTCAATGGTGTTGTATTTAATATAGAAGTGGCTGGCGGTTCTACCCAAATCAGTTGAGGAAAAATATCCAGTTCGCTCCTCAAAACGAATCATCCTAGCTTTGTCTAATTTTCGTCCAACTTCAATGACCAATTGTTCTCGATGTTTTGCTAATGTTGGGTCAATCTAAAGGAAAAAATATATATAAACACTTTAATATTTCTTTAGAGAATTACATATACCTATTTATAAAAATTGAATTTTGTTGATGCTTTAGTTAGAATAACCTTTTTTATTAAAAAATTTTTAAAAGTACATATTTATAAATTTAGGACATAACTAGAAAATATTTAATTCCATTAAATAAACCAAATAACCCAAAACTTATTTGCTTTGAATGGCATGAAGCTATAAATTCATTAAAAAATTATCAATCTGCATATTACCTTCAGATAGTAATAGTATAAAATCTAAAATTCTTAATTGGTGTTATAATCTTAAAAGACTATAAAGATTAAAAATCAACTATAAAAAAATATCTCCCTCTCAAACTTAAGTGATCAGAATTTTAAAATATCAAACCATGTTTCTACTTTATCAATATTTGGAGAAATGATAGTGAGAATAATTTCCTCTGTCAAAGTAAAAGTATGCAAAAATAAATACAGTAATACTTGGAAAATTATAGTTTTAAGTGTTCTAGCAGTTTTTATAATTGCTGACAGGAAAGCCCATTTTCTTGTAATAATAACAGAAGCAAAGAATAAAATAACGATAAATTTTGAATAGTTTTGAAACTATTACATCAGACATTTTCTCAGCAGAAAGAACATTTATTAACAAATATTCTTGTTATTATATGATGTATGTTATTATATATATGTATATACACGCATGCACACAAGCCAGATCCTACCGATCATTATCTGGTCATGAGCAATAAAGTAGAATATGATTTTAAAAGGGATGAGGGGAAGGTTCACAGCTAAAATAAATTTAAAAATCATAAAAACAAGGCAAAGAAAATGAACTGTAGGGAAGTAAGATAGAGTCAGGAATAATCATATTAGCAAATACAAAGTCTTAAATATTTTCTACAAGTGATGCACTGTATATGCCAAGTTCATCTTCTGAAAACATTTTCTTAATAATATATTATAAACCATTGAAAATATGTTAAACTGCATGGTCTGTATTAGTTCACATGGGTATTGTGGTTACAAAGTCATATTGAGTAATAAAACGAAAACACATAAGTTAAAAAAAAATGAAAAGGTAAGATTCTCTGAACTGTGAAGGTAGTAAAACCATGTATCTGAGAAGGAAAAAAATCACTTTCCTTATAATGGAAAACTATACAAAAATGACTTCTGATATTAACCTAGTATTTAAAAATCAATTTATGTTTTTATCTTATGTCAAAAGTTGAAATAAATAGCTTAGCCCATGAAACTACATGTCGTGTTTTGTTTTCTTTTACCCCTTCAGTATATTTTCACAGTGCCACTGACTATTTCACAAAGCCCATATTTGGAATGAGAATAGCTAGAGCCACATTCTTTAAAATTTTAAGGTTTACAGGTTATAATGCACCTATAGTTTAGAACAGATCGATTTGGCACATACTTTAATTGAGAAGAAAGGTAATTAAATATCAATTACAATCAACCTATGTATAAAAACATAATGATTTCAAATCAGCAGCTTCTGAATAAGTAGTTGCTTCTATTTTTCTTGTATTTTTCCTCCTAAGTCTTAAGTTTGATTTTCCCATGGTCAAATCTACTGTATAGGAAAAGAAAAAAAATTTTTAAAGCACACACACACACACACACACACACACACAAAAGATTGGAAACTGCTTTGATAACACAACAGAATATAAATAAAAACCAAGTTATTAGTTAATGCAATAAAACTATCATTCTAAGTTAAGTTCAGTTGCTTTGATAATTTTGACTTAACACTAGTGAATAACTATATGATGATGGTGAAATAATGTTTTCGTTGAACAAATAGATTCTATCTGTAATTAGGAAGCATTTACAGTGTATATATTGATAGTAGAGTTCTAAAGAAAAGACAAGGTCTCACAGAATCTGTAATCCACATGGACCACACTATTGCAGAGCTCACAGGAATAGCTGCTACAACACGCATCTCATTCGCAGTCTATGTGCACAGAGCTGATCCCAGCCTCCATACTACTAAGATAATAACTCATCAATGCTACCTTTTAATTTGGGAACAAGGGCTTAGAGAAACTTGATAAGAGAACAGATTGCATATAGCAAGATATTATTAAAAGTGGCCCGTAAGTTTCTTCATGTCTGGACTATTCCAAAACCTTAATCTATCATTGTTTTAAAAAGTCACAGCAAAATATTAGTATCAAATGGAAATACATCTGAATGATAAATTGATAATAATATGAATATGAACTTATTCATGTTAGTGGGAAAAGAGATACTATAAGAAAAGTGAAATAATTGCAGGAGAAAATGTAATTTTCCTTAGTATTTTCTAAAAAAGATTAAAGCTCTTTGTTTCAGATGAGGCAGGAGTAGCAAATATTTATCCTCATACCATGAAAGGATTACAGAAATTAAAAAAAAAAGGTTTGATTTATTATTATTTTTTTTTATAAATGAGTTTTCTACCTGATAAGCCTTGTGACTGATGCCATATACTAATGGGTTTGCTCTCATCCGTACATAAAGATAAGTGTAACTTATCCACTTCACTGCTTCTTCCACATTAGTAACTGTTCCCAAAGCAATCTGCAAGTCAAAAATATAACAAAAATTAAACTAATCCATTGAAAATAAATATAAACATTACATCAAAGAGCACTTTGTCAAAAGTTGAGTTTTTAAAACACATCATTATGCTTTAATTAAATGGTATAGCATGATTATCAGACATGACACTTCTCCAATTAATTAAAAATCATCCCTGCCCCATTACAGTACATTAGAAATGCTATTTTCCAGAAATGAACTTACTCAATTTTATGGCATTTAATTATTTTTCCATAAATGAAGTTTTGTTCTGTAAAGCATTAAAAATATTTTGGTATTCATTTGTCTTCTTGCTTCCTTTTCCTTTTGGTTTCATATTTTGTGGTCACATTAGTGAAATTTTAAATGTAGGTGCACCACAATGAAAATAGCAGGTTAATTCTATCCCTCTGTGTTGTGCTTTTGTGAACTGTCATTACCAAAACAGCAGAGAGCGTGACAGTAGCTTTTGCCTCTAAGGATACCCATTTGCAGGATAGCTAACAGAAAAAAGCAATATAAATGGAAAATGCAATCCTTTCTACAATAACAAAGCAGATTTTATTGGGATTTATACATATTACTAACATATACACTTTAACAATCATATAAAAACAAGGAATAGCTTTAATTTTTTACTGGAAAACTTAAAAAAAGTAGATATTTATACATTTGAATTATAATAACCACTAGATAATTCTTTAGATTATATTGTGAAAGAAAATATAATTTTAACATAGCATTTTTAAATTTAAATTATTTATTGTTTAAAGTACTACATATTGTCTCCTTTTTTCCCCATTGACCCTCTTCCCCTGGCCACTCCCACCCCCAGCACATACCCTCACCCCAACTAGTGTCTGTGTCCACTGGTGATGCTTAGATGCATGCATACAAGTCCTTTGGTTGATCTCTTAAGCCCTTCCTTCCTCCCCTGCTTTCCCTGTGAGGTTTGACAATCTGTTCCATGCTTCTGTGTTTCTGGATCTATTTTTATTTAACAATTTATGTTGTTTATTATATTCTACAAATGAGATTTTAATGTAACTATAATATATTAATTCCATAAAAGCAAAAGTTAATTTAAAATCACAATAATATATAACATATTGTATATAAATTAAAAAATGGAATTATTAGAAAATAGTTCTTAACAGAATGACAATGAAAAGTTTTCTGAAAAATATATCTCTTTAGTCATTGTTCCTATAGGTAGTCATTCTGCTTTTAATCAGTGTTCATTTTCATTAAAAAATAAATCCAAGTTGTGCACCTTCATAGTGTATAATTTTTCCTGTACATGTAGCTGAAAAAAAAGTTTCATCTTTCATACATTAACCAAAGGAGAAGAGATGCTCCCTATCTAAATTATTAAATTTAAACAATTCCTAAATCCCTCATTTTAGTACTGAATGTTAAAGAAAATAAAAACCTTTGTTTCATTTTCATATTATAATTTTAAATTCCTTGTAACTAATTTTGTGAAATAAATATGTGAATGATTAGCTATCTTTAGTTGAAGAGGAGCTTTTGCAATATATAAATAACATTATGATGTAATATCCTACTATGCCATTAAGTAGATATATGACCAAAAAAAAAAAATGATAAGGCAGATTCTGAATACTGACTTTTAAATTTACACTAACTTAAAATAAGTCAGACAGAGGAAGATAAATAATATATGACCTCACTTACATGCAGAATCTAAAAACAAAGCACACATAGAAATGGAGAATGGTTGCCAGGGGCTGGGGGAAGAGGAGATAGGAAGATGGTCAAGTGTACAAACTGTTGGTTATAAAAAGAATAAGTTCTGGGGATCTTATGTACAGCAGGATGACTATGGTTAATACTATTATGAACTATTACTATATTATGAACCTGATAATTGTGTTCTCATCATAACAACAAAATGGCCCTTATGTGAGATAAAGGATGTATTTACTAACTATTGTGGCAAACATTTCAAAAATATATACATGTATCAACTTACACAATGTCATATATCAATTACATTTCCATAAAACTGGAAAAAATAAATTTCACTAACATATTTACAAATGACTAAATAATCACTCACAAAGAAGTAAAGACATACATTTCCTAAAATGTGAACTCTAGGGTTTTTCAAAAAATGAAGAGTAAAAAAAAACTACAATTTAGCCAATGAGGGAGTTGTACAATACTTTCTAAATACTTGTCAAGTAAGACAGCTAAACATTTTTTTAGTCTGTTTAGGTAAAAAAAAAACAAGTTTAATAGCATCCCTCACTACTTGTGATACTATTATTTGACAGCCAAAACTGTTAATTCCTTTATGACCTATAGATATTTTTAAATAATATGAAACTCCTAAGTAGAAATTTTATAAAAATAATCTTGCTATTTTTTAAAATCAGAAACAATTACCTATTATCACTAATAAGATTAAAAGAAAGAAAGTAGGTATCAAAAATTGGTTCAAGCCGAGACCGGTTTGGCTCAATGGATAGAGCGTCGGCTTGGGGACTGAAGAGTCCCGGGTTCGATTCCGGTCAGAGGCATGTACCTTGGTTGCGGGCATGTCCCCGGTGGGGGATGTGCAAGAGGCTGCTGATCGATGACTCTCTCTCATCGATGTTTCTAACTCTCTATCTCTCTCCCTTCTCTGCAAAAAATCAATAAAATATATTAAAAAAAAATTGGTTCAAGTAGTGCAAGTCTTCTAAATGTTCACTAAAAAGAAAAAAAATATTGAATTGAAACTTAAGATGGCACATCATATTTAGAGATTAATCCTAGAGTGCCACCTAGTGACAAAAATTAAAATTATCTGTAAATATTTACTGTCACCTAGTGGCTACTTGAGTATAGGGGCCTTTTATAAAATAAGTATTTTCCACAGTATTTTTTGAAATGTATCCATTCACCTCAATAATCATGTAGTAAGTCAGTTCAAAACTGAACTACACAAAGCACAATGAATATGGAAACAAATATGGTCCATGGTTTCAAAAGTTCCCTAATTTTGTAGATGACATATATTAACCCACCACTATAGTGTCTTGCACATACGTACTCAAAAATTCTTTTAAAGAGAAACACCTAACGTGAAACTTATAAAAAAAAATGCTATTAGTATATAGTGAAATAGAGTCAGCCCCATTAGGCATCAATCAGCAAAGATGTCTCATAAAATGTTTTCATTAAAATTAATATAATACTTTCTCTAGTTCTTCTAAACAAATGGTTAGAATTGATATTTATGTTATCAAAGATATTAGTAGAAACAACATTCCTAATCTAACATGACTTTCATGTTAATCACCTCCACTAGATAGTCTTACAAAGATTTCAGGATTCAACAGGCTTAAAAACCCATTACCTCAATTTCCACAGATTACCAAATTTAATTCCATACTCAAAAATATAGTTTAAGGAATTTTTCTAAAAGATAATTTTTACTTTAATTGGGAGCTATTTCAGTAGGCCAAAATAAAATATACATAGAAAGAAATGGCTATACTTCACTATATTAGCTAAAATTTTAGAGGTACACCAGTATGTGTCATTATTTGAATGCCATTTATGGCATTAAGTGGTATTAATGGTTACAGTTGACATTTCTGAAAATGACATACCTAACAAGTACTTTATGAATATAAGGTAGTTAGATTTCTACCCTATAACAAAACCTTGTAATTTAAAAGTATATCGTTTTTTAGCAATGAGTTCCTATCAATTATTGTTTGCACTTTGTACTGCTCTGAACAAATCAATAATATTGCTTTTTAATTTGTTGTGTCTTATGACTATATAATGTCATAAGCCATTGTCCTAAATACTTCAAAAGAGCAACCAACACAAAATTTATTTTACTTAGTCATTCTTACAGCTAATGATTCTTTGCCAACCTTTTACTCATTAGATCTTACCTCTGCATTTAGGTTATCTGCAAGGCTTTCCAGAAACTGACTCTCAATTGGGTTTTGTTGAGTGAGCAAAGTGAGATAATGGCTGAGTTTATCATGTGTTGTTATGATGATTCCTTCCCCAAATTTGTCAAATTGTGGTCTTCCAGCTCGACCAAATATCTGCATGACATCTAATATTCCAAGGTCAACAAAGGAGCCTCTTTTTGCAGCATAGATTTGTGTTCCCTAGATGAAGAAAAGTTAATAAAAATTTACATAAACACACACAAATATAATCCTGATGAGCTGAGTACTGAAATTAGGCAAATAAGGCAAGATCTCAAAAGTGTACTTTAAGTAATCCTTTCATCATCTGTGATAGAGTTAAAATTTCACAATATAAACTAGATTCTTTTGAAGAAAATAATTCTGACCTAATATAAATAACATTCAAAGTCAGTGAAGCAGCCAAATCACAATATTTTTTTCTAAACAAATTAATCCCCAGGTTTGTTTTAAGACACCACAAATCCATGTGCAAAGGAAGGTAAGCTCTTACCTTAATAATAACAGCATGGGCAGGAAGATTGACACCCCAGGCTAATGTGGCCGTACAAACTAGGACTTTAATGTGCCCATTAGAAAACAAGTTTTCAACCAAATTTCTGTCCTGCCGAAGCATTCCTGCATGATGAATACTAAAACCATCTGGGAATAATTCTCGTAGTTGCCTATTTCTTGACTTTTGCACCTAAAGTAGAAATAAACAAAATATGAAAGTGTTTAGCATTTAAAAGGGATTATTTGGCTTTTCTGTTGAATGAGCTTATTGAAGAGAGTAACATTTTTAAGCATTTTAAAGTCTTACTAAATATTAGTGTATAATGCTTTAGACAAAATTATTAAAAATTATATGTTTTAAAAACTAGGCAATCCTGAACATGACACAAAATCCAAAAGGAAAGAAGTTAAAAGCAAGTGTCTTTTTCGCTCAGGTGTTCTATTATTACAATCAATCAGTATTGCCAGTTTCCTCTCCTTCCAAACAAACTCCATTAAAATAAGCAGAAATCTCAGTGGCTTTTACCTCATTCAGACTAGAAGCCAGAACCCTGACAACACAGGGCCCTACAGAAATCATTCCCATGCACTAGCCTCACTTTCTCAGCCAGCCACAAGGGCCAACTTTTCTCTGTGTCTCCTTTCTGACAAATCCACATGCATCTCAGGACGACACTTGCTATTCCAGACCCACTGCGACAGAATCCCTTCCCCTGCCACTGGGATGCCATTTGGCACGAACTCTTTCCCACAGCGATGACCCAACAGGCCTGCTGTGTTCACCTACAGGTGTGCTTTTGGTGATCTTTGACCGGAGGGCACTGCCCCTGTCTTAGCTCAACTTTATATCTGCCCTGAACATACTAACTTCCCTTCTGGTGTCTGTTCTTTGACCTGAGCTCAGATATGGCATTTGGTCAACTTATTCACAGCCTGTGTAAGTTATAGAGCAGATTTTACAAAATCCACTGATGACTCACCACACAACTGGGAGAAAAATTTTCTGCAAAATTAAAGACTTTAGATTAACACAAGTGTTTACAGTAGTCAAAGCTTCTGTTTGGACATCACAACCTGCGTTTATGTGCTACTGCTCTGAAATTTTTATTACAAACACTTCAATAGCTTCCTTTGAAACAATTTTCCATAGTTTTATGTAAGGGACACTCCATGGGCAGGGAGTGGAATTTCAGGGGTCTGAGGGCCTGGTGCAGACTTCGTCACAGTGATTATCATTAAGGGCACTTAAAATTTTAAATTTCTACATTAATAACAATTCACTAAGAATATAATCTAAGAAAACAGCACTCCATGAAATTTGCTTCAGATATATAAAGGATGGTAATACATTAACAAATCCCACCATCTAGTGGCCAGCCAAGTAAATGACAACTTACACATTTTGAGACAGAATCCCAAACAAAATATACATACAGTACACAAAAAGCCTGTCTTCTTCAAGTTTCAAGGATCGTGTTTGACTGCATGTTTAGAGAGGTAACTTCATGGTTGTGTTAAGAACAGAGGCTGAATGAACAGCTACGGGGCTACTATAACAATCAGGGGAGAAGGTGGAGAGAGGGGGAAACAGAAATATCACATAAACTAGGTTATAAAGTAATCACAAAAGAAAGGATGGTGAACAGAACATAAAGGGAAGGAACATGTTAGGACTATTAAGTTTGTCCTGGCCTTGATGCACTGACATGGCAGGAAAAGTCCAAAATTGAGGAATGATCAGGATGCTTATCCCAACCACGTATTAAACGTATTATAAAAACAGAATAAACAAAACTGTTTGATACCAGAGAAGAAACAGTAACACTAGTCAACTAGAAGAGAAAATCCAGGAACTGACTCAGGCAAATACAAGAATTTTATATGTTATATCAAATTTTAAAATAAATAGCGTATTCAGAAAGGATGAGAGGTCCATTACCATATGAAATAAGTTTTGGACAAATTAAAAATTTAATAAAAGTTAAATTTGAAAAGGACTGGAGGAAATCCTGGATGAAGTAAACTGGCCTTTATAAGCAAGACAAAGCCCAAAGACTACAACTAGGTTGAAAAAAATTCAACATAGTAAAAATATATGTAAACAAATAAAAAAACAAAGTTTAACAAGAAAAAACAAATGCCTGTAACACATATGTCAGTGCATAGAATTTAATGGGCCAAGGAGAGGAACATGCAATTTATGGATGAAAAAAAAAATTCAAATGGCAAATATATAAAGCACTCAGTTTCACGTAAAGAAATGCCATTTAAAATAATAATGAAGTACCACATTTTGCCTATTAATCTGTCATAAATTTAAAAACTTTGACACTGCTCAGTGCTGACAGTTATGTAGGCAACGTAACGTCCTTAAAATTACGGTTTGAGGAAGTGTAAACTGAAACAATCTCCCTAGTGGGCAGTTTGAGATCATAAAAATTTTATTTATTTGTTTATTTCCATTTACTAAAAATTTAAATACGTGTACCATGATGGATAAATTCCACTGCTAGACATTTTCCCAATGGAACTATACTTGGAACTATCAAGAGTATGAGCAAGAACGCTTACTACAGCACTTGTAACAATCCTCTCTAATAAAAGAGAAACATGCAAATTGGCCACACCTTCACTACAACCACAAGCCACGCCCACCAGCCAATCAGGGTGAGCATGCAAATTAACCCAAACAAGAAGGCGGTTACTTTGCATATGCAGGCCAGAGCAAAGACTGAAGACAGCGTAGAAAGAAGCCAACCACTGCAGAAGGGAGCGAAGCTGTGGAGAAGCAAGCAAGCAATGCTGCGGAGAAGGGAGGGAAGCAGGCAGGGCAGTGGAGACCACAGCAGGAAGCCCTATTGCAGGAATCTTCCTGCAAGAGGCATCTAGTATACATATAAAACCTTAACATGCAAATAGACCAAACAGCAGAACTGAACAACTGAACAACCAGTTGCTATGACGTGCACTGACCACCAGGGGGCACACACAGAACATGGCTGGTGTTAGCAGCAGGTGGCAGAGCACAGAACATGGCGGGCATCAGCTGTAGTGGGATGGTGGAGCAGGTGAGCAGGGTGCCAGACCAATTCAGGGTGCCTGTCTCTGTCACTGGGGCGAGGTGGTTACTGAAAATACTTTGCTCCCGCGTGCCACAGTCCGTCCAGTGCTCTTACCTGCTGCTGGTGCTGGCCCCACTCATACCCACTACCAGTGCTGAAGCCACCACTCATAACCGCTGTCGGCCCCGATTGCCCCTCAGGGCTTCTCCACCTCCCCCTGGCTCTTGAGGGGTGATTGGGGCCAGCAGCAGTGACTTGTACCCACTACCGACGCCAGAACCACCGGCCCCGATTGCTCAGCACTGTCAGCGTGTGCAACTGGTGGCTGCTGGCCCTAATCGCCCCTGAAGGCTTCTCCACCTTTCCCTGCTCCTGAGGGGTGATCGAGGCAGCAGCCTCTGCTTGCACCCACTGATGGCACCAGCCCCACTCACACCGGCTGCTAGTGCTGGCTCCAATTGCTCCATGCCATCAGCGGTGTGAGCAGGTCTGGCGCCATCAGTGTGTGGAAGTGGTGACAGTGGGAGTGGGGCTGCCAGCAGACAGGGGACTGGATGCCACAGCTGGAGAGGCCGGGCAGGAATGCGAATGATGAGCTGAGACCTACCCTTGTGCCCACCACAGCCTCTCGGCCCAAAGTTCCTTTCAAGGTGCACAAATTCGTGCACTGGGCCCCTAGCAAAAAAATAATAATAATAATAATTGGAAACAACAAAAGTATCCATCAAGATGGGACTGGGTAAATGAATTATGATAATGTCCATATTGTAGCATACTATGTAGTTGTTAAAAGAAGGTGTTTTTAGGCCGAAACCGGTTTGGCTCAGTGGTAGAGCGTCGGTCTGCAGACTGGAAGGTCCCAGGTTCGATTCCGGACAAGGGCATGTACATTGGTTGTGGGCACATCCCCAGTAGGGGTGTGCAGGAGGCGGCTGGTCGATATTTCTCTCTCATTGACATTTCTAGTTCTCTATCTCTCTCCCTTCCTCTTTGTAAAAAATCAATAAAATATATTTTAAAATAAGTGTTTTTAGGATCAAATCTTTCCGTATTAATTTGGAAAGATCACCTTGACATATTATTAAGTGAAAAGAACAAGGAGCCTAGAAGTGTGTCTAACACTATTCAATTTGTTTACACTAAAACTCACAGGCAAACACATACAACTGCAGTTGTACAAAATCTTCCCTTGAAGGAAATATATGCTTAAGAAACTTTCTAACAGGAGTTTTATTTGGAGAAATGAAAGAAGAGATGGTTAAGACCATGACTTATGAAGCTAAATTTATGACAAGATACCTGCTGCTTTCTGAATAATCACTGTTTTCTACCTGGTCTACCTGGTTAGGGTTAGGGTTAGGGGTTAGGGTTAGGGTTAGGGGTTAGGGTTAGGGTTAGGGTTGGGGTTAGGGTTAGGGTTAGGGTTGGGGTTAGGGTTAGGGTTAGGGTTAGGGTTAGGGTTAGGGTTAGGGGTAGGGGTTGGGGTTGGGGTTGGGGTTAGGGGTTAGGGTTGGGGTTAGGGTTAGGGTTAGGGTTAGGGTTAGGGTTAGGGTTAGGGTTAGGGTTAGGGTTAGGGTTGGGGTTGGGGTTAGGGTTAGGGTTGGGGTTAGGGTTAGGGTTAGGGTTAGGGTTAGGGTTAGGGTTAGGGTTGGGGTTAGGGTTGGGGTTGGGGTTAGGGTTGGGTTAGGGTTAGGGTTAGGGTTGGGGTTAGGGTTAGGGGTTAGGGTTAGGGTTAGGGTTAGGGTTGGGGTTAGGCTTTGCTATCCTCTGAAGAGCTGCAGAGATACAATTCATCTTATTCACATTCACTGAACAGAGCATGGGGTTCTCTAAGATAATCCATCAGTACACAGACAGTACCACATTCGTTTCTCCCAGTGAAAGTATGCAGGGCTTCCTTCCATGACTTTACACATCATCTTCCTACCCAGGAAATGGGAAATCAATGTGAGTACTTTTAAAAGTGAATACGGTTAAAATGTAACTACTTACAAAAATTAACTTCCACATTAACACAAATACATGATTAAAAAAACTTGATAAAAAAGACTGAGAAAGCAACTGAGGATTTTCTAGGAGAATAAATTTGATTTTTCCCACACTTGAAGCAACACAAGACCTTCAGCTGAGATTCAGATGAATGAAAGAGCATGACGGAATTGCATAAATAATTTATAGTGACTTTTGTAAGCCTTATGAGGTAATTTATCTTGATAAGGTATGCTTCAATGTGGGTCATTTCAAATCCATTAGGAAAGAATATCTGCCATCATAATCACTGAAATTTAACTAGGAGGAGGAAAATATTTCCTCCCAAATGATGCCATTCTTTCCCACAATTATCAGTCAGCATGCTTTCTCAGTGTTAGAAAAAGTATTATAAAGTCCTCATCTTTGGTAAGTACTATTTTTATCACTCAATGGCTATAAAGTTAATCAGCGTAAGATGGTGGACCTGCTACATGTGAGGAGCACAAACCAATACCTGGCTACTCCTCTGACACAGGAGTTTAGAAATCTAAGGAATATAATATGTCATCTTTTCCCACTCTTTCTCTTCTCTCTGTCTTAAAGCTTTATTCCACTTTAAACCTTGTTCATGGAGAAACCTAAAATTGGACCTCTGGTGTCTATGCCAAGACAGCCAAAGCTGTAAGGCTAACCCTGTCTTTCCCTATTCTCAGCAAAGCACCCATCAGTCATCTTTTCACTAGATTAACTAAAATGGGCTGTAATCATTTCTGAGGATCATGTTAAAAATTGTAGTCCCTTAGTTTCAGAGAGTCTGAATTTGATATCTAGCATGGAAACAAGTGATGGGAACCAATGATCTATTGCACTATTGTCCTTGGTGTAATTTTGTTTGTTTGTTTGCTTGTTTTGTTTTGTTTTGTTTTTGCTTTTGACTCAATTCCTTACCGTCTGTACTATTTTTCTACTCAAGGATATAAATTCTACCTCCTTGGATATGCTATTGTTTTTCTTTTGTATGAAACTTTTCCTAGAACATTTTTCATTTTTGCTTTATGTATCCATCAAATCACAGCTTAAATGTCACTGTGTTAGCTAAGCCTCTTCTGGCACCAGTCTAGACCAGATTCGCCAATTTTACTTTCTCTTAGCACTTTGTCCCTCTTTATTACTTATTAAAAATTCAATGAAAATAAATTATTTAATTAACCGATAAACCTTTCTGTTGTGCCAGAACATAAGTTCCAAAGAATAAAGAGGCAGTTACTTTTTCTTCCTAAATATATTTCCATTCCCAATTAAAACAAAGAATATTAATCAGTACACAACTCTCCTACTCAGCCTTCCTGTATTGCATGAGCCAGAAGGTAAAACCTATTTCCCAGATCTCTTACAGTCAGAGTACTAAATGCAAAAATCCATTCTTTAATTAGGTGACCTAACCTATATATCTTGAGAGTATTTAAAGTATTTTCAAATGTGAGAGCAATAATATTCCAATGAATATATTTTTCCAAACCAGTATGGTTCCTTAAAAAGATGCATAAATTTGCTGTAAAAATTTTACTCTATGTCTCTAAAAGACATCTTAAAGCACAGGAACAAAAGTAGCTGCAATCAAAATATATTTAAACCTAATAGCAAAATAAATAAGAATAAAATGCTAATGCTACTTTCATACACACACACACACACACACACACACACACACACGTGTGTGTGTGTGTAAATATATATCTATATATATATATATATATATATATATATATATATTTTTTTTTTTTTTTTTTTTTTTTTTTTTACAGAGAGGAAGAGAGAGGGATAGAGAGTTAGAAACATCGATGAAAGAGACACACCGGATCGGCCTCCTGCACACCTCCTACTGGGGATGTGCCCACAACCCAAGGTACATGCCCTTGACCAGAATCGAACCCAGGACCTTTCAGTCCGCTATCCCTGAGCCAAACCGGTTTCGGCACTAATGCTACTTTCTATACCCCTTTTAAAAAGAGTCTCATGACATGAAATTGGTAATAATTTGGGAGATCACACCTAAAATACAAACAATGAAATAAAAAATAAACAAGTAGGACTACCTCAAGCTAAAAAGTTTCTGCAAATTAAAAGAAAAAATCAACAAAGTGAAGCCACAAGCTACACAATGGGAAAAACATTGCAAAACATCTGACAATGGGTTAATATAAAAACCTCATACAACTCAAATAGCAAAGTAATAATAATAATAGTAATAATAATAATAATAGCAATAATAGCAATAATCCAATTAAAAATAAAGGCAAAGGATCTGAATAGAAGATATATGGATGGGCAGCAGGTACAGGAAAAGACACTCAACATCATTAGTCATTAGGAAAATGCAAATTAAAAGTACAATTAGATATCTCAGCCTGCCTATTGGAATGGCTATCATAAAAAAAGACAAGAGATAATTGCTGGTGTGAATATCGAGAAAAGGGAACCAATGGGCACTACTGACAGGATTGTAAATAGCAGCAGTAACTATAAAAAATAGTCTGGAGTGTCATAAAAATTTAAAAACAGAACAAACAAATGACCCCAAAATTTTCACTTCTGGAAATGTATCTAAAGGAAATGGTCAACACTAACTCAAAAAGGAATCTGTATCCCCATGTTCATAGCAGCATTATTTATAACTAGAAGCCCGTTGTTCGAAGATTCCTGCAGTAGGCCTTCCTTCCCCTGGCTGTTGGCACTGGTTTTCCTCCAGCACCTGGGACCTTGGCCTTCGCTCTGGCTGCAGACAAGAAGCCAAGCCTCTTCAGTCTTCAGCCTGTTTAGGCAAATTACCCCACCATCTTTGTTGGGTTAATTTGCATGCTCACTCCTGATTGGCTGGTGGACATCATGAAGGTATGGTCAATTTGCATATTTCTCTTTTACTAGTGTAGATAGCCAAGACATGTTTAGGTGTCTAAGGCCACTGGGCTTCTAAGGATAAACTTACACTGGAGCTTTCTTTTAATATGCTCTCTTGCTTAGGGACTCATTTGGAATTCTTGAGACATTTCATCTCTATAGGATAAGCTATTTTTAGGTATTTCATTTTTCTTTCCCCATTTTCTTGTTTTAGTAGGCAATTTGAAAATATGGTAGGTTTTTCAGCTGGTGGTGATATTAAATATGGGATTGATATGAGGAGTCTTGAATTATAATTTTAACTTACTGGGAAGAAAAGACTCACTTGACCTGTGATTTAAGCATAAAATAGCCCTTACAAATACACACACACACACAGAGGGTGAAAGAGAGTGAAGGTGGGGGAGGGGAAGAAAGAGAGAGAGAGAGGAAAGGAACATTTCCATTTCCTTAATGTAGTTTTCATTTCTTATTTATACAAATAAAGTTATAGTGTATTGAATAAAACTGTGAAGAAATGCTTTGAAAAACAATATTTGGTAAATCTGGAATTGAAGTGGTTATATTAATCACTTAGGGGTAAAGTATCACTGTGATGCAGTAGGGATTTAGTTATATTTCCTTTAACAGGACTGATGAGGCTAAATGTCAATATATGACAACATCAAATTTGACTGAAGAAATGTTCTTCCAGTTTATAAAAATAAATAAATAAATAAATAAATAAATAAATAAATAAATAAATACTCAAAGACCTCAATCAAGGCTTTGGAAAAACCCAGAATGAATTTTACCTGTATGTGTTTGACCAAATAAGACACATGTGGTGAAAAAATTAAACTCTGGAATCAGATTAGCTTAAATCATGGCTACACTGCTCACTACATGGGAGTTCAGGGAAATTATTCCCTCTCCCAGTTTCAGTTTCCTTATCTGTAAAATGGGGAAAAGAATCTTAAAAGAAAAAACAGTGGTGCTGATCATGAGAAAATTAAAATGAGAACATCCTATATAATAAAGATGTAATATGCAAATTGAGTGTCATGTCCTTGCACAAGATGGCTGCCCCCATGTGGTCACAACATGGCCACCACAAGATGGCTGGCAAGGGAGGACATTTGGGGGCAACCAGACCTGCAGGGGAGGGAGGGCAGTTGGGGGGCACCAGGCCTGTAGGGGAGGGCAATTAGGGGGAATCAGACTGGCAGAGGAGGGCTGTTAGGAGTGACCAGGCTGGCAGGGGAGGGCGGCTGGGGGCAATAAGGCAGGCAGGCAAATACTCAGGGGCAACCAGGCCTGTAGGGGAGGGAGTTTGGGGGGGGACCTAGGTGAGCAAGGGGGGGGGGCAATTGGGGATGACCAGGCCTACAGGGGAAGGCAGTTGGGAATGGCAGAGGAGGGCATTGACCAGGCTGGCAGGGGAGGGCAGTTAGGGGCAATTGGGCTGGCAGAGGAGAAGTTAGGCATCGATCAGGCTGGCAGGAGAGTGGTTAGGGGGTGATTAAGCTAGCAGGCAGAAGGTGTTAGGGGCAATTAGGCAGGCAGGCAGGCGAGCAGTTGGGAGCCAACAGTCACAGATTGTGAGAAGATTGTCCTACTGCCTGCCTGATCGTTTCTAACTGCCTCTGCATTGGTCCCCACCACTGTGGCTTTGTCTGGAAGGATGTCCAGAAGATGTCCGGTCTATCAGTCTAATTAACATATTATCCTTTTATTAGTATAGATGTTTGTGGAATACATTTTCATTTTTAAAAAATCCACTAATAACAGTTGAATTAGGATGAAAATCAAGTATAATAAAATAGTAAAAATGATATATATATATAATAAAATTAACTACAGATTTTCAAATCTACCCAACTATATTAAAACTTTCCATTTTTTCATGTTTTTTTCATAGTGATCTCTGCATCTGTGTTTGATGAGGATATCTTAGGTAATTACATGAAAAAGTCTCTATAAATTATTTCTATATGCTTTAAAATATTTCATGCTAAATTTGAATTACACATATGCCATATTAAGGAATAATAATATAAACCTACATCATAGATTGTGAGAACTGAATGAGTTATATAAAGTTATAAAATTGATCCTTGGCACTAGAGAACATGATAAATATTAGACATTATTATTATTATAACAATTAAATAATAAACCTGCTTTATTTAGAACAGCAATAGCTCTCAGAATGGAGAGCTATAAAATAACCAGACATCCACAAGGTGGCTCTCAACACTTAGCTTTTAACACAATAAATTTGCTTTGTATTTCTAAAAAAAGGAAATAAAACTTAGGAATGCCAACCTGACTTTTCAAAGACTCTCATGAATTCATAATCAATAAGTAACTGGAAGAATACACAGCTGAACAAAAAGTGTTACATAATAATAATAAAATTTTATAATGTGAAGAAATGAAGTAATTGAATACATTTTGTAGTTTTAAACTGAAAAAAGTCTGACAATCAGAAAAACAGGCATGAGATGATTATATTCAGAATTTAAAATATCAATAAAATTTACAGTGCAATCATAACAAATATATTTTACTGATTAGTAGATATGAAAGCATAGATGTCTGGTAGCTAGCAACTGTTTAGAAAACATTAATTACGTCTTATGCATATAAAACATTTTGAAGTTTCTATCTATAATAATAAAAGCATAATAGGTTAATTAGGCTGGACTTCCTTCCGGACAACCTTCAGGATGAAGCTGGACTACAAGGGGAGCCCAGTTCCTGGGTGCCCTCCAGCAGCTGGACGGAAGCCCAGGTCCCAGGCACCTTTCGGCAGCCTGGATCCTGTGTGCCAGCAGCCAGGGGAAGGAAGGCCTACTCTTGCATGAATTTTGTGCGTCAGGCCTCTAATCATTTTATATTCAGAGTATTTTATTTGAAAATTTATTTTCATAGCTATAAATCAGGGCCAACTTTTTCTGCTAAGGGTCGGGATATTTTAGGTTTTGTGGGCCACACAGTCCCCAAAGCAAGTATTAAATTCTACCTTTGTGAAAAAAGCAGCTATGGACAAAAGAAAAAAATCTGGCAGTTGTCTAACGGAACTTTAATTACAGAAACAGGTGACTGCCTTTGGCCCTTGGACTGTATTTTGCCTACTGTTGATCTAAACCATTACTTGGCATCTATAATAATAAAAGCATAATATGCTATTTAGACCAGACAGCCAAATGACCTTCTGGATGTCATTCCAGACGAAGCTGCTGCAGTGGGGGCCGAGGCGGAGGCGATTAGGGGTAATCAGGCAGGCATGCAGAGTGGTTAAGGCGATGAGGCAGGCAGGCAAGAAGATAGGGGTGATCAGGTAGGCAGGAAGAGTGGTTGGGGGCAATCAGGCAGGCAGGCCAGTAGTTATGGGTGATGAGGCAGACAGGCGAGCAGTTAGGAGCCAGAGGTCCCAGATTGCGAGAGGGTGCCCCCACCCCCATGCACTAATTTCGTGCACTGGGCTTTTAGTAATTAAAAAAAATCTCTATAAATCTTAAGATACATTACTTCTCAAATTGTAATGTGCATAACTGAGATGAAATACAGATCATAATTTGACAAGACTAAAGAGAAGCTTGAGGCTCTTCATTTCTGCATTTCTAGTGAGGACCTTCACTTTTTCGGTCCTTTGAGCTTATTGAGTAGCAATGCAATTGTTCTTAAACTTTGGTTTCAAATTTTTACCTTCTTAAAAAGAGCTTTTATGTAGCTATGTCTGTCATACTAACTCTATAAATGAAAAAAAATTATCAATTAAAGTTCTTTCAAAGAACAATGACAATGATATTAGATATTAATATATTTTATAAAGCTTAACTGTCCTTTATGTTTTCAATATACTTTAAAGAGCAGAACTAAACACTACAATTATAACCACTTAGGAAGAAGTGGTGACTGAACACATCATGCATTGGGATCCTTTGAAAAATCATTAAGTCAAGAAAAAAATTCAAGATTATAACATGATAAATGTGTAAAATTAACTTCTTGGAAATTGGAGACAATCTTTCATGCAAAAAATACCTGGTATATCTGGCACATTGTGTGCTTTAGCTCCTGTATTTTACTGTCATCTGTCCCCTACCTGTTTTTCTGCTTGTCCATATTCAGGTCCTTGTGTAGGTAAAAAGCAGGAAATCTGGCCATTGTTTTTTGCTTTTTCTATTAGAGACATAGCTGTTCTTACAGTGGCATTTCGAGCATGCACAAACACCATCACCTAAAATAAAAGAGAGCAGTTTATCTGATGTTCACATTCATTAAAAGATGGCTTAAGACTAGTTTGGAAATCACCATATATAACCAACTATTAAATTTCAAAATAAAATCTCAGTTTATGAACTCTCCAACATCTTATTTTAGAACAAAGTATATAGAGCATAAAGGTGACTTAAAAAATTTCCATAACATGCCTCTATTATTGGCCTATAAGTTGTCAGACATTAAAATAAAATTAATGGATTATATAAAATTAGAGGCCGGTGCAAGAATTCATACACCAGTGGGGTCCCTTGGCCTGGCCTGCAAGATCAGGCCAGGAGCAGCTCTCTGACATCTCCAGGGGGGTTCTGGATTGTTAGAAGGTGCAGGCCTGGCTGAGGGACCCCATCAGTGCATAACTGGGGCCAAGGAGGGACTCAGGAGGTTGGCCAGCCAGGGAGGGACCACAGGAGGACGCCAGGGCATGTCCAGCCTGTCTCACTCAGTCCTGATTGGCCAGACCCTAGCAGCAAGCTAACCTATCAGTTGAAGCATATGCCCCCTGGTGGTCAGTGCACATCATAGTGAGTGGTTGAGTGGCCTTACTATATCATTAGCATATTACACTTTGATTGGTTGAATGGCCAACCAGACAGTTGGACACTAAGCATATTAGGCTTTTATATAGGATGTAGAATTTAATGTTTGCATTTTCTCTTTTGAAGACATAATTCATTAATCATATATTATGGAGACAGAGTATAAAACATATGAGAGCCTTACCTCTCCACAGTCAATAAAATTTCCAGTATCATAAATGTTTAAAGAAATTGAAAACAGTTAAGAACACTCTTCCTTGGACAAAAATATGTCTAGGAACAATCATTTAAAATAGAGTTTAGGGGACTGCTGGAGATGACAATGCTACTAGAGAGATATTTGCAATTTTTTTTTTTTTTATTGTGGTAGAACTTCCTATGGAGTTATTCACAGTGACTGGAAATCTGAATTAGGGAAAAGTCACATGTCTGGATGCTTTGTCAAAGATAAGTGGATAATAGAACTTTCAGGGACAGTTACCAGACAAACTGTAAATGCAATTGAGGAGTATAAATAAGAGTATAATTAGCATGTGTCTCCTGCCTATCAGAAACTGCCTTCTCTCCTCTGCGCTGTTTCTTCTTTGGCCTTCACTTCGCCCCTCATTCAGCTCAATTCCAGCTTTCTCAAAGAGACATTATTTCTATAATAAAAAATAATTTTACTCTTTCATATGGGGCCAGTGATCTTTTTCAATTTTATATGATGTAAATAAAAGCATCTTTAGGTAACTTGATCCATCTGAAACATACAATCTAAGGATAATCAGAGTGGGTATTTTGGATGACTTAAAGACCAGTTCTACCCAGTCTCCAATGAGACTGACACCTTTACATCTCTCTGGAGTTACTCTGACATTCCCTTTATGCCTCAGCAGTGTGAAGTTCCTAATTCTTGCTTCTTCTTCCCAAAATCCCCATATTCTGCTAATTATGTTTTCCTGGAAGCTAGAACTTTGTTGTTATTTGCATGCTGTACATTTCAGAGGATATGCAACCAACTGTTTCAGTAAAAGCGAAGAAATATTAAAAAGTGAAGGAGGTCTGGAATTTGACCAGAAATGAGACAGAGTGACACAGATGGAGAGCACATGCTCTTATGTATCTTATGCTTATACTAGAGGCCCAGCAGCAAGCTAAACTACTGGTCCAGGCATCTGCCCCCTGATGGTCAGTGTGTGTCATAGCTACCATTCAGAGTGTCTGCCCCCTGGTGGTCATTGATCATCATAGCTACCAGTTGGATTGTTGCTTAAGCTTTTTTATCCGATTTAATAAAATAGTAATATGTAAATTGACCATATCTCTGCTACACTCACAAGCCATGCCCATCAGCCAATCAGGAGCAAGTATGCAAATTAATCCAACCAAGATGGCTGCAGCCATGAAATGAGCAGAAGGCTTTGGTTTCCCTGGCAATAGAGGAAGCCAAGCTTTCCACACACCCTGGCCAACCCTGGACCCCACTCAAGGCTAAAACGTTTCAATTATAGAAGAGAAATAAATCCCAACAAAAATGGCAGCAGCCAAAGAGCTGGAGAGAGCAGGAGCCTTGAGTTTCCCTGATGATGGAGGAAGCCAAGCTTCCGCAGCCCTGGCCTGCCTTGGCCTCAGCTCATAGCACAAAGTTTCAATTGTAGAAGATAAATAAATCCCAACAAAAATGGCTGCGGCCACACAGCAAGCAGGAAGCTTGGCTCTGCTGAAGGCTACAAAGTTGCAATTATAGAAGATAAATAAATTCCAGATCTCACGGCCTCCACTTGGGTTGCCAGGAGGCATGGCCAGCTTGCAAACAAGCACAGGCCCCTCCTTGCCCAGGCCACCCCATGCCCCAAGGGAACCCCTACCTGATCCAAGACACCCTTCAGGGCAAACCAACTGGCCCCATCCATGTACCAGGCCTCTATCTTATCTAAAAAGAGTAATATGCAAATTGACCATTAATCCAACGCAGAAGATGGCTGCCCCCATGTGGACACAAGATGGCCACCACAAGATGGCCAACAGGGGAGGGATGTTGGGAGAGATCAGGCCAGCAGCGAAGGCAGTTGAGAGAGACCAGGCCTGCAAGGAAGGGCAGTTGGGAGCAATCAAGCCTGCAAGGGAGGGCAGTTAGGGGTGACCAGGCCTACAGGAGAGGGCAGTTAGGGGCAAACAGGCTGGCAGGGGTGCAGTTAGACATCAATCAGGCTGGCAGGGGAGTGGTTAGGGGGTGATCAGGCTGGCAGGCAGAAGTGATCAGGGATAATCAGGAAGGCAGGCAGGCGAGCAGTTGGGAGCCAGCAGTCCTAGATTGTGAGAAGGATGTCCCATATTGGAGAGGGTGCAGGCTGGGCTAAGGGACACCACCCCCCTCCACCCCACCCCCATGCATGAATTTCGTGCACCAGGCCTCTAGTACAATGATATATATGTCCCAAGGCTCCAAATTGGAATACTACTGTTATGATGAGAATCACCAGTAGTCAGCCGATCTGGTTATAGGAATAAGGTGTGGGATGGATGGAGGAGGCTACTGCAGTGTTTAGAGTACCTGTCTTTGGTAAGTATCTTAGTGCATTATCTTAAAGAAGTTCATTCTCTTTCAAAGATTTTTATACTGTGGCCCAAGGACCACTTCATCGGAAGCACTGCTGGTATCTGTTAAAACAGTTTCTGGGTCCTTTCTAAAACCAACTGAGTAAGAATATCTAGAGATGGTGTCTAGATATTATTAACTACTGAGATGACTACTGTATGAAATTAGTTAATATTAACCATCAACTTAATTTTCTTCTCCTAAGTTAAAAGAAGTCTGAAAGAAAGCATAAATAAAACCACCACTATAAAATTATCTTATAATCTATCTTAATTTTCATATATATATATATATATATATATATATATATATGATGACATATATATGAATATTAGCGTACTTTTATATAAATACCCTAGTCCTAAGATCATTTCCCAGATGGCCCAGGGTTTTATAATGCAACCAGATTTCTATCCTCCATTATTCAAATGCCACATTAAGTAAATCCTGTTGAAATAACAGATATGAAGAACATACGGGAAAATAAAATATGACCCCAAATCTTCATTAATTATTTCAATCTGACTTGTCAACTTATCATTTTGCAAATTATTTTCTACTGCAGCCAAGAGAAATATTAGTTACAACTTAAAGTAGCAATTTCTTTTTATTAAGGAATCCATCATGTCTTGTTCAGTAAAATAAACCCTTTTTCTTATTAAAGATTTTCTGTCTAGAGGCTCCAAAAGAAGCCATTACAAGATTTTGGGTCTCTATAAACATATTGGATTTTATGGTTTGTTAATTTGGTTAATTAATTTAAATAGATTCATATGAAAATTATAACTAACAGAAAGGACAGGGTTGTTTCATTTGGTAGAAATAACTCCAAATTATTCTTAAAAACACTGTTGATGATCAAATAGCAGTTAAATGGGCATGTGTTATGAAAATAAGATTAGACAGAAGATTCAAGTCAATGCTGTTGGTAAATTTTAATTGTGTTATAAAATTGTTTATATTTTTACTTGAAGTTTGTTAGGTTAATGCATTTAAAAATTTTATATACTTATTTTTAGTGTAAAAAGCTATTCCGTTTAAATACATATAATATAATCAGTTTTGGACTAGGAAAGAAAAGTATGTGGATATAAATTCTGTTTCTGCTATGTGACTTGCCAAAAAAAAAAGTGTTCTTCACCTGAGATGCTGATTGAAATTAATGCAAGAATAAAAGCTCAAATAATCATTTGAAAAACAAGAAGGCTTTAGTAACTGATATTGTTTCCGTGAATGCAAAGAACAAATTATTCGGAAAAGACCAAAAATTTTACTTTGAAATATTATTAAACAGCAGTAAGACTTAGAACAAATTATTTAATCTCTTAGATTTTATTTCTATTAGTACAGAGATAGTTACTAGTGTCACAGGATTACTATAAGGACTAAAGGATATAATGTAAGTGAAGCCAGTACACTTAATAAAGCAATAGCTCTCAAATTTTGTAATTCTTCTAAGCCACCAAATGTTGCTCCATCCCTTACCTCCTTCTGATTAATTAGGTCACAGACAAGCCAAGAATCTGCATTTCTACCTAGTTCTGGTGCGCTTTGTACAGGAACTCTGAGAACCTCTGTCAGAGCTGGTAAGTATTAGCACCATTATAAGGGTATAAACATTAATAAGTTTAATTTGGCCTAAAAGATTCAATAGTTATATCAGTAAATGTTATAAGATGACACATATTGAACTATTTATTCCTCGTGTATAAAAACGTGGTGTCTAGGAATAAAAAAATCAATAGAAATATTTAAGCCTCGGATTATTGGAAAACAGGAGGGAGGAGGCCAAAGATTAAAGGTGAAATCTCGAATCAAAGCCTTTCCTGGAAATTTCTACTAAGAAAGAAGACTAAAAATGGAAATACCTGAAAAGATAGAACGACATGACAGTTATGAATAGTGATGTTTCATAACTTATTGGTTTTTTTAAGTGTTAATATATGAGGCTTGAGGGTAAGGAGTCTGAGGGGAACTTCTTCTCTATGCTTTCATTTTAATTTTATTTTTTATTGCATTTATTGGGGGTGACACGTTAATAAAATCGTGTAAGTTTCAGGTGTACTTTTCTATAATACATCATCTACATATTTCCCCTATAACTTCTCCAACCCCCTCTATTATTCTGGTAATCATCATACTGTTATCTATGTATATGAGTTGTTTTCCATTTTGATTTTTTGGGGTCTTTTTGTATGTATGTATGTATGTATATATTTATTTATTTATTTATTTATTTGCTTACTCCCTTCACCATTTTCACACATCCTCTGTGTTTCTAGAATGGTTTTGATAAGAACTACCTTTGGGAGAATTAAGAAAATATTCAAATTACCTTTTTTGTATTTTATAGTTTGAATGAAGAGTTGTTAATACAGATGTATTTCAAGTATATTTGCATACCAGAAGAGCATGTAGGCACAAAATAGCTTTTATTGCCATGGTCACTTTACCTTATCAGTGTTATCAGATAAATGCAATTTTAAAAGTTGCTAAAATATAGTTTTGTAGCCAATGAACTAACAAAATTACATACAAGTTCATTAAGGTTCATTTAAAAAACAATAGTAACCCTTATACTACATGAGGAAGATGGCAGTTACTGAGGAGATTGAAGTGGGCTAGTTAGGGACAAGAACATGGAAGGGGAAGTAGAATAAAGAGCTGAACCCAGCCACAGAAACAAAGTGACCTAGAGCTGAACTCAGTTGAGTGGGAAAAGGTAGTGAATTCACCTCGACTTGACATGGCCGTCTTAAATCAGGTCCCTGATCTTTGATCTTCAAAAAGCATGGATGTTACTATGGCAGGCAGGCAGCTTGCAGATATCCAATCACAAGACAGTAAGGTGTTTGAAGTAGCCAATCCCAAGGATGTTGCTAAGGCAGAATTCTTTGAAATAACCAATCAGCAGCCAGCAGGGCACAGCCACATGTGTCAAACACAAGGCCCGCGGGCCAAATCCATCCCGCCAGGCCTTGCAATGTGGCCCGCACCGCGCTGTCATCACTGCACTCCGCTGCGTTTCCATCACAATGACAGTTTATGACTGTTCAGTAAACCATTCGGCCCGCGATTTAGGCTGGATTTTAGATTTTGGCCCCTTCTCTGATTGAGTTCGACACCCCTACGAGAGCTTCAGTGGAACCCACTTCCTGCTGGAGGGAGTCTGTCTATGCCTCAATCAACTTTGCTTTCTCTTATTTTCTTTGTCTAAGAACTCATTCTTCAACTTTGCAAAACAACTAATTCCAACTCAAACAGAAAATTGGTATCATTACTAATATGGTGCAATTAAAATAATAAAATATTCCCTAGTGCTACCAGATAAACATGCTACTTCATTCTTTTGAGCACCCAAAGGATTCATATGCCCCTCTCTTAAGCATTTATCACTGACTACCTTTTACTTTTAGCTTTTTTATGCTTGATTTAGTTCCTCCAAGAGTCTGTGGTCATCTAATAATTGCATGAAAGGCACAGGGAACATAACAGTGGGTAAGCTTAGTGGCTGGTGGGTGTAGCGGGGTGATGGTTAATTTGCATATTATTCTTTTTTAGGTAGGATAATGTTCAACTGATAGACATGATTGAAGAAAAGATTCAATTCTTATGTTCTAAAAAGGTAAAAAAAAATTTGGCACTTCTATATTTCGATTATATCAATAAAATTATTACTAAAAATAGGGCTAAAGTAATAAATTTTAAAATCTTCTATTTTTTATTTATTTTAAAAAATATATTTTATTGACTATTTTACAGAGAGGAAGGGGAAGGATAGAGAGCTAGAAACATCAATGAGAGAGAAACATTGACCAGCTGCCTCCTGCACACCCCCTACTGGGGATGTGCCCGCAACCAATGTACATGCCCTTGACCAGAATCGAACCTGGGACCTTTCAATCCGCAGACTGATGCTCTATCCATTGAGCCAAACCGGTTTTAGCAAAATCTTCTATTTTTTAACCATGGGTGTAACAACTAGCATTTATAATGAGATATTTCTGACAACCAACTATCAATAAATTAATGAAGCAAACATTTTAGCTTAAAAACACCTATTTAAATATTTACCAGACATACCACAAAAATAAAAACTACCTTAAATAGGGTTAATTTATCTTGCTATAACTATATCAGAAAACTATATAATTCGCTGACTTGTCTTTATGAATTAAATTATGCAAATAAATCAAAGAAAATAATCTGGAGAAGAAGTGGCTTTGCAGCTTCAAGCTGTGTAATTAGAGCTGCACTCAGCAGTTCAGAGCCACTCTGGACTCTCCCACTGGGAATCTGCAATCCTAAGAAACCTAAGCTTTTAAATGATAAATAGGTCATTTTATCATTATTGAATTATGTTTGAGGCATTATCCTGAATGTGAAATATATTCTTCACCAATTTATTTTAATATTTATCAGTTTCTATGTTTGAGTTGAACAGAACTTTAACTGCTATATTTGGTTAAAAGGAATCCATAAACACTTTACATCTTCTAACTAAAAGATGTTTGCTATTTTAATGTACAATAATTTTAAAAAACAAAGCTTGGAGGGCTTAGTGTATGATATATGTACTATGATAGCAAAAACATGAATTGTATTTCTAGTTAATTCCTATAAAATATTACCTTACAATACATTCACTATATCAAAACATTGTACAATTTAATTAGAAGCATAAGACATTTATATTTTAACATAGTCTCTAAATTGTTGAGACACCAAAAATAGAGGTTTAAGTTTTAAAACAGTAAACACTTTCAGTACATTTTCCCTGTCCAAACACTTTATCCTTAACTTACTAAAAACCAATATTTTCTTAAGCTTTAATTAATTTTCTTAAGATATTAGGTACATGTATTTTTTTTAGATAATATAATTTATGTCATCTAATTGATGTTTGGATAAATTATTTCTAAATTCTTAATTCAGCTTTTGTTGTATATGTGTACTATATAGGTTTATACATTCAGTTAGAGATCTGTATTCCTCTTTGGAGAATATCTATACTAATAAAAGGGTAATATGCTAATTAGACCAGACATCTTTCTGGACAAAGCCACGGTGGTGGGAACTGAGGCAGAGGCAGTTAGTGGCGGTCTGACAGGCAGGGGAGGGCAGTTAGGGGAGAACAGGCTAGCAAGGAAGGGCAGTTAGGGGCAATCAGGCAGGCAGGAAGAGCAGTTGTGGGTGATCAGGCAAGTAGAGGAAGGCAGTTGGGAGGCATCAGGCCTGCAAGGGAGGGCAGTTGAAGGCAATAAACCCTGCAGAGGAGGCAGGGGTGACCAGGCTGGCAGAGGAGGGAAGTTGGGGGCAAACAGGCTGGTAGGGGAGCAGTTAGACATCAATCAGGCTGGCAGGGGAGTGGTTGGGGGTGATCAGGCTGGCATGCAGAAGCAGTTAGGGGCAGTCAGGAAGGCATGCAGGCTAGCAGTTGGGAGCCAGCAGTCCTGGATTTTGAGAGGGATGTCCGACTGCCCATTTAGACCTGATCCCAATGGGATGTGCAGGAGTCCCAGATTGGAGAGGGTGCAGGCTGGGCTGAGGGACACCCCTCCTCCCCCCGCCCCATGCATGAATTTCGTGCACCAGGCCTCTAGTATATTTATAAACATAAAGAAACTCAACAGCATTGTATATTCTATACATAAATGTGTATTTTATATCTTAAAATTGTCTTACGCATAATAAATGTTTTAATTTTCATCTGACTTTATAACATATAAAACTAAATGAACTTAATAAAAATATTAATTTTACTTGCTCATAATTATTTAAAATATACTCAAATTATTATTTTTTTGTATAGAAAAAAATTCTTAGCAATCTATAATAAACTCTTATCTGATGCCAAACTAATCTTACAACATTCAGACTTGTTTTGAATACCTGTGGTATTTTAGAATCAAATAGACTATGTTTCAGTTATAACTCAGCATTTATATACTAAATAAACTTGGGCAAATTTCCATGTGCTTCAATTTTCACCTGTAAAATGCTGTCCCTTACAAGGCTGCTGAAGGGACAACAAATAATAATTAGAGATTACTAGAAGAGATGGCCCACACAGTAGGAGGAAAAGGCTTATTTGTTTTACAAAGGTTTCTCTTACTTTACCCCATATTTGATCCCAACACATCCCACTCACTGGGACCAAGATCAGCATTGCTCTCGAAGGCTACAGAAAAAAAAAAAAAGCACTTGCTTTTCCACATAAGAATTCTTTAAATATTTTAAAACTTTTGTCATATCTCCAGTGTGATAGCTCTTTCCTCAGCTGAACAGCATCAGTTCTTAATGCAGCTTTCCCATAAATCATAGTTTCTCTGTTTGGACACTACATGAGTTCTATGCTCTTTATTCTTTTTTTAATACTAAAGAGCATATGTCTTGATTATACAGTTTAATATGACTTTACATTATATTCTCAGGTATATCAACTTGAACAACTGTATTGAGAAACTTGAAGGAATTTAAAAGGCATATGTTGGTATTCATTTCTTAAAAATGTGGAAAAAAAGTTTTTTAAATGGAAAGAATATATACTTCTCTGGAAAGAATTTAATCTTTAAAAAATTAATCACTGAAAATTATTGGGTTGGTATAGATTTTTTTTAGACATTTTATTGATGATTTCCTTACGCCAGATTTCTCAGATGGAAATTATAGATATATTAGAGGCCCTATGCACAAAACTTGAGCAAGATTAGGCCTTCCTTCCCCTGGCTGCCAGGACCTGGGCTTCCCTCCAGCTGCCAGCAGGCACAGGCTTCCCTAGCAGCCCTGGCTTCATCCGGAAGGTTGTCTGGAAGGATGGCAGGTCTAATTAGCATATTATGCTTTTATTATTATTATATATTTTTTGCATTCTCTTCTTGTTGCAGGGCAATGACTGGCTAAATGAAAATGTCAGTTTTGTGGGAGTTAAAACATTGAGAGAGAAAAAAAGTAAAAAGGCTAAGGTTCTAGTTTTAACTGCAAAGCTTATTAAATATCTAACTTTGGGCATGTTATTAAGCTTTGTTTTGTCATCTGTAATAAGAAGGTGGCCTAATAAGCTTTATGATTCTTTCATAAATTCAATGTCAAAATAAACATAATAAGGCTCTATTAAATGCTGTTACTTTCATCTAAAATAAAATTATTAGGTATCTGATCAAAGTTGATAAAATATGATTTAATTAGCATAACCTACAACTTAAGGGAAACAATTAGAGTATTATCCATCTTAAATTTCAAGCAAATAATATATTTCAACAGGATTGTTGGTAATATTTCAAATTATAATGATAGAACATTTAAGCTATTTACAAAGTATATTCTCTATATTATACATGATGCTAACAAATTTGTGACACAGCTATAGTTGCTTTCTGTGTACAAAAGCATTCAAATTGAAAACCTGGTTTTGTTATGGGTTTTTACTTAAAAAGTATTTACCCAAATAACAAACTTAGGAGAGTTAAATTTTGGTCAGCAAAGACAGGAGGAACTGTGAAAATGTTTGTGTGCAAAGTTCACAATTAGTGAAGTTAACCAGCAGCATTGGGAGTGGGCTGTGGTGGAAAGGTATACCCTCTACTCTCTGGCTCAGCCCGTTTTTAGAGTTGGTAAGCATTTTCAGCTACAGGCCTGTCCCATATATGCAAATACACGACTTTGTACTTGATTTGAGCAATAAAAGAGTCCTGGTTGTCCGGTCAAATTTCTTGGCTATTGAGCTAGGCCAGTTTATCCAATTAGTATTCAAGGCCCACAAGGGAAAACTACTATTTGTTTGGTTCAATACTGAAAATATGACAAAGTGGAAGAGCAAATTTCATCTCTGCATAAAAAGCCAAATTGATATTCCATATGTGAAAGATCAGTGTACCCAGTATCACCAAAAACAGAAACTACTAACAGATTAAAGCTGCTTAGTCTTCCTGAGAGATCCAAACCTCATGTTTCTCTCCCAACAGTTCACCTCTCCCACTCCCAAACTCTGGTTCTGTGCTTCCTGCACAGCACCCTGGAGCAGTCTGCAGCACAAGAGGAACTCTCCTAGTAGAAAGAAACTGCCAAACATTGTATTTTCTTTTTGCTAAAAGGTTGAAAATTCTAGAAACCTATCAACTTAGATTTTTCTGGACAATATTTTTTGGGGGGGAAATCAATAAAAATATGCATTTAAAAAACATAACACTTTTCACTGGTCACTAAACACTATACTAAAAAAGAAAATAGGTTTGCTTGCAGAAGTGATTAATTTCAAGTCTGGGGCAGGGACATATAAAAAATATAAAGAAGCCAGTTTAAAGGGCCCCCCTTTGACAAATTTGGGACATTATGATCATCAATGTAAAGTAATATAATAATGAATTATAAACCTGTGAGTAAATAAGAATCTGAGTTAATGGAGAAATAAATTAACAAATAGGGGAGGAGGAAGCACTTCTTACACACAGTGAAATGGAAGGAATATAGAGCTAAAAAAAAAAAAATCACTAGATCTAAAAAGAGTGGGGAAAAGTTTACTTTATCAAATCTGTATATTTAGTGTGTAGTTATTTAGATTAACCTTTATTTCTCTCATGAGATTATAAGCAACAGTAGTGCATTGTCTCTGCTTTCTTTCGCCAGCAAAGTCTGGCATACATTGGGCATTCAATAAATATTTGCTGAATAGTGCCAGTGCCTCAGTTAAGTCTCAAAACCATCTCCATTCTGTTCAATATCTAGAATTAAGACTGATGACCCAGACATAGTTCATGTGCTAAAAGAAAGTATAGAAGTGTCTATATTTGACACTCTACCCACCAAGGCTCTGACCTTCATAATGCAAATAGACTACAGAAGAGATCCCAAATCATAAAGCATTCTCATTAATTTAGAAGTTTATAAATTTAGAATAACATTTCCATTTTAAATTTCAGTCTACAAGATAAATATTAAAAGATTATAAGTATTATTCATTTTAAGAAGTTCATGTAGGTACATACACATAAATGAAAATTTTAAGAACATATATTGAAGCCAATTACTTTTAATGAATAATTTAATGACAAAGGAATTTAATGAAGTTTTAAAATACAAGCACTATGAATTAATGCTGTGTCAAAGATGTTCATAAACATGACAAAAATCTTAATGACGTGACCCAAACTACACTACTCCTAATCAGTCCCCATAGGACAAATGGAGATCAAGAATTCATTGCTAAATCTAGATCAATCTAATAAAGGTTGGTAAGACAGAATAAAGATTCTTTCTTCGATACATTACAGTATCACACACCAAAAAAATATTTACTGACCTCCTTGATAGTCCAAATTGCACTAACATTTGTTATTGATAGGCCCCAGATAGCAACCTTTATTCCGTAGAGCAAATTAAGCAGGATCAGCTAGTCTATTACTAGGCAAATAAAATTCATTAGTGAGCTAACAATTTCATTTTTACAGATGCCACTAGCCTTGAAGGCTTATTACTATTCAACATTATCTGATGTTCAGACTGAATCTAATTTCATAAAATAACAACATAGAAATGTATTTTTAAGGTTTCCATCAGTATTTTTCATTTCTCTTCTTAGACAATAATCAGCATGTATAATTCCTTAACACTCAACTGAATATTGAATATTATTCTGAAGTAACATACTTGAAAAGATTCTTCCTAAAAGAATATATTTATTTGAAAAGAAGAAGCCCTAGTAAGCCAATATAGTTTCAATCAAATTTTCCAGCTAGACTAATTAAAACTGTAAAGAAAAAAATCAAAATTGTAATTCCTTTTAGATTGGTTCTTAACTGTCTCCATTTCTTTAGGCCACTTTCTCAAACACAAATGAAAAGCATCTCATTTCTTCACAAATCTGTACTTTTCAAACACTCTTTATACTAAGAAAAAAAGGAAAACAAGAAAATGTAGCTATAAGTCAGAGTAAGTCAAATACTATAGTAACAAAACATGGAGAACAAGACAAAATGGTTACTGGAGAAAGAGAGAGAGAGAGAGAGAGAGAGAGAGAGTAAGAGAGGGAGGGAGGGAGAGGGAGAGAGAGAGAGAGAGAGAGAGAGAGAGAGAGAGAGAGAGAGAGAGAGAGAGTTTGCAATGTAGGCAAAATTAGAAAGTTATTTTTTCTTTTCCTCCATTTTTTTTCTCTTTAAAGTAAACCATGGTAGAAATAGCAGACTCTGTCTCCCGGGGATGGTTTAGCGGAGTACATGTCCTTTCCAGATACCATTATGTCTTTCTGGACCATAATCCTCCCTGAAGTTCTTATGTGGCGGGGCCTGTGAACAGTGGAAACTGAAGTGCTTGAAAGACAGAGGATGACTCTGCTCCCCCCAAGAGGGTAATAAAACTTAGAGCCCTTCCTTCTCTCTCAAGGAGACAGGTGTTTATATTCCAGGGTACAGGCCTTCCCTTCCTTTCTGGAGAGAATCTATTCATATTTCAAAGTGAAAATCACTTGGGAAGGTCAGTTACTTTTACTTCTTTTCCTTCTCTTTCCCTCCCTCCTTTCTTCACTCTCCCTTTCTTTTTACTTCGTCACCTTTTCTTTTTTCTTCTCTTCCCCCTCCCCATGATTCCCCCACCACCATTGAAGGAAGGAGTGAGCAGATGTGCTAGCAACGACTATATAAGCTCCACGTTTCCTAATTTTTGAGCTAGTCTCCTATGGTGCAACTCGTGTTATCATGAGGAAAGCTAGATGTATTGTGAATAAATATAAGTCTGTTCCCTAATCCAGTGTCTCCTATTTCTTTTTGTGTGCACATGTCTATACATCAAGTACACAATGAAATTAACTTGTGGTAGGTTGCATGTAGATAGGGTAATGTCTTAGACCCTTCACAAGTCTTAACAGGTCTCTGACCATATTTTAGTAGTGGCCACTAACTTGATGAATGCTGTACAATTTGAAAATGCCCACAGTATTTGTCATGATATAGTTAGAGCTGCATTTCCCACCTATTCATTTACTAAATCAAGAAAAAAAATGAGATGAGATATGAGACTGTGTTATTTTCTTAAAGACAGAATCCCATCCTATATAATAAAGAGGTAACATGCGAAGTGACCCTCATGCCCTTGCACAAGATGGCCACTCCCATGTGGTCAAAGATGGTCACCACAAAATGGAGAGGGCAGTTAGGGGTGACTGGGCTGGCAGGGGAGGGAAGTTGGGGGCAATCAGGCCAGCAGGGAAGGGCAGTTGGGGATGATTGGACCAGCAGGGGCACAGTTAGACATCCATCAGGCTAGCAGGGGAGTAGATAGGGAATAATCAGGCCGGCAGGCAGAAGCGGTTAGGAGCAATCAGGCTGGCAGGCAGGTGAGCAGTTAGGAGCCAGCAGTCCCAGATTGCAAGGGGGATGTCCCACTTACATGAATTTCGTGCACCAGGCCTCTAGTTTTATAATATGAACTATAGAGATATTTCTTTCCTCCCACTCCTTCACACATAAATATGTACCATGAAAACAAACACTATAAAAACCCAGCTACAAACAAGATAGTAAAAATCAGCAATGGTTAATTTAGACTGAATGTTCAGCTCCCTTTTTTTGCACTTTGAGCAAACACATGAATAGTTGTATCAGATTTCCCTGGGACACCAATTTTTCAGTCTTATCACAAATTTGGCTATAAAAATACAGTCAAAAAATTTATGTGGTAACTAAACTTATTAAATGTATCTCCCACTGCTTCCAAGTATAAATATCAGCTGGAAACCAGTTAGTAAAGATATTCAATATATCATTTTCTAAAATGAAATAAATAGCTGTAAATTAAGTTCAGACTATTTAATGTAAAATACTGTGAATAGCTACCCAGAGAATTTTCTATGGTGTTATAAAAGACAGAAAAATGATTACAAACATTGCTTTAGTACTTCCTGGGTTTATATGACTGTTATTTAAAAATATAAATAACAGTATAAAATAAAAATGTGTATAAATTAGGTTTTTTTATCAACAGAATTAATGAAATACTAAATAAAATATTTTACAAAAATGAATACCACAAGAGTCAATACTTTTAAAATATTATTTAACCTGATCATTATATATTTTTTGTAATCCAATGCTATAATTATACAAATTACATAAATTACCAAATAATCTAATAAAATCTTCTCAGTCTGAAAACTTGATTTAACTCAACTATGAATTTATATGGAATCTTTCAAACAACAAAATTTATGACAAATTATATATAATTTCACTAACATTACTTTTTATGTAAAATATGCATTTATGTCAGAAAACATGCATTTATGTATTGGCCACATATACTATAAAGTATATATTCAAAGCCCCATAGTTATAGCTGTTTTCATGCAAAGCATTTTGGAGGTATGAAACAGAACCAACAGAGGAAAATTACACAATAATATGGTTTAAAAATAACACCTAGTAAGAGAACAAAGCAACTTGTACTATCTTCACATTTGGCAATGTAAATCATGAAGAGGTGCACCAAAGAAGACAGGAAGAATGAGAAAATGGATGGAAAAGTTGATAAGGGAATTATACTAATCAGACACATAAAAATAGAGATAACATACTACTATATAATGGATAAAGTAGATGGAGATTTGCTTTCCAGGTTTGAATGATTATATATGTTCCCTGGTATTTCATAATAAATCTAATATAAAGAAAAGCAGTTTTGGGAAAGTAAATTTGTTTTCTCCTCCTCCCAGCCCCCCACAAGATTATGCACAGCATTTATTTCTTTTAATCTTTTGGCTTAAGACCTGTAGACTATGCAAGGATAGAACTAAACATAGTTTATATTCTTAAAATTTCTAAGTTTCATTCTGAGACAAACTATTCCACCGTGCTCTGTCCATTTGTGTTATAATTCCAGAAGCCACTAATTACCAGATTTAGAAAGCTCAAATTCCAAAGATATGTACATATGTGTATATGTTTGTATGTGCCATGAGAAAATAGAATACACTTCAAGGGTAGGAGTACTGGGGAAGAAAGAGGTGAGGGGAAGAAAGAGTAATTCATTCACTTCTTCTTTTCTTTTTTACACTTGTGTGTTGATTTACTTGTTACAAGAATGTATTACTTCAGTAACTGAAAAATTATCAAAAACAAAAGGAAAAAGGAAGGTTAATAACAATGAAAATCTGAAATGTAATACAAATATTCCACATTAAAAATTATTCCCTTTGCAAATGAAGAGAACATTACTAGTTAATAAAAAGCTGTTATGTATATAATTTCAAGAACATAATTGAGTACTCATATTATAAACTAAATTTCAGAAAAATTAAGTTTTCTCTGTTCTTTTAAAAATATAAAATTTTTAAAGGATTCAGAAGTTTCTTCCCTAAGGTTTAATGAATAGAAATTAAAGGAAGAAATAATGTATTAACTTATAATATGTCTATCTCATGAAAAATAGCTAAGTCAGATTGATGGCTTAAATGAAAAGAAAGTCAGGTAATTTCATATGTCCAATAGAAATGACTATAACTAGATAAAATAATATAAAGAGTAAATTTATATAATGAAACATTTTTTTGTAAAAATACCAATATTCTTTCATTGTTCTTTACAGCCTACAGGGGAGAAAAGTTCCTTAATTAGGTAATCAAAGCAATCTTTGATGTCATTCCCACATCTCCAGGTTGCTCTGCCCTCAACCTAAACAGCCTACATGGAACTTGAAGTTGGTTGCCGCCTAATTCTTTAAGAATAAATCAGACTTATGAAGACTACTACATCTCCCATTTACATATTCATCAAACACTGTCTGAGCACCAAATGTGTACCAACCAGGTACTGGTGAGGCCATGCCAACATGTGATGCAAACCTAGAGATGGCCCAATTCCTTATGGGACTTACAATCTTATCATGAAAAGTGGAATTAATCAAAAACAACCAGGGGGGGGAAAAGGTAAAACTGTAGCTAGAAATATGAAGATATATACTGTGTTATTATGTAGTTAACCACAGGAAGGTGAAAGTTAGGGAGGTTAAAAAAAAAAAAAAAAAAAAAGGTGGGAGGGAACGGGCTTCTCAAAGAAAGATGAGACCTCAATGGTTTAGTAGAGGACAACCAAGCAGAGAATAAGAAATATGTGAGGCAGAGGAAACAAGCTGTGCAAAAGCTCAGAGGTAAAGAGAAGAGCATCTCCATGATAAGGGTCTGAATGAACCAGGGAGGTGGAAAATGAGGAAGGAAAGGGTGTGAGGCAAATATGGAAGGAGGTAATGCCCACACAATATAGGTACTCTGGGCCCTTTTAAAGGAGCTCATTTTGTGCTCTTAATTGTTAAAATGTCTTCTTCCTCAAAACTGTGCTTTTATCTTCCTTTGGGAACATGTCTCAATTGGGGGAAGGGAGGAACAAAGAGGGCTGACAAGAAAGCAGCACTCAATTCACAAATAAATGTTATGTTAGACAAATTTGATAGAAGCACTGGTACCAAGAATTAGCGATGTCAGTCTCTGGAGGTAGAAACATTTTTTAGGCAAAAGGGCAAATGAAAAGTTCCATTATTAAAGTACTAGAGGCCCGATGCAAAAGTATGCCTTACTTCCTCCAGCTTCCCTCCAGCACCCTAAACCCAGGCTTCCCTCGGGCCACTGGCACCCAGGACCTGGGCTTCCCTCACAGAGGGGGGCCACGCCCACCTGCCGCAGCCCACAATTGGTGACCTGGACCTCCCTCTTTGGGATGATCATGGAGCTCCCCGATTTTCTGCCCTGTACACTGTGGCCTGGGCCTCCCGCTGCGGGGCAATCATGGGGCGATGGCCGGCCCCCGACCAATTACATCACTCCCGTCTTGGCTGGCCTGGCACCAGTGGGTGTCATAGCGTGGTCCTGGATGGTCGTCCATATGGTCATTCCGCTCACTGTTCAGCCATTAGAACAATTTGCATATTAAACTTTTATTATAGAGGACTGAAGTTAGCATGGTAAAATGTTTCAATTGTGCATAATTAAATGTATATAAACTAAGATAAGAAGCAATGCTGCGAGAGAAAAAATAAATCCCTTCAGATGGTAATAAGTTAATCTATAATTATTAGTCAACTTTAAAAGGTGGGTTCTTATTAGAATCTAACATGGACTAAAAACTTATAAACAATGAAGAAAGAAAAAACAAAATACACATCTGAATAAGGAAAACCAAGGTTGAAGAATACTTTTTTTTCTCTTTAACACTATCAAACCTTGAAACTAGAAGCAGACTTTTGAGTAAAAAGCTACTTAAATAAGAATCTTAACTTTTCTGATAATGTAAAAAATGAACAAGTTGAATTACTAAATATTCCAAAATCTCTGAGGAAGTTTCTAATTTCTTTTCCATCACTGTAACAAAGTTTGTATAACAAGAAAATCTCAATAGGGTTAAGGCATCAATTATTTTCCCATTCTGCAAGTTACACAGGAGGAGGGGAATTATTAACAGGAATGATAAAGCTGTACTTGCATTTGGTAACACAAAGAGAAGCTTACAAATGAGACGTCTCATTAGTTTGAGCAGATGGATCAAAATTAAAGGCTGAATCGCCAACTTTTAATTTCCCAATAGCCAAGAAGAGCTTGAAGTCTTGCAGAGTATGACTGTTGAAAAGTCAACATGAAAAGATTTTCTCCATCTGTCATCACACATGCTTGAGTGAAACACAACTGCCTCCTACTGTTTTTAATACTTTTCAGGCAAAGCAGCACGTAAAATCTATTAAGTATATGAGCCCACACATTTAGATGACTGGTACACTGAAACCCATGAAATAGTATGATCAGAGACTATCAGCATGGCTTTTGAAGGTGACATTGCTCTATTCTAATTTAATCTAATGGGAGAAAAGCAAAATTAATTCCTTTACATATATACTTATTTAAAATTATTAAGTTTTGATCATGAGAAGTATTTATTTACCTGAGAATGTATTTTTTTTCTTTTAACAGACACCGCAGTTAGTCTATTTAATAAAGATCTGAAAAGGAGCTGCTCTGATAAAATTATTTAGGAAAACCACAACTAGGAAGAAAACCCCAAATACCAAAACAAACTGAAGGTTAAGAAAACAAATAAAATCAAGGAACATTCCCTGGAAAGATTTTTTAACTGGGTTGTTAGGGGGAGAGTGTAGCAGAGAAAATTCTGTTTCCCTGGACTAGAATAGACTAATTCACAATTTCTTACTGCTATACACTAACAGCTAAAGTATATTTAAAAGGCAACAAAATAAAGCTAACATTCATTAAGTAGACAGCCCCACAAGAAATAATTTATATTTTCTTAACAAAGAAAAGCTGAGACCGGTTTGGCTCAGTGAGCATCGGCCTGCGGAAAGGTCCCAGGTTCGATTCCAGTCAGGGGCATGTACCTTGGTTGCGGGCACATCCCTGGTGGGGGTGGTGCAAGAGGCAGCTGATCGATGATTCTTTTTCATCGATGTTTCTAACTCTCTATCCCTCTCTCTTCCTCTCTGTAAAAAAATCAATAAAATATATATTTTTTAAAAACAAGGAAAAGCACCTTTACTAAATATGTAGATGGCTACTTAATAATACTGCATTAATATGCAGTCAGTTATGGCTCTATCTGAATACCAGAAGCATAGCTCTCTGCCTGTCTGCTTTTCTATCTCTGTCTCCATCTGTCTGTCTCTCTCTCTCTACACACACAATTTACTGTAATTTACTGTACTTATATATACAAAAAAAACATTTAAACAGAAGAGTCTTAGAATGAAGATCGTAAGATCTTTCAGTTATCAGAGTTAGGCAGAATTATATAATTGAAGCATTAATTTGATGGTCAGTGTTTTAGGTAATAAAATAAAAAGATTGTTAAATTATATATATTTTTTTGTTTTCTGATAGATATATATTGTACATACAAGTTCATTTGGTGAAATTTATCACTTGGAGACTTATACAAAGAGAACTTATAACTGGGGTAGTATTATATTCAACCTCAATTAAGAGGGGGAAGAAAAAGTCCTGGCTGGTTTAGTTCGGTGATTAGAGCATCGGGCGGAGGACTAAAGGGTCTTGGGTTCAATTCCTGGTCAAGGGCATGTACCTCGGTTGAGGGGTAACCAATTAATGTCTCTCTCATACGGATGCTTCTCTCCCCACCCCACCCCCACCTTTGCTCTCTTTCACTCTGTCTGAAAATCAATGCGAAAAACATCCTTGGGTGATAACTAAAAAAAAAAAAAAAAAAAAGAGGGGAAGAAACACAACTTAGAAACTCTATTCTATTAGGAACTTCTTTATTAACTTTGTAATAAAAGCAGAGGACCACAGCTTAAAGTGAAGTGAATGTATCACTTCAAGGAGATGGAAAAGGGAAAATAATCCAGTGGGGGGTTCTAAACCACTGAAAACAAACTTCCACATGGGCCTCAGTCATCAAAGACCCCCGTGAAGTAGCAATTCTTGTGTGATGAATTAAATAAAGGTTGGCTAGTCTTGTTGAAAGAGATATCTACCTCAGCTTCCAAAATCCAAATGTGCAACAATCCTCCTTTCCAAGTATCCACACTACAATTTCACTCCTGGACATACTACAAAGGCAACTGGCAGAAGCTGCCATGGATCAAGGTACATGAACTTACAGGCCAAATAGCAGTTGGCAGAGCAACTTGCAAATAGAAGACTTAAACAGAACAATCCCTTTTAAAAGACTGAAACAGAAAAGATCTCAGTTTGGGGCAACTTTTTCAAAGTTACACACATAACATAGGTAATTTAAAGCAATGAAAACGATAAAGCTTTGTTCTCAAATTGTGTTGCAAAAGAGCTTTTAACTTGAGATGACTGCATTAATGTAAAAGACTAAGGTGCTGCCTTAGCAACTCAGCACTTACAATCTGAAGGCACTGGCTTGGGCATTTATAACACTAGCAATACTAGAGGTAACTATCAACTAATGGGCCATAGACCTGATGAATTTTATATTTCCCACTATTCCACCTCACTAAGGATGTTAAATCTTTGAAGATGAGGCATTCATCACAATCAAATTATATTTACCAAGGATTCCCCTTGCTATAAACTTAACCACAAGATTTCTTTATAACCCAGTTTAATAGGATCTGTTCTGCCGGAACACAAAACCTAAAAGAACAATATTGCATAAAACACACCATTACTTTTTTAATCTAACATCTTTAATCTAAATGTTTATTTACATTTTCTATTTATGATGCTGTGATATTTTTGGATAGGAATAACATAATACATAGGTTACAGAAACTCTAGGAATAACTGAGAAAAGATAGGGAATAAAATGGGTTAACAAATGGAAAAACATACACCAACAGAAACTATTTTTGGGTGGAAGAATTAGCAGTAATTTTCTCCCTGCTCATTTTTGCTTTTTGGTGTGCCCAAGGGTTAAATTTGCTTAAACTCTCTTTTTGCTCAGTCTCTTTTATAGCAGTAATATTTACACAACATTTAAAAAATACAAAGGCCAAAGAACAAGGGTCACTGTATGAAGCAAAAACAGCATTATCTAAAACAGAACAAAATAAAGTATACCTGGTGTCCAGCCTTTACTTGCTTCAGGACACTTTCATAACATACTTCATCCATGTTATTCAACTGTTGTACCTTAAAGTGTTTAAAACAAACAACAAAAATCAGATGAAGCAATTATAAAACTTCTTACTACAAAAATACTGCCAATTAAAATGCATCTTTATTTACTTTCAGACTAGCTAGAATGCAGAAATAGCAAAGGCAATATAAATATCTAATATATAAAAACCTGATAGAAACAAGCACAATTAAAAAATACAAAGAAAACACATCACACAATACTTTCAGAGTACTAAGGGTGCCACATCTTTTAAAGACAGTAATTTTAAGGATAATATACTACTCACACATATTAACTTTAAATCATTTTAAAGTTATTTTCTCTGCTTTTCCCCAACAAGTCCATTCTTTAGGCTGTTTTTCTTCTATAATCTATAGAGTTTTCCTATGTAATTTTCAAAATCACCAGAACACTACCAATAGAATGTCATGGTATAGAACACTGAAATCTAAAGAAACACTGTTTCTGTAATGTATATGTAGAAAGGTAGATCATTTTCTACAGTAACATATTTCTGGTTAATTGGAAATTTAATATCAAATTTATAAATTAAGAAAGGGTTTCTTTCATTCTTACAATTAATTCTGAGCAAACTGTCAATCAAAAGGAAGTGGTTAACCCAAAGGAGAAGGCATATGAAATAGCCCATGTATTTTTACTTAACATTTATTAAGAGTTTGGAGGGAATGAAAATGTCATATATCGATACATCTGAAATGACTATGATTTATATTTTTTGTTTTAATAACATAAACACTTCAGCATTCAGAAACTCTTGTTTTATAATGACTACAGTAGATAATCACAAGATAATTTACTCCCCATTAATGATTCAGAAAACAACTCCTCCAAATAAAGTGTAGATTTAAGTTGAGTTCTGGCCAAAGTAGTTACATATTTCAAATTAGACATGTCACACACACCATTTTCCATGTTCTTCCATAACAACTGAATCATATCATGACATTTTAAATGAAACTATGAGAAACTTATAAGGATTTCTTCTTAAAGGAAATGACAAATTAACAACTGGTTAGAAAATATATCAAACACCCTTAGGAAATGCATAATGGTTACCAACTGTACCATATATTTCAGCTGAGTGTAAAAATAATTCACTTTAGTAAGACAAAAATCTATATCTATAACATAATTAATTTATTGTTTACACTATGTAAGATATGTAAAAGTCTTTTTTAATTTTGCCATATTTCTAAACCTTCAAAATAATTATAATGGTTCATCCTCTAAAACCATTACTTTTATGATTATGATACTAACATATTGTGGTGAAAATAGTTTGCATTTAATTAGCTTTAATTGATTTGCCAATTTGTATGATGAGATGAAAAAAGATTTAAAGTAGCTGACAAGTATCTGAAAAAATTTCCTTTTCTATATTTTTCTGTTTTAAGTATCTGCTATCATTTAAATGGTTAAGCTGAGAGAATACTACAGCTATCAAGAAGCAGCTTTACAAATGTCCTGATGATAAATTAAATTAAAATTAAATTAATAAACATATATAAAGACATGATTAAAAAAACAAGCAACAAGTAATACTTAAAAAAAAAAAAACCCAAAAAACACTTGTAGTAATTAATGAAGGAACTTTTTTTTTTTGTTAACTATCACTATATCATAAGCTATCTTCACGTGCATAAATTGGAAATGACATCTTGCAATTCTAAAGGTACGTTAGTTTTCTTCAATGTTGATAGAGCATATTAACTCTTGAAGTGACAGTCATTTCTGATATTTTTTAGCTGAGTATTTTATTTATAATAATGTAAAATAGACCTATTTTATTAATAATATTGTTTTTAGATAAGAAATAATCTCATATAATAAAGGGCTAATATGCAAATCAATCTAACAGCAGAACAACCGGTTGCTATGACATGCACTGACCACCAGGGGGAAGACGCTCAACACACTAGCTACCCCCTGGTGGTCAGTGCACTCCCACAAGGGGAGTGCCACTCAGCCAAAAGCTGGGCTCATGGGGAACAGGCCTAAGATGTCAGATGCACATACCCTGAGGGCTCCTGGACTGGGAGAGTACAGGCCGAGCTGCATGAATTTTGTGCACCAGGTCTCTAGTGTAATATATTAATAATCAAGAATGACAGTTTTTTAAGAGATCATATGGTCTGTGAAAATTATCCTAAAGATATTTCTTCTACAGATTAAAAAAAATGTTATTAAATAGAATGATAAATATATAAATTTAATGCAAAATAAAGTATTCCTTCATGATATTTAAAAATAAAAGTCAGTAATGGATAGACCTAGAGAACATTATAATAAGTGAAATATGTCAGTCAAAAAAGACAAATCCATATGATTTCACTCATATGTGGAACTTAATGAAAAAACTGAAATACCAATCAAAATAGAGACAAACTCATAGATACAGAGCAGGCAGACAGCTCTGGTGGTAGTGGTGATGGGTGGGGAGGGGCTGGGGCAGGTGGCAGTGTGCGTACGTCTAGGGATTGAGCAAAAAAACTGAGAGAAAACAAAGGGATAAATTATTTAAATAAATAAACAAGCACAAATCCAAAATAAGCACTTTAATCCTTCAAATGGTACAAGGTAATACTAACAAACTAGATAAACAAACTTTTTTTTTTTTTTTATAAATATATTTTATTGATTTTGTACAGAGAGGAAGGGAGAGAGATAGAGAGTTAGAAACATCGATGAGAGAGAGTCATCGATCAGCTGCCTCCTGCACACCCCCCACTGGGGATGTGCCCGCAACCAAGGTACATGCCCTTGACCGGAATCGAACCCGGGACCCTTCAGTCCCCAAGCCTACGCTCTATCCATTGAGCCAAACCGGTCTTGGCAAGATAAACAAACTTTTTAAAGTATTATAAGGAATTTCAGAAATGCTACATATATATAATTAGTATGTATCAATTATAAAACAAACTAAATAGAGCACCTCCCTTAATAGTTGCTACATATGATTATTTTCAATTGCATATATTATTTAGTTTAAATAATATACCAACATATGTATTATTGGTTAATGAGAGTCTTTTATTATTTCACACTCTCCTTCAATCATATCAAAATAACTTTTTGAAATGCATATTCTTATATGTAATTTGTATTCCTAGTTGAGAATACAAAATATACTTTGATAATAGCAATGCAAACTACTATAAGCAACTTTTTGGAGAAGAGATTACTCTAGTACATATAGTGGAGAAAGTTCTTTGTCTAGGACAGTGTTCAGCAAACTGAGGCTCACAAGCCATGTGGGGCTCTTTGTCCCCTTGAGTGTGGCTCTCCCACAAAATACCACGGCCTGGGCGAGTCTATTTTGAAGAAGTGGCGCTAGAAGAAGTTAAGTTTAAAAAATGTGGCTCTCAAAAGAAATTTCAATCATTGTACCGTTGATATTTGGCTCTGTTGACTGAGTTTGCCAACACCTGGTTTAGCATATTGTATTTGTAATGCTACTCAAATGGTCTTTTGGAGCCACTAAGAATACTAAATACACCAACAGAAATAATTTTAGAAAAAAGGCATAATTACTAAAATGAATACTTACCTTATTTGCACCTTTAACCCCCAGAAATGTTTGTCCAAGAGGAACTGGTCGAAAACGGCCATCAAAGAAAAAAAGGCCAATGTAGGGATTAACGTGTAAAAATGCAGCAACATCGAGGTAGTTGGGTAAGGTTGCAGAGAGGCCAAGAATCCTTATCATACTCTGTGTAGATTCAACCTATGTGGATTATTTTAATTAATGTATAAAATAGATTCAACCCATCTGGATTTTTATTAAGTTTAAAATAAGTTTTAGTAAATATAAAGTATGAAACATTCACAATTAAAACAAGATCCCCCAAGAAATATAGAATATTAACACATAACCTAAAAGACAGGAAATATGAAAGAAAAGTGGCCTAACTGGCATCAGGGATGATATAAAATAACTGAAATGTATGTTTAGTATATTTTCTGAACTAGAAAAATTGTATTAGTTAAATGTTTTCTTCTTTTTTTTTTTTTCCTAAAAATTTATCAGGGTCACAATAAAATACAGTAAATTCCATAAATGAGAATATAGGCCATATTCTCGTATGACAATGTTATATATCTAGAAAAATAAAACTAAGGAATGGCCAAAAATTATATTCACTTCACAATTAAAATGCATTATTATGATCCCATGATGCCCCTATCAACAACTTCACAGCAGTTTTCTGCTCAGTTGAGAAGACTCAAGAAAAGTGGTCCAAGTGAGTACTATGAATACTTTCAGAATCATCCATCCAACAACACTGGCTTAGGACTTAATCTTTAGTCAATGGTGATACAGAACTAAATTAAAACACAGATTCACAATTAGATAGATATGGATGAAAATTAAAGTACAAATATAATTTAAGAATAATGGTTGCCCTACTTTTTACTATGAATTTGCTTTTAAAGAAATCTTACGGAAGTCAGCAAAAACCCAAGTCCAAACCAACAAAAATGAAGGAATTCTAAATAAGATGACCACACCCATTATTTAAGTAATCTCATTTACAATTGGTAAGAACTTTTTATAGGGTTTAGAGTGATGATTTTTAATTATACAATAGTTCTAGGTAGTACTGGTGGTTATATGAAAGGAAAAAAAATGATTTTTTATTTTAAAATCATTATTTACAACAAAAATTATTAAATATGGTACCCTACAAACACCAGAGATACTTTTCTGCTAAAAATCTATTTGAAAAAGAACTGTTTTTTATCTAAGAATACAATCCTATAATTCTCAATATAGATGAGACTATATGAGAAATATAACATTTTAAATAGTGATAATTTGGAATTTCATAGCCTAAGCCAAATCTCAAAGCTCTACACAATGTATCTATTCACCTAGAAATTGTTAATTGTTAAAAAAAACTGCCAGGGGTCTTTATCCAGCATTTTGTAGGGTTCAGGAATCTGGAGAAGGTGCTGTGTGTAAATTAATCAGGCGTACAGAGATGAAACATAATTTTGGAAGGCATTTTGGGGAGCCAAAGAAGTTTGGCTAAAGGAACCAAGTTTTTTCGTCTCTCTAGATCCTTTGCTTTTTATTAACACAAACTGTCCTAAAGCAAGGTAGATATACAATACATATCAAAGAGTAAGGTTTGGTATACAGAATCTATTGTCAGATTGGGAAAACTGCCTACAGCTGTTCAGGTGTTTGGTCAGTAGGAGACAATAACATGTAGAATAAGATGGCCTCAGCTATCTGGCAGCAAGCAATCATTTATGGATCCTTTTCAGGTTTGGGGAAATACCCTCAGCCATTTCCAACAGGCAATAACATATGTGATTCAGCCCTTGCTGAGTCCTCAAGTTCCATCAACCTTTTGATGATATTCTTGCATTTATGACCTGCTGAAATTAGCTTCCGGCAAAAAACTATAAAAAATTATATTCTACAGCATCCTCTTTATCATTAGCTCTAAAATGAAGCAATAAATTTTTATGATGTTAAAATCTAAGTTTGAATAGTCTCCCTAACTCGTGAAAACAGTTAAGAAGACAATATTAATTCAATGGTGTTAACTTCAACAGATTTGGCCTTTTTTATACTTTTCTCTTTTCCAGATTGCTTTCAATTATCCCTAATACTACCATGCAACTCAGAACCAGAACAGAACTATACTGCATTAGAATAGCTCCCTTAGGCTCTTGTTAGTTACCAATGTTGAAGTGCTATGTAAAACACTGCCATCTACTGTAATCATAAGGAATAAATAAAACAGGTACTTTACTATTTAATAACAATAGTTGCTAGTGCTGTGCTAATACATTGGAAATATAATTAAAATCTAGTAGGGGACACAAATGAAAGTATAATTAATTATAGCAAGTTGTGAAATTACAAGGAAGACAAGTAAGTGCTAAAAATGTGCAAAGAAAGGAAATATAGAGAAGTCAGAAAAGATGTAATTTTATTGAGTGGCACACTCAAAAGAATAGATTTTTCAATAGATGGATGTGTAGAATGATGGAGATATATACTTTTGCATTTATAACCCTTAATCTCATAACTAAAAATATACTCTGACTTAAATACGACTAGTTTCATCTCTGAAAAGTGTCAATAGTGCTGGATGGAAAATGGAGAAGGAACAAATAGTTTTGTGTGGCCGGACCCTATGGGTACTAAAAAATATGTAGAAGTTAAAATTAGATGGGAGAGCCAAGATGGCAGCATAGGTAAGCACCTATACTTTCTGCCTCTCAAAGCCACATGAAAATTACAACTAAAAGGCAGAACTACCACCCAGAACCGCGGGAAAGCTAGCTGAGTGGAAGTTCCACAACTAGAGGTGAAGAAAGTGCATTGAGACTGGAAAGAGGTTTGGAGGCACGGAAAGAGCTGGCACCTGGATGTGTTACTCTTTTAATTGGGAGGGAGATACAAGCTCCTGCTTGCTCTGAACTCCAGTCACTCTGAACTATGAACAACAAAGTGACAACATATCTATCAACAAAGTGACAACGTACCTACCAACAAGTGAAGCTAAAAACCAAATGAATAGAAAAATCTCATGAACCTAATAGACTGGTGAATGTAACAGAATCAGGGGCATGGAAAGAGAGCAGACTGATAGTTCTTGTGGGGAGGGAGCTGTGAGGGGTGCAGGAAGAGACTGGATGAATTGCTTACACCTGTGGATGAGGTCAGTGTATGTGGGGGGGTGGGGGCGGGGAAAGCCTGGAGTGGGGTGGGAACTGGGTGGAGGGGAGCTATGGGGGGGAAATGAGGAACATCTGTAATAATCTGAACAATAAAGATTTTTTAAAAAGGGGGAAGTTAAAATTAGACAGATTAGGGTTTCAATAGTCTCTAATGTCAGCTAAGCAAATTGAATATTTTTCTTAAGATAACAAGCAGCAAGCTATAAAATTTATGAGTATAGTAGTTATGATAAACTATATAACTGGAATCTGAATATATTATGGAAGTGTCAATGTATAAAAATATTAACATATATCTATGTTACATTATATTGCATATTTCTATATCATATTAACATATATTTACATAATTATATTACTTATAATAAACCTATAACATATACTTTTAATATATTTTATATATTTAACTTTATAGGATATATTTATAAATTATATATACAAAATTATACCATTATGCAGTTTTAAATAATTTACAAAATATTTATAAATTTATCATTGATTTAAAATGTACAGGATACACACATCTATTTCCTCCTTCGACTGGGGATACTCAAATAAGAAAGATGTCCCAATCAAATCCCTTGTAAACATGCTAATGACAGGCCTCCTGGTAAATGTACTAATGATATTTATTTGACCTCTAATGTTCTATAGTTGCAGGAATGTCCATATCTTAATAGCTGAGGGACATGTTCTCTCTAAATGGTCAATCTAAATAAACCTGAAATATGGCTTCCTGAAAAATACCACTAAACTACAGAAGTAAAATCAAAACATCTCATGATCAAAATAGTTCTCTTTTGTGTAAATGATACCCTGCATACTTCTTTTGAGATCTCATATGTAAAATACAGGAGAAGCGATTGGGCATGGAGAGGAGAGAATTAAATGAAATTGCTAGTATTTTCCTTTGGTCTACCATGGGTTTAATACTGCTTAGCCAATATTAGATTTAGCTTTGCGATACAGGTTTAGATCAGAAGTTTTCCAGTATTTATTTTAGTTCAAGAGACTTCAATAAAATAAGACTTAAAAAAGAAGGTAGGGTATTTATAACATGAAAATGAAAGAGCCAAAGTTTTCTCCACAGTAAAATTAACTTTATCCCCATGAGCAATACATATTAATATTTTTTTGCATGCTACATTTAAATTTAAAAAGTTATTCAGACCTCCATAAGAAGCTTTTAAGTAACTTTCTCTTACCTGTCGTAAAGTACGTGCCACAATGCTTTCTAACACTGGTCCTCTATCTTCATGTAGTAAATGAACTTCATCAAGAATGAGGAGCTTTACAATTTGTGAAAGAGCTACATCCCCAACACTCTTTCTTGTGACTACATCCCATTTTTCTGGTGTGGTCACCAGCATCTATAAGACAAGAAAAGATAGTCAAATTAAAAACCTGAAAAAGTCATATAGATATTTAAATTTTAATTGTGTCACCCAAAAAGAAATATGATTGGCCACCTATGTGTCAGTACAGATCAAATAAAAAGTGTTAAAAAATAACCCAGAATGATATCTAAATCACTGTAGGCAATGGTCACTTCAACAAGATGTTTCTCTAAGTTGTGATATTAAATAGTTATTTAAAAATTATGTAGTCAGTCATTCAATTGTAGGGTGACATGTACAAGAGTCAAGGTTTGGTTTTTGTTTGTTTTTTTAAGTATCTTACAATGAAAAAAAAATAAGTGACACTATCTTTTAAACCTGCATATTCTCATAATGGCCTTTATTTGAAGAGGGACAAAGGAGTGAACAAAGCATTAAATGGAAATGAAACAGAAACCAAGAATCCACTCTAGGAAGTCACTTGTTTTTATATCTATCCAAATTTAAAGGAAACTTTACTATTGATACTAGTTTTTTTTAAAAAATGCCCTATAATATCAACTATATATGCAGTACTTTACCCAAAAAAGTGATACACATACTACAACATAACTGGCAAATAACAGGAACCCAAACAGTAAGCCACTGGTGATCCAGGGCATATAGTGCCAGGATACTTATGAGAACTTCACATAAGTAGACATTCTGACAAGAAGCTCTGATTATATATCTATTTGCTTTTCACCAGGTGAGTTGTTTGCGTGCTCTAAAAGCATACTGTGGCAGAGAAAAAGATGACAAGATTAATAATATCTTCTACTCTAATAACATTATATTAGGAAATAATCTTGTAAGTGGATAATTCAAAGAACACATGAGGTAGCAAATGGAAACCAAAGCTATTCTTAGCCAGGACATCAGATTATAGACACTGTTACATTATTTTGTGTATCACTAAGAAGTTAAAAAAAAAAAAAAAAAAAAGCACTAGAGAGTAAATTTTTAAAATGTGTCTTACAATTGATGAAATATGACACATTCCGTTGAAAATGTTAGAATCTATTAATAAGCTAAAGAGTAGTTCTCATGAATGTTTGTTAACACATCCATGGTGAAAGCAGTCAGCCTGGAGTTGTTACAAATAACATTCAAATGCTATAGATGTAAACCAGGCAACAGTTTACAAAATTTAGGAAGTCTATCTTCCTTTTAAAACACATAATCACATACCTACTCAATCAGCAAGCTTATAAATAATATGAATGTTTTAATTTAAAGATTAAATCTAAAATGTCACATGGTTTATATTCCAAGGACCTATGTATAATTACAGTTATACTAACCTCTGCTATACACATGTCAGCTCTGATGGATGGCAGTAGCCCCCGTAATAGAATCTGACAGCTAGCGGATTATATCTGCCCCTTAGAACTCCACAACAAATCAGTTAGTTCCAACTACTCCCTTTTCTGTATTTTTTTTAATGTTCCTTCCTCTCTCATCAATTCACATGTAAAACCCAAAGTCCTCTTAAATATCTACTTATAGTTATGTTAAGGATGACAGTCTTCAATTATAAAATGAAAATATATAAATTAGGAAATCTTCAAATATAAAGGTATTCTTACTGCATATTCTTTGTTGAAAAGATATCATGTGGTCAAGCTACAACATGTAATCTTAGTATTTCTATTACATGTTTAAAAACATTCTATACTATTTTTAGTTAAAAATTTCAAAAGCAATATTAAAGAAACAATGTATAATTCAATAAAACATCCTATAACTTTTGAAGGAAGAGAACATGGAGTGCTGAGTAGAGGGGAGAATAAGTTCCTATAATATGTAATTCAAAATCAAACATTTAAGAAAATACTTTCTAGACCACTTGTGTTTACAGCTAGAGTAGAATTCCTTATAGTTCTTTTGGTTGATTAAAAACACTTTCCAATAATCCCAGAACATACATACTGAAGTCTAGTGTCATTGTATAAGCTTGTAAAGGATACAATCCTTTAGTTTTACCTAGGACTTAACTAATTACACATAGAGAAAAATACTAAAATTGTTCATACTGCCATATGTATAAGCTATAAAGACCTTGCTCTCATCATTCTGGCTGCTTGTCCATAATACCCCAGGATCTCAACCCACTAAGTCTTGTAGAACAAGGGTGTGAGATCACTTAACAGTGATTCCTCTTTTGTTCACTCACAAAGACAAGTCCTTAATAGGGGTGTCGAACTCAATCAGAGAAGGGGCCAAAATCTAAAATCCAGCCTAAATCGCAGGCCGAATGGTTTACTGAACAGTCATAAACTGTCATTGTGATGGAAACGCAGCGGAGTGCAGTGATGACAGCGCGGTGCGGGCCACATTGCAAGGCCCGGCGGGAAGGATTTGGCCCGCGGGCTTTGTGTTTGACACATGTGCATGTGAATAACTGGTGAGAGAAATTGGTCCTGTGATAAGTCCTGTTATGTACCACTGAGATAGGGAACAACAGAGAACAGGTTTCCTTGGCTTTTGTAAAGTAGTCTTCTTCATGGGACTGGTAAAAGTACCCTGAGAAAGTTGGGGGGAAATCCTCTCTCATATGACCTTTAACATTTCATAGGCACTTCTCTTTCCTACCACACTTGCACAGCTCAGTTTAGGATAGACTTCTTACTAAAATAAAACACTTTAGGATGTCATATTGTAATACAAAAATACTAAGACCTCAAATGTGATGGGCTAAAAGCATATTCTATAGCTCTTCATGACAATGATTCTAAAAAATACCAATTTTTTTCATCTCTTCAAATAATTCCAGATATTCAATATTAAGAGATTTTACTAATTCAAGAACAATTAAGCAAAAGTTTGTTGGGGATCTACTATTGGGAAGAAGATAAAGAGAGGATTCTAAATCTTAACAAATTATGGCAGAATATAGGCTGATGAAAATGAGCGCATAAGGTAACTAGTTTTCCTTACTGCTTACCTGCTTATATCCAATATTATGTGGGATCTTTCTATTTTACTTAGAAAAAGAAGAAAGGCAGGACATGCATACGATTTAATCACAATCTGTGGTTATTCAAAGAAGAATTTCTCAATAGAAGCTTATGACTAAGTCACTCACTCCATGTCCGTGGTTAGAAATATAAAGAAAAAGCCAAGAAGTTTACAAGCTTATATTTTAAGAAAGAAAGAAAGAAAAAAAAGCCAGCAAAGAAGTAAAATTGGTCAAAACTTTTCCACAATGTTATGAAATATAATGGTCACCTAGGAGGGGGCAGAGGAGGGCAGCTGACCCTATACAAGCAAATGCCACTGACTCAGCCCATAACTACACAGAGCCAAGTGAAATTACATCTTTTTCTGTACTTTTTTTCTCCTCTCTCTCCAACTTCCTACAATCTAACAAATTTTATAGCACTGAAAAGGACCAAACACACTTATATGTTACTGGCTTTTAAGTGCCGGTAGCTTAACAGAAACTTACATAACACTAAAAATGAGGCACAAAAATTAATAAAGGAGAAAAGCAAATTCGGCCAAAGGATTAACCAAAGCAGTATCTGTGATTAGGTATAAAAACTGGCTCTAAGCTTTCTTGACACCCGATTGAAAAACTGGGAGCATTCTTAGAAGATGGCAGCAGAGGAGTTTCTAGTGCTCAGTCACTGCCCCTCAGAAACACCAATTTAAACAACTATTCGTGCATGAAAATAACTTCACAAGAGCTTAGGACTCTAGGTGATGGATTACAGTATGTGGATGAAGCACAGAAATAAGAAACATTGAGTAGAAAAGATAAATTCACATTACCACCATCAACACCCCCTTCCCCCCCACCTAAGCCCAGGCAGCCCAACAGAGATAGCTGCCTTATTGGAGAAGGAAAGTAAATGAGTAACCAATTCACTTCAGACAGCCTGCCCCAGCACCAGGCCTACTTTCCCTTAAGGCCTGTGGTACCTGCCCTGAGAGGCTCCCAAAAACCCAGGTTCCTGGTTCTACCATCTACCTAATGGCTCTAGCAGCCCAAGTAAGATGGCTCCCATGTTCCCAGGCAGAATCCATGGTGCCAGGTTACCAGCAGGCCCTGGGAATCCCAGCCCAGGACATGAAAATGTGCTCAAAATCACTAACAATCAGGGAAATGCAAATCAAAACCACAATGAGCTACCACTTAAACAAACCTGCTAAACCCCACCCCTTTTACCTAAGGTGTCTGTTTTGGGTTGATTTGTGTCCCCACAAAGAGACTGTTCAAGTCCTAATCCCTAATACCTGTACATATGACCTTATTTGGAAATAGGGTCTTTGTAGATGTTAACATGATAAACTTTGCAAGCAGCATTGGTATGTTTAAAAATAAATTTTCTAATTACTTTGCTATTTTTACTTAGTTAATATCCGTAAGAATATGGAACAATCACATGATAGGAAACAGTAACTAAGTGTTGATATAAAACAAACAAAAAATAGAAACCATTAATAGACTATGACCCCCACTCCTCTCTGTGCTTCTCTAACACTATGAAGCATCCTATTTTTTCCCAAAGGAATACTCATGAAAGAAAAGAGTCTCATATAATACACTAGAGGCCCGATGCACAAAATTCATGCAAAAGTAGGCCTTCCTTCCCCCAGCTGCCCTTTGGCACCCGGGACCCAAAGTGGTTTCCCTCTAGCTGCCCACAGGCACTGGAACCCAGGCTTCAGTCACAGCCCTGGCTTCATCCGGAAGGATGTCCAGTCTAATTAGCATATTATGTTTTTATTATTATAGATAATTTTCATTCACTGGACAGATTGTTATGCATCAAAAATTATCATTCTCTTACTACCCTCTCCAACCCAAATATATTAAGAACAAAACAGTGAAAAGCAGTAGTTTATATACAGAAGTATACTTTTCAAAGCATTGTAATATTTTATAGCTTTAAAATCTTAAAAAAGTAAAAATAATTAATAACTAACACTAAGATTTCCATGATTCTTCAAAATAATTTATAGATTTCTTACTAATAAAATTAATGAGATATTCTTTAAATCAGAACTCTCATTACTTCTTAATGGTAAGCCTTCAATGCAAAAAACGTTTATTTTGGCAAATAATTTTTACATTTCATCAGGGATTTTAAAAGTGGTAGCCTTCTAATTACATTATGTATAAACACATGGTGAAAACTATTAAAACAAATCACAAACTAATCATTGTTCTTCAAAATAAAAACTTTCACATTTTAGATTCTAGTCCCTTTGTATGGATATCTCTCTTAACAAAAGGAAGTTTAAAATTTTATTTTGGATATTAATTGCTTAATTAGATAAAATTGGAAATGCAAACTGAAAAAACACACAAGAAAAAAAATACTCAATGTTTATAGAGTTACAAAGGACTGAAAAATCATTACTGCCCCTAAAAACACACTAATTATGTTTGTGCAGTCACTTGAAAAATTAAGCTTAAACAGTCAAGAATCACCTTCAAAATATAAAAGAATAGTATTGTTGTTTTTATTCAGCTTCTAAAATAAGTACTATTAAAAACAAATCCCAAACCAAACAAAGAGGACAACTAGGGAAATAAGAAGCAGCATTATAACAAATAGAATACCACAATGATTTCTAAATTAAATCAGTACAACAGAATATTTATATTTTGTCATTAAGACTGGGTTTTTCAACCTGTTTAAAAACTGTATCCGTACTTAAGTAGCTTAGAGAATAATGATTTCAAAAGATTAGTATTCTTCACTTATTTATGAAACAAATAACGAAGTATTTTAATGAACTAGAAAATGATTTTATCTTCAGTATCCTGATTGTCCTAAAGTATGGCAGAAGTTCAGATCTTTACAAAATCCATAAGTTGAAACAAATCCTTTTGTGCTGATAAAATCTACATTGTGCATCATGTTTTATAAGGCAGCTTAAATTTATGTTTCTTTTTAGTTCTTAATACCAAATAGAACATTGAGTGAGAGAAGATCTGAGGGAGGGGGTGGTGATGATTTATAAGTAAGCTATAAAACTATGCTGTATTTTCCAGAGCAAACTATAATCAACATAGTGATGTGGCAATTTCAATGCCTAGATAGGTAATATAAAGATATATGGGCTGAAGTTAAACTGATTTCTAATATGGCCATAGATCACTGTAGGGAGAGGAGTGGGGGGACTGGAAGAAACTAGCCAACACAAATGCATATATGCATAGCCCATGGACACAGGCAACATGAGGTGAAGGGGGAGGTGGGAGGTGGCAGGGGCAAAATGAAGTGGGGATAGCGGACATCTGTAAGAGAGAGTCCCAAGAATGTCAAGAGAGATTCTCAAGTATATAGCTGAGAACTCTACCAAAATAGGATCAGAACAAAGAAGGCCTAATGTTTGTAAACATTTTCTTAAACTGAAGACCAGAGACTGTAAGACTAAATTCTACAAAAGCAAAGTGGCTTAGCAATAATTAGCTGCTTCTGAAACTGTGACAGAATCTGTACGCTGGAACTATATGCCACCTAACAAAAGGAAAAGCAGGGACACTGCCTCAGCCTCTGTCCTCTGAATTGCCATAATGCTTCCTCCAAACACTCTACTGTCACTGTCCAATAGAACTTTCTGTGAAGATAGTAATGTTCTATATCTGCATTATCTAATTCAGTAACCACTGGTAATTACTAAACAGCTGAAATGGAGCTAGTTCAAATGAGGGAAAGAATTTTCAATTTTATTAAATTTTATTTAATTTTAATTTAAATAGCCACATGTGGCTAGTGATTACTACATTGAAAGCCCTGCACTATAACCCTAATTTAAGAAAATAAAGAATACATAGCAGGTGTGTGTATGTGGTCCTTTCCAACGATCAGCAATCCACTTTGTATGGTTAGTTAATGTCATTAAAATTGTTGTGGACATGTAACTATTGACATGAATAGCTGTTCAGGACACATTGTTAAATAATAAAAAAGCAGGATATAAACAGGTTTTTTGCTTGACTCTATTAAAAAATAGCCAATGCTCAAGAAATCATGTGCCAAGCACTTTCCTAAATAATTCACGTGTATAAAAATCAATTAACTTCAATGTACCACTATGACCATAGTGCCTTATATCAAATATCTTAGCACAAAAATGAGAACATACTTGTGATTGAGCATTTATGTAATTTTTGTTTGTCTATTATTAAATTTGTTATTAATGAAAAAATATGCATTGAAATGAACAGGAAAAATTAAAAAACTAAAACTATTAAAAAGCAATTACCTTAAAATATTGTAATAAATAATATTAGAGTGTTGTGGGTATTTTTTCCTACATTTAAACATTTATAATCTCTTTTGAGTCACTTTAGATTTCATTGCCTTTAAAGCATTGTATTCAGGGGTTCAAATTTAGCAAAATAATTTTTAAAAATAGTTACAATCCCCATTTCACATTTTTATAACTTGTTATCTCTATATTCTATGGTTTCTTAAGATTGCATAGTATTAGGTGGGAAAAGTTATCAAATTAAACTGAAAATATAGAGTCATGTAGGAATGGACATATTATTGGACTGTGCTATACAAATGTAAAACTCCCTTCTCTATTGTATAAACTTAAAATTTTAAACATAGTCAGGTCATTGTGTTAAGTGCACAAATTATGTAAAGAGAACCAACATTTGTTAGAGAAAGTTACTCTATGTAAAAATATAGTTTAATGAAAGCAAATTTAGAATGCTTAAGGGAAAAATCTAAATGATATCAATTCTCTCAAATTTCATAGAGAATATTACAAATTTGATCATATATCAAAGACTAGGGAAAATCCTTTTAATTAAAAGGCACTTTAAGAAATTATTAAAATAGCTCCAGGCAGATGATATTAAACTAATGATGATAAAAGGCAATTCGCATTTAATATATCAAATATAATTATTGATTTTTAGAAAAATTAATTTGGAATAATAAGATTTTACAAAAATGTTATGGAAAAAAAGGCATGAGTTTGGATCAACTTTAAAAAATTATCTATGAAAGGCAACTGGTAAAATTGACACAAATATCGATTATAATGCACTCATCTTTTTTAACCCCAAAATACATTTAACTGAAACCTGGCTTTTTTTGTCATGTGGTTCAATGTACCTGTTATCTGTGGGTTGAATGGTAACACCCAAAAAGATATTCACCCAGAAATTGAATATAACCTTATTTGGAAAAAGGGCTCTTTGCAGATATAAACAAGGTAAAACATCTTGAGATGTAGTCACACTGGTTTTGGAAAAGACCTAAATCCAATGAATAGTGTTCTTAGAAGAGTAGAGTAGGGGAAATGACACCCAAGGAAGAAAGCCATGTGAAGACAGAAGCAGAGATTGGAGGGATGTGTCTACAGACCAAGGAATGCCAAGAACTCCAACAGCCACGAGAAACTAAGAGAGAGATGTGGAAAAAAGTTCTCTATCAGAGCCTCCAGAAGAAACAAACCCTTCTGACACCTTGACTTCGGTCTTCTGACCTCCAGAATTGTGAGAGTTAAGTTTGTGTTAAGTTTCTCAGCTTGTAATAATTTGTTATGGCAGCCCAAGGAAACATTTAACACACCTTCCAATCACATTTTAAATCAATGTTCATTAAATGCTCCAAAAGCTATTATCATCTATTTTCTATCAAACTTCCCTAAATTACCCCATTAATATCTGGGTATTTGGCATTTTATTTATTAAAAGCACTATAAACATCACCTTACTTACATACTACATCCATTAATGATAATCTAGTTGTATATCTAACATAGTTTTTGCCTATTCAGTCATATTATCCTTGAGGGCAGAAATTGTGAATCTTAAATGTTTTTGCTGTCATGCATGACACCTACCCTGTTTCCCCGAAAATAAGACAGTGTCTTATATTAATTTTTTCTCCCAAAGTTGCGCTAGGTCTTATTTTCAGGGGATGTCTTATCTTTCCATGCGCTAGGTCTTATTTTCTGAGGATGTCTTATTTTCGGGGAAACACGGTAATGGAGTGCTATATCCAGAGCATGATTAAGTAACTTCCTATGTGATGAAATAAAAAATGACTAAAAACTTTTTCCTTTAATTAAATAATTCTTATGGAATGTTTTAGGATACTAGGAGACTAGGGGATTCATTTAAATATCCACATATTATTCTCCTCTTACAATAGAAGTCTATCTTACCCTTACGCCCTTTTGTTTCAAAAGAACAATATTTATTATCAATAGACTTGAAATCCATACCAGGAATCTAACTCAAGATACAGCAAAAATTGCAGTTAGAAGGGATACCATAAAATGAAGCCCCACCATAAACCTCTTTAGTAGATGTGGTTATAAATAAAATTCATTAAATTATGTGTGTATTATGTTTTATAGTTACTTCAGATATAAGCATTTAGCAATTTTCACAATTAACTGAAAAAAAAAAAAGGTATTTTAAAAATGTAAGTATGCAAAATACCTGAGTTCGTAAAATTTCACTTTTTGACAACTGCATATCACCAGTCAACTCTTTCACAACGAGGCCCAGTGGCTGTAGACGTTTGCTGAAGTAATTTGTCATTTCAGCTGCCAAGGCCTTCATTGGAGCAACATACACAATCTGTACCAAAGAAACAGTAGCTTGACGAATGAGCAAAAACTACAATGTCATTTGTTTTACAGTAGTCAATACAAGTCATAATTTATTGCAAAATATGATTCTAGCCACTTCTAGTGAAAAATCTTAATAGCAATATATGAAAGGTACTTACCTTTGTTGGATAAGTATACAACTATTAAAAGAACAATGGAATTTGTTTATAAAGCCTTACCACCTGGAAAATTGTTTCTGCTTCAAAGCTAAATGTATTTTCATAGATTTTCACAGGAGTAGTGGGATTTTTATAACACAGAGATTGACTTAATAGTAATTAAGTAAATCAAGCAGCATTCTTTATGTCAGTGGTTATCAACCTTTCTAATGGCGTGGCCCTTTAATACAGTTCCTCATGTTGTGGTGACCCCCAACATAAAATTATTTTCATTCCTAAGACCATTGGAAAACACAGATATTTACATTACGATTCATTAACAGTAGCAAAATTACAGTTATTAAGTAGCAACAAAAATAATTTTATAGTTGAAGGTACAACAACATGAGGAACTGTATTAAAGGGTTGTGGCATTATAAAGGTTGAGAACCACTGCTTTATGTGATTTTATGTACAATAATCCTAAAAGACTTACAAACTTCATATAACATGGACAACGACCAAATATAATTTTTAGTTTTACAATTTTAAAAGCTGTTAGATGGCTTGTTGATATCCTACCTTAAATTCATTCTTTTTGATAACACCTTGTTGAAAATGTTGTCGAATTTCATGCAAAACTGTAAGCATTGCAATGTTGGTCTTTCCAGCTCCAGTGGGGGCACAAATCAGCATGTTCTCATTGGTATTATAGGCAGTCTCAAACACAATTGATTGAATTCTATTAAGTCTTCTCATTCCTTTAAAAGCCAGCTGACCAATCTAAAAAAGATCCGACCCATTATAAGTAATAATGTGACTGACCCATACAAAATGGTAAATATAAACATTTACTTCCCTTGATTAAAAACAATAACACACAAATGACTAATTTGTTCATTCTCCCAAATGTGTCCTATATTTAAATGAAAGTATGTACAATTGAAAGCAATTCACAACTATTATACAATTCTATTGTAATAATGCATTTGGGAATTGCAATTCATTAAATTTGAAAACAATATGATAATGGATCTTTATTTGTATCTTTGTACACAATCATAAGTATAAAACAATATAATAAGTTAATAAGGTAAGGAAACAAAATTAAACATAGGTATCTTTTGAATATATAAATGATGATATTCTAGTTTATTTATATTGAAAATGATTAATGAATGTGCAAACCAGAAACTTCTTAGTGATATAAATCAATGAAAATTTGTTTCAATATCTTATGGATTGTTTTAAATAGCTTTTTGAAAAGGCAGCTATAATCATAGGAATAACAGCTACAGATTACATTTATTCAGAGTTTACACTACAACATACACAATTGTTAGCACTGTGATATAGTCCTTATTTCATTATGAGAAATAAGGACTATATGAGTCCTTATTTCATTATGAGAACAATTCTATGATATAGATACTATTGGTACGTTGTTTTAATAGAGAAAAAAATTAAGACCACATATGCCCTAAACGGGACCCTTTAAAATGTAAACCCTTGTTATCTTTCACCACTGCTATTCTATGTACAATGCTCTGAGATTCTTTGTGATTTTGCACCATCTATAACGTCTTTCTTAACACTGACAAAGGCATCATTATTACTTAACTTCAAGTTCAACTGTAATTTCTGGTTACCTCTAATTCCTTAAGCAATTATTACATTTACTTATTTACACTTTGCCGTATTTAAAATGATTTAAAAAACTTCCATTTCTCTTAGCTGCTAGACATTCATATAACCCTGTTTTTATATTGTCATTATGACACTTAACCACAAATATTGAAATGATTTGTTTAAATGTATATATGGCCCATTGGAGTGAAACTAAGGATTCAGTTTTATTACTCATATATTTCCCTAGTACCTAACCAATTGCTGGGAACATAATAAGTCTGTAAATAAATTTTTATTGACTAATAAATAAATTGAATGAATGAAGGGGAAAGTCTTAAAAACATATGCATTGCATGCTGGGACCGGTTTTGCTCAATGGATAGAGCGTCGGCTTGGGGACTGAAGGGTCCCAGGTTCGATTCCGGTCAAGGGCATGTACCTTGGTTGCGGGAATATCCCCAGTAGGGGGTGTGCAAGAGGTATCTGATCGATGACTCTCTCACCGATGTTCCTAACTCTCTATCTCTCTTCCTTCCTCTCTGTATAAAATCAATAAAATATATTTTTTTAAAAAGATATGCATTGAATACTTATCATCCTCTACAGAAAGAGTAAACTAGAACTAACCAAAATACATATATAGCAGTTTAAAACAAAACTATATTCAACCATAAAAATTTACTTCTTATATTCTTAAAGATAACTGTTAAAGCAAGAAGTAGACTAAAACCTTAGAAGAATATCCTGACAAACAAACCTATTTTATATGGACGTTTACAACACTGTATTAAAGTCGACTCATAACTATTATTATACGAAGGAGATATCCATTTAAGCATTCATTTTCTTAACAAAAAGTTAGAGAGTGTCTAAAATGAGCCATACAATGTATTAGTTGTGATTCTTTTTTTTTTAAAGTGTGTTAGAATTTATATTACATCATTTTAATTTTCTACAGTAAAGATAAACTATGTGCTGAGGTATCCAAGGGAAAAGTCACTAAGAAGAATGCCATTTCAGGTAGAAGAAAAAAATATTAAACACCTAAAGGTAGTAGTGGTGTGATAGAGATGGGAAAGTTGGCCATGACCAAACTATGAAGAACAGACTACATAGAGAATCCTCTAGAAACCTCTGAAGTTTTTCCTAAAAGATAATATAAAGAAATTAGCAAAGAAGTTAAATAACAGTTAACCCAAGTCCACACTGCTAACTGTAGAAGAGATGGGACTTGAACTGTTTGTCTTATTTCCAAATACAAACCACCATCAGATTTATTGTTTAAAATAATATATTATACAATGATTTATTTTTCTAGTCAATTGGTGTCTACATTCATTTCCAAAAAACTGTGCCAAAAGAAAACTTACAATATACTTGCACATATACACTCTGTTAAAGAAACAGCAAGTTACAAAACAAAATTTTTAAAAACTCCAAAAATTTATAAATGATTTCTAACAGTTCATTGTCTACCCTCTTTCCCAGAGTTTATTTTTTTCTCTCATTTTGAATTTATGAAGAATAATGAAATAATTGTCATCATTAAACTTGTTGGTGAAAAAATAAATGTGTAAAGACAGCAATTGGAACAATCTTTTAAAATTATCACTAGAGAACTAGTATATTTCTACTTGTGCCTGAGAGCTAGCTACTAGAACATGAGATAATTAAGCTAAAGTTCATTATGAATAATGGATTTCTCCTATTTGAATAATATTCAAATTATATTCACAAATACCTTAAAACAGAAGAGTGTGTTTATATCAAAACTATTTTACTCCAACTTAAAAGTATGTAATAATAATATTCATTGTTTTATTTATATTATCTAATTAAATGGTGCTAAAAATCATTGCTTCCAAACACTTGTAATTCCTCTAATAAAAGAAATATGTATTGATTTTACGCATTAACGAATGCATAATGTTAAATTGCAACTATTTTTCTAAGCATTTTAGGATTTGCTTTTATTCCGAAAACTGTGTGTCTCATGGTTCATTTATCATAAAGGTTTCATGTTTGGCCCAGATAGTCATTCTAAACATATAAAATTTTCACTTTTAATTGGTCTTAACTAAGCATTTTCAAAATATGCCATAATCAGCAGATCAAAAGTATTATAAATGTTAAAGCTTTCTCCTAAATCTACTTGTCTATATACATTTTGGATTCATCAGACTACAACTAGTAGTGGATCACCACTGACTCATAAGGTAATTCCATAGAATTACATCTATGTATCTAACATCCCTTATCAAAGACTGGCTACATAGGCTGCCCTCAAGTACACAGTGTACTTTTCAAAATAATCGAATGCTATTTACCTGGAAGACCAACAATGTACCCTAAACATACTTTGTTAATTGTTTATAATAATCAAATATAGGTACTTATGCATCCAGTAAATTAAAAAGCACTAACAAGATATCAGAACAATGCCATATCTTCTAATCTAGTATATGTATTGGATGCTTAAGTTTAAAACATGCTCACAGTAAACATTACAATTTCAGCATATATATATTTAGAAAAAATAATACAGATATCCAAGATATACACTGCATGACTTTAATGGTTTAAGTTCCCTCTGGTTTCATATGGTTTAGGTACAAAGTTTGAGAGATGATTACAACTCAGTGGATATGATTAACACACTCGGTCCAAGCTCTATATGCTAGAATCTCATATCTCTAATATTCTTCACAAACCATGCTCCAAACCATAAATCACTTAACAGCCATGGGATTAAAAAAAAAATTTACATGAACACCTTCCTTAACATCCTTGAGTATTCACTAAGTAATTAGTGGAAACAGAGAGATAGGAGAATACATACTATATTTCTGAGGTACAACCAACGATTTGATGATGAGCTAAATGGAGAGAGTGGAAAGAAGTGAGATATATAAAAAATGACTTTTTTTTCCCTTGAGTAGATGGGTGGCAGTTCTATTAATGATGTAAGAAAAGCTAAAATGACAGACTGAGAGAGGAAAAATACATTCTATTTGAAAGGCCCATTACATGTCCAAGGTGATATTTCAAACAGGCAATTGCATCTTACTTTGGAGGTTAAGGATTTTTAAAAATTGCATTTTCAGAGAGGTACAATGACTTTCCCAAAGTTACATAGTCATAGCAGTCTATAACTAAAAATAAACACTCCACTAAGAATAATGAAGACCAAACATCAGACACCTTATTGTTAGGGAAATCTTAATTACTGGGACTACATACTTAAAAATAAACTAGTTCCACTAAAAAAACAAAAAACACAAAACAAAACAAACAAAAAAACAAAACAGAATGTTTAAAAAACCGTGTTAAACAATACAGCTCTGGACAGCATCCAGATTACTTACATAATGTTTTAAAATTTAATATTATACTGTCAGAACACAGCAGACTGCATTGCAGGAAAGGCTCTTAAGGCAATATCCAAAATCCTTAACTTGGTCAGAAAAGCCCTGCCATAATCTGAGTCATGGACTGCAGAAAACAACATTATAAACTTTCAATAATGGGATGTTTGGGGAAAGACAAAGAACATTAGTTTTCATCTGACCTCTTCTTCTTTATGACTTTATCCTTAGGAAGCAAAGAAACCAGAAAACAAGTAATCATTTATTGACTCTGTTAAAAAATGGAATTAAAAGTTCCTTTCCAACATGGATTAAATCATTACTACTTATTTCTACATTCCAACCTCAAAGTCTAAAATAAAACAGTTAAGTCCAAACATCTATCACATACAAGGTTCCAACTGAAATGTAATTTCTCAACTTTTTTTTTTTAAAGATTGACAAACACTTCCCCTGATGACATGAAATCATTTATATTCTCGAAACTGCTAAATGATAAATATAAGGAGTTATTTTCCTCTGGAGTCATGGTTGGCAAACTGGCTCGTGAGCCACATGCGGCTCTTTAGCCCCTTGAGTGAGGCTCTTCCACAAAATACCATGGCCTGAGTGAGTTTATTTTGAAGAAGTGGTGTTAGAAGAAGTTTAAAAAATTTGGCTTTCAAAAGAAATCTCAAAAGAAATTTCAATCATACTGTTGATAGTTGGTTCTGTGACTAATGAGTTTGCCGACCACTGCTCTAGAATATGAGACTACAAAGAGTTAGGACTTATGTTTTTCATCTTTGTCTCCCTAATACCTAGCATAGTACCTGGCACAAAGCAAATATTTAGTGATGCTGTTTTTCCTGTATTTGCTTTAACTAAATCATAATGGTATTAAGTCATAATACCATCTTTGAGCTATATCATTGCCGTTTTTTTATAAATTAATACATAAGACACTTTGTGTTAAACACAATGACTATCTCTAGAACAGGAGATTGGTATAAATTTTTCTGCTCACATTATTTAAACTTAACAGTTGTTTTCCATCAGATATTATAAATACTAGCCAAATTACCTTTCTTCTATACTCATTCACTGCAGTTTCCAGTGAAAAGAGTTACCTTGAAGTATATCAGTTCCTGTTACATTTGCTCTGGGAATACCCCAAAAAAGTGTTGTTGTTTCTTTTAATATAATTTTTACAATTTTAAAATCCTCCTGACACTAAGACAGCACTTTAGAAAAAAATCAGTAAAAACCATGCTTATTTCTTTGCATCAGGTGTGTAAGAATCATAGGAAACTCTTGGGACATTACAGTGGAAATAGGGATCCCCTTTTACCACAGATAATAGGATTCTAGGTCAGTGCTATTCATATAGAAATTATGTTCAACTTAGTGAACTGTGCCAGCATTTTTAAAGAATACAATGTGAAAGAAAAAGAAAATAGTACAAATGTATCACATATGATAAGGGTAAATACTACTTCACGAAAATTTTATTTGTGTTTGGGTTATACTTAATTACAATGGAAAATAGTTTTTTAACGTGAGCTGTAATAAAAAAGTTGGAAATCCATTGTTAAGATACCCACTTTCCAATGAATACTAATGCATTCTTTCAAAATGTGGCAAATTTCATTTAAAGAATAAAAACCTTTCTTTCACAAATGCTTACTTACAACCTTGGGCTTAGTAATTTCACTTTTTTAGAATACACTCAAAACATACTTGCACATCTGCAAAACTGTGTATGCAAAAGATTACTCATCAGAAAATTGTTTGTGGTAGCAAAAACTAGAAACAATCCAAATGCCATCAATACACTACCACTTGAATAAATTAGGGCACAGCCACACAATGGATTGTATCAGCCATAGAACAGAATAGGAATGTTTTCTATTTACTGAGATGAAAAGAATCTCCTTATGTGAAAAAAAGCAAGATGTAGAACATTATATATCCTAGCTTTTTTTCTTTAAAGTTGGTGGGGTAGGAAATAAGAAATAAGAATCTATATTTATATTTGCTTGTAGACATTCACACATAAAATACATATGATCTAAATACAATGATTATTAATGGAAAGCAGATGGGGAACAGAGATAAATAAGAAAAAAAGTTTGCTACTTAAAGGTTTCTAGTTTTTGAAATGTGACCATTATCTATTAAAAAAAAGGAAAAGAAAAAAGATACACAAAAAAACACAACTGATTCTTTTAAGAAATAGTAAAATTAAAGAAGCATCTGATCAAATGAAAAAGCCTACGTGAGCTCTCAAGCATTATAAAAGTATTATATTAGAAAATTCTCGTTATTCCTAGAGTTTTACCATCCAAAGACAAAAAAGTAAATTGGATTACTCTTCTAACAACCCTTCAAATTATTTTAAATAAGTCCTTCCACTTACTGTCTTGAACACTCTCCTTTTTGGTCATAATATGGCTGATTCTTCAATGGCTTTTCCCAATTAAAAATTCCAGAATGGATCATACAGCAGGTTCAGTTGCTACCCCCAGTACCTATGGCATTAAACCTGTGGCCTCACCGAAGCCTCTATGTCTTCATCGGAGGACCAGATCTGTTCTTAAGTGCAAGCCTACACTATGTGCTGCTGCTACCCAAAATGTACCCTCCCATTCCTTCAGTGTACACTGAACACTGCCTCCAAGTGGCAAGCTGTGAGGGCTTGTTCTCTGTCCGTAAGAATTCATGGTGCAGCAGGTGACTCTGGACCACCAGGAGCCTGTTTCTTGGGCCTCCACTCACCTCTGAACTACACACTTCCTTCCCCAACCTTTAAAGGAACCAGGAGAAAACCTGACAGGACACTTCACTGATTATCCCAAACAAAAACTAGATACCGTATTTTTCGGTCCATAAGACTCTCCGGACCATAAGATGCACCAGTTTTTAGAGAAGGGAAATGAAGAAAAAAAGATTCTGAAACAAATAGTGTCCTAAAATATTTTATGTGCATTAAAACCCAACATCACAGTCATAAACACATGTAATCAACCCTGTAAAGTAAATAGCAGCATTTAGAACCATTTTAGAGCCGGGCAAGCACACAGAGACCACACAGAGCCGGGCAAGTAAAAAAACTTTTTTTTTAAAGTATATGTGTAGGCTATATTTGGACCATAAGACGCAGGGACTTTCCCCCCCCCACTTCTGGGGGGGAAAAAGTGCGTGTTATGGTCCAAAAAATACGGTAATCTAAGACAAGAATAGTGGACTGATATGATATAAAAACACATAACATTATCTTTAATGCTCTTACATTACTAACAAACACTGAGATAACATATTCCCAATTATCTACATTGGCAAATAAATTGTTCCTTAATCCACTTACTAATGGTAATAATGACTGTTAAAAAGCATTTCTATTGAACACTTATTAGATACTAGGCTTGTTTTAAATGCTTTCAGGGATTATTTCATTTTACACACAACAAATCCTCTGAGGTAGGTCTTTTATTATTCTTATTTAAAGATGAGAAAACTGGGACATGGAGAGATTAAAGATCTGCCATGGATAAATAAATGGACAGTACATACACAAGGCAAGGACTGGAACTCAGATATGCAATACCTAAGTCCAAATTAAAAACTTGTAAAGTTTACTGATTCCATTACACTTAATCTTTATACTTTATGCAGACTTTTTAATCACGTAACTTAATTTTATCAAAATATAAAAATACTAAGTCAATAAAAATACTGACCATTCTAATAATCGAAAAACTGCAAAATAGAAAAATAATTTTTATTTATCTGAATATTTAAGACTTTTTTTAAAAAAATTGACTATTTTTTGTAATTTTTGTATCTTCATAATCTGTACAATAAAAGCCTAATATGAAAATTGTCCTCTCTACCAGGAGTTTGACTGCTCGCTATGATGAGTGCTGACCACCAGGGGGCGGCACGGAACATGGTGGGCATCAGCAATGCAATGCTGGCAGTGGGCGTCAGTGGAGGCTTTGCAGGCTCCAATGGGCCCCGATGAGAGCAGGACTGCGGCGGGATGGTGAAGCAGGTGAGCAGGCGGAACCAGGCCAAGGCAGGTTCGAGCCGGGCCCAATTGCCCCACAGACAACAACCAGCGGTGGCTTCTAGGTGCTGAGGGAGATGAGCGGGAGCCTAATGACTCAGGCAGAAAGGGGTGTGCTATCCAGGACCCAGAGTTCAGCTGGAACCTGCCCTTCCATGACAGACTCTCGAGCTTCGACTGCTGGCCAGGCATAGAGACCACACTCATGCAGGAATTTCATGCACCAGGCCTCTAGTATATTATATATGTCACGTATAAATGATTAACAGTAATAAACTTACATATCATTTAACCTAAAAATTCTATTTCAAAAAATTTATCCAAATTAAACGAACTGAAATAAGAAAGCCAGATAAATAATCAAGCACAAAGATATTTGCTATATTACCATTTATAATATTATAGAATTACAGTAGTTAAATAGAAGAAGATATACATGTTAGTACATATACACTTATAGACAAATGCACCTGAAAAGAAAAAAGGTATGCCACAGAATAGTAAAATAACTAATTAAATATAGTTTGTTAATACAAAAAGATATGAAAAGATACATATATCAAACTGTTCCACTGCAGATGGTATTATAAAGAAACTTTCATGCTCTATTACATTTTAGATACTACATTTTTGTAGTGAATGGATTTTATAATCAGCTCTATAAAGTACTTTTCCATTTAGATAAAAAAAAATATTTATCTTAGGAATAAACAAAAGGAGATCTATAATTCAATATTGTCAGAATGTTTTAAAAACAATAATTATTTATTGCTTTATAGCAATACCTAATGTTTTAATATAAACTCCAAATTCCTGATTCATCTTGTTCTTCATTATGTCATAAAAAGAGTCCTATATCTTCACCAAATAACAAATTTCCAATGTGAACTCCCACTTGAAAATGCACTGAGAAATTAATGCATTCTGTTAATTAAGAGACAAGAAGTGCATGGCCACTGTTGATTTCTCTTTACTGAAGATTCATGTGCTTTAATGTTTCATGACAATAATTCATTTGAATCAATCTGGGTTGAGGAAATTACATTTTAGCAACAAAAGAGAGAGTAATCTACTATTAAATCTTTGAAAGAAGTGAGATTGTAAGATTTTATGAAAATAAAATGTAAAATGAAATCGAGCCATATTTTATTACAAAAAAACAATAAGAAATCACAATGCATAATTCATAAATCTTTCTTTCATATTATTCAATGGAGTGCATTTACACCATTTAAAAGTGTAACCAAAAATATTTAACATGCCCACAAATGTTAATTCTTGAAAATTCTCTCATACTGAAAACATTACACCCAAGAAGCATAATGACAAAAAAAAAAACCAACTAAATAAATAAGTAGTTGGCCCTTCTATTGATATATTCCCTCCCTGACAACAAAATGATAAAAATAAAAGCTATTACTGCTTGTCCTTGGAGAGAAAAGCAAACAATAGCAATATCAAGTTTTATGAGAACTTAATGCATAATGTGAGTCAAGAGGACACTAATTTCCCAGGTATGAGTTAAGGCTTGAGTGCTAAGGAAAACTAAATAAGTCTTGTGAGGGGGGGGAAAAAAGACAAAACTTAGGCTACACAAACATAATAAACTCCTCTGATAAAACAACAAAATTGCACACGTTTCTAATTCAATATGTCAGATGTCACTCTGAAACACCTTCACCAAGCTGCTATGCCAACAGTCACAAGAAGACAGTAAAAGACATGGTTGGAGCAAAGCTATGGGGTTGATTGGGCTAGGTTTGGTTTGCTTTAGACAGAAACACCATAATAAGTGAGGGCTGGTTTCACAAAACCAGTATTATAATTATGTATACAAACTTCAGAGGCTTAAAGCAGAAGTGAAAAGCTAACAATCCGGTACTTTCTATGAACTTAATGTATTATTTTCGTAAGGGGACTGAAGTCATACTGACGTGTACTATGTCTATCCCTCCAGGATTCACTGTAAGTGTTGTAGCTTATTTCTTTGGCACTGCAGTCTACTTGGCCCAAATCGTGGGACCTGCCTTATAAAAAACAGCTGCACTTCTAAGCATGGCAATAAAACAGAAGCCAAAGAGTCTCTGTCAAATTCTGTTGACTCCCACATAGAAAATGTCATTTTCAGTTTCTTGGCTGATATTTATGGCAATAACTGGTTTCAGCTCTGACTTTAACCTTTAAATTATTTCCACCAGCTTGCCTGAAATCTTTTAAAGAGAGTAAAATGTTTGAACTTAATGTGGTCAAGCTCACAAAATGTTACAGATATTATACTATAGGTAATTTTTAAATTTACATCTTTACAGTACATAACTTTAAACTTTCCAAAACTAATTAAATAAAGCAAGAATGTCATTTTAAATGTACATCTCCTTAAACAAGAAAATTTAACTATCAGAACCCTCAAGGGAATTGATCCACTTGCATTCAATCTAACCGTATTTGAATAATTTATTATGAGATCAAGTTAAGATTTCATTTAATATAAATAACATAGTAAAAACACATTATATAAATGAAATTATTAATGACTTATTTAGAATAGTCAGTTCAACAGACAAATTTGTATGTGTGTGTATTCCAATATTCCAATGCTTAACAACATACATGGTATTGCTTTCCTGAAGAAGAAGTATTTAGAAATACCTACTTAAATTGGTACATTTAAAAATTTTATATTTTAAAATATAATTTGATGTCCTTAACTTATTTCCATAAAATAATCTGAAAATTATTTTTATTGGGAAAATAAGCAGTAAACTGGACTTATAAATTGCTATCTTAAATTAGAATGTACTACTTATTTTCCCAGATGAGATCTGAAGCTCACTTGGAAGGGTTTCAAATATACTACACCCACTACTCAAAAGAGTAATATAAGGACCAAGACAATGTCTGCTGGAGAGGAACTCAGCTGAGGGTTTGCTGAGGAAGCCAATGTTTGAGAACGAGTTTCTCATACTTGGGGTTCAGAAGTAAAATAAGAAATATTTATCAATTGAAATCAATCCAGAAATATCACAAATGACAGACTATTTAAGAAGATAGAGCAAGGAATAGCAACTATGGCCACAGGGCCAAATCTGGCCAGAAGCTCATATATATTTTAATTCTTTTAGGCCCGTAAACAAAGAATGGTTACTGTATTTTGAAAAGATCATATATAATAAAGAGTTAATGTGGGGGGGAAAAACAGAGAACAATATTAACTGGCGAATATAATGGAATCAGAGGTATGGAAGGGAGGTGAACTGACGATTTTCGGGGGGAAAGGGAGTAGGGGGTGCAGGAAGAGACTGAACATAAACTGTGTACCTATAGATGAGATCAATGGGGGTTGGAGGTGGAAAGGGCAGAGGGTGGGGTGGGAACCTAGTGAAGGGGAGCAATGGAGGGAAAAAAAAATGAGGAACATTTGTAATACTATGAACAATAAAGATTTATTTAAAATTAAAAAAAAAGAGTTAATGTGCAAATGGATGTCACACCCTCACATCATCACACCATAACTGCTCAGACACTCAACAACGGGGAGAGAGGAAGGGGGACAAGCCAGGCACATAAGAGCTTGCAAGAGAGGGATGGGGACCAGCCAACACAAATGAGTTCACAAGAAAGGAATGGGGAACACCCAGGCTGCAGACGGGAGAGGGACATGCCGCCCACCCCACAGTCCTGAGCACCTGCAGCTGGAGCTCAGGAGAAGCCGCCCACCCACAGTCCCGAAGCTGCAACCAGCCTGGGCAAAGCTGGCCTGGGTCCTAGGTGCCTATGGCCGGCCAGAGGGAGGGAAACATTTAGGTCCCAGGTGCCTGCGACCAGCTGGAAGAGAGAATCCTGGGTCCCAGGTGTGGGGTGAGGCAGAGGCAGTTAGTGGCTATCAGACCTGCAGGGGAGTAGTTAGGGGTGATCAGGCAGGTAGGGGAGCAGTTAGAGGCAATCAGGCAGGCAGGCAGAGGTGGTTAGAGGCTATCAGACAGGCAGGCAAGCAGTTAGGAGCCAGCGGTCCCGGATTGGGAGAGGCAGTCGGACATCCCTTGAGGGGTCTCGGATTGCAGGCCTGGCTGAGGGAACCCCCCCTTCCTATGATGCACAAATTTCATGCACCGGGCCTCTAGTATTTTAATAAAAAGGAACAAAATAATGACTATTAAACAGAGACCCTATGTGGGTCTAAATAATTATTATCTGCCCCTTTATAGAAATAAATATGAATGAATACTTACTTAGAAATAAGCATGAAAGAAAAGTGAGAAGCCCGATTAATTCATTATATAGACAATGAATGCCAATGCTTTTACATAAAAAAAAAAAAGTATAGTACTGAGTATAGAAAATGAAATAAATCTTAATGATAATGCTTATAAGGACTGGTAAGATTTAAAAAAATATATATGTATATAATTATTAATTCCACAGGCTCTCAGCCCTGGCTGCATTTCAAAATCACCTACAGAGTGACAATATAAACTTCAAAATATAGATTTATTGGCCCTTCCCAAGTAATTATGACAAAATATAGGCCAAAACATTTGGATTTTGAAAAGTTATACATGTAATTCTAATGCCCAGAATGAAACCCACTAATAAAGTTTAATTACAATTTTGGTCTACTATAAAATTTTATTTTAGAAAAGAACTTAAAAATGTAACAATAAAGAATTGTAGTAACAGCATAAAATGGCATATAATACTTTATGGTGAGTAAATATAATGCTAAATATTTATGTCTATTGACATAGAAAGATATATGTGATGACATATACAAACACACACAAATATATATTATATAATTCAATTTTTAAAAAACAAAATATACACACTCACATATATATATAAATGGAGTCAATTTTGGCTGGCTGTTATACTTTATACTGCTCTTTTTACTTGCCTATAGGATATGGTATTTCTGAATGACTATTCATATACAAAAACAAAGCAATTTAAATTTGGTAATAGAAAAGATTAAATAATATATACACTTTGAACTAAATTAAGAAATGTTTTCTTTTGAAATAAATCAAAAGTGGCAAAATTTTAACAACTGGTAAGTTGAAACAGATAAAGAGGGTATGTGGAGAATTCTATTCACACAACTTTTTCATAGGTCTGAAATTATTTAAAACTTACAACCTGAGGGGAAATAAATAAGAGTCCCCCCTTCCACAAAAATTATTACATTTTATTACAAACTGACCATTTGATATGTCAATAGAATACATAAAACCTTTAAATCATTTTAATTAAGCCAGTTTATATAGCTTGAACCAAATATTAGTTGAAAGAACCAAAATAAACATGAAGTACACAGAAATAAAAGTACATAAATGTTTAATGTATAAAGGAAATGTATATACATATGCAGTTTTTAAAATTTAAACACTCCTACTATACATCTTTAGTAACCAACTGCTTATGTCTCTTCATTGTATTGGTTAACTGACCTTGAAAAAGAATTTTTCCAATTCAAATCATTCATAAACATACCAAGCATCAAAAATATCAACTCTATAAGATGATTATCTCACCTCATCTAAGTCTTGGATATAAACTGGTTTCTCCTCAAAACCAATTGGCATTGGTTCACTGTGAGGAATCTTCACTTCTTCATACATCTTGTTATTCTCTCTTTGGATTCCTTCTGGCAAAATCATCTGTAAACATCAAAAATTAAAATTCAATAATAAAAACAAATGCTCTATCATAAATATTATTTAGAGAGAGAACACTACTGGTTTTACCAAATAGCACTAAAAAATAAATTTAGCTACTTTAAAGGAAAGGAAGGCTAATCAAATAAGCAAGCAAACAAACAAAAAACCATATACACACAAAGCGTTCATGTATTCGGTATCTCCTACAACATATGAACCATTTTATGTTGATGAATCTTAAAGTATACATTAATTAGATCATATTCTGGAAGATCACTGTACACACAAAGGTAGAAAAAATATCCAATATATAGTGTAAAGTTTAATAAAAAAAAAAAAAGCAATGCATTTGCTAAAATTAAAAAAAAACACAAGTTGCATATAATGAGAGAACAGATATTTTTTTAAATATCTACTATGTGTGAAGAACTTTACATACACTACATTATTTCGTTTTCCACAGTATTTTTAAATATAATTTAGCATAGTATAGTCCACTAGTATTAGAGTAACAAAGGAAACAGGGAAAATCTATGTGCCATTTCCTCAAATAGACATATTATCTCAAAGTGGTTAAACAGCAGTGACATACCTTTGCACCAGCAATGAATGCTGATGTTTTCATGGCTTCAGCCTGGGAATCATAAACATGGGGATAACGTATTTTTTCAAAGTCCATGTCCCTCTGCCTGCTCAGAATTGGAGCATTTCTAGCATTCATAAGTGCCTGCTCCCTTTAAATACAAAAACAATAGACTAAATCTGAAATTTTTATCTTGCAACAAAAAAACATACAGTATTAAACCAAGATCACTATAATAACTATTTTAGGTAGCCTTTCATTACAAAAGAGAATAAAACTATAAAAAGGAAGATATTAGCAATCCCAAAATTTTCTGTGAAATCACACAGGAGTCAACACATTTTTAGGTAACATCGTATTTATAATTTTGTTTGTCACAATCCCAAGATGTTTATAAATTAAAAATGGGTTTCGATATTTAAAGAGCAAGTATAATAATGCCTTCATTTAATTTTTCTCCTTTCTGCTTCTAAGTAATAATAGGTAAAAAGTATTCATTACGCTAGGAAAAGAAACAAATAACACAAAAAAATTGTGTAGGCTTCATAAATATTAACCTAGTGGTATGTGCACAGCGCCTAAAAATGGTGTACTTCTTAAACTAAATTTCTCACCTATCTAGAAGCAACAAGAATATTCTAATTAAGCAGATCACTGCTTTCTTATCCCATAAAATTATTTTTCATATAACAAAACTCTTTTCTTGTAAGAAAACGTGACTAGAAGAATAATATAAATTTGAAACTAAACTACAAAATGATAATGATATATAAATTACAACACAGCATTTTTTTTCATCTGCTGGCTTTTATTACCTATGTATCCGCAATTCCTTAGGATCGAAGTTTATAAGTCCTTCTCCAGAAATTTCACCATCTTCTCCAGCCTTTTTTTCTCGTCTCCAATTTCTTTTTTCTTCTCGGCGATACTGTTTCATTAACTGCTTTTCTTGTTCAGACTGAATAGTAACTTGACATCCATAACTGGGTTTAGCATTTTCTCCTAAAATTTTCTTGCAATTGTCTACAAAGCAAATTTAAAAAATCATATTTGGCAAATTTAACTTTAACACCATTTTGCTCCTCACCAAAACCTAAGAAAGCATAATGTTCTAACAATTCATTTTATTTTTAAAAACTGGCAAATTCATTTGTATGTTTTAAGGAGAGTTTTTAAAAATCACAACATCTAAATGATATTACATAGTAGCTTAAGAAAATTCAGCAGATATTTTCTTCCTATAGATTAAACAGTTTAATGTTATAAATTCTTACATATAACATCAGAACCTAAAAATTCATTTTGAAATAAGTTCTATGCATATAATTTCAATGCATAACTATCAAACTAATTGTCATTTCCTGTTACATAATCTCTATATATAAAAGCCTAAGTGAACGTTATGACCAGATGACTGGCCAGTAGCTATGACACACACTGACCACCAGGGAGCAGACACTCAATGCAGGAGCTGCCCCCTGGTCATCAGTGCACTCCCATAGGCATCCTCCCACGTCCCTCTTCCCGGTTGGCCAACCTCCTATGAGACAGCCCTGATCGGACCAATAGCTGGCCAGGCCGAGGGACCCCACCCATGCATGAATTCATGCACCAGGTTTATAATAATCAAATAATTCTTTCATTATATATCATATATGTGTAAAGAAACATGTTATTTACCCATCAGATATGTCTTCCCAATGTAATAGGCCTTACTGTGTTAAGTTACTCATATGTTACTACTTATTTATCCATGAAAGAAAATTTGTTAATATTAGCTCAGGATATAGTTAGAAGATAAGCAAGGTAAATTTAAAAAAAAGAGGATGGGAGAACCAAGATGGCAGCTGCCTCTCACAACCACATCAAAATGACTACTGAAAGACAGAACAACTATCATCCATAACCATGGGAAAGGTGGCTGAGTGGAAGTACTACAACTAGAGAGGTAAAGAAAGTTTGATTCTGGTCAAGGGCATGTACCTTGGTTGCAGGCACATACCCAGCAGAGAGTGTGCAAGAGGCAGCTGATGGATGTTTCTCCCTCATGAAGAAATGTTTCTAACTCTATCCCTCTCTCTTCCTCTCTGGAAAACATTAATAAAGTATATTTTAAAAATAAAAGAATGCAGCATTCTAACAGTTTCCACACATACTCTGAACTAAAAAAAAATTAAATTGCGAAGTCCCACAATCAGATATTAAGCAGAATTTTAAGAACACAACTAATGACATTCACTTATTAAAAATGAATGTCAAAGATGTGTGTGAAACTGAATACTTTTGGTGACATACTTAATGCTACATTAATGTTATTAATATTTTAAACAAATGTGATAGTAACAAATTCCTATTATACACACTTGTGATTTTATTCTAGTAAACAATGAAATTAAAAGAAGAAAATGTGTCTACCTCAAGAAGAGCAATATAAAGCTACAATCAGACTGTACAGAATGTGTTCTGTGAAATTGAACATAATCCTATATAATAAAATGCTAATATGCAAATCGACTGAACAGAGGAATGACTGGTGGCTATGACATGCACTGATCACCAGGGGCAGATATTCAATGCAGGAGCTGCCCCCTAGTGGTTAGTGCGCTCCCACAGGTGGAGCAATGCTCAGCCAGAAGCTGGGCTCATGGCTGGCAAGCACAGCACCAGTAGCGGGAGCCTCTCCTGCCTCCAAGAACCCTGCGGGGGGAGCAGGCCTAAGCTAGCAGGCAGACACCCCCCAGGTTGGAGAGGGTGCAGGCCAGGCTGAGGGACACCACCCCCACCACGTGCACAAATTTTGTGCTCCAGGACACTAGTTAGAAAATAAAAAATAAAAGTTGATGAGTTTGAAAAAGGGTGTTTCATTTCTAAAGGATCAAACACTTTTTAAAAATTCCAAACTGTGTACAAGGCTATCAAGAAACTTTCAGATATAGAGCAGAAATGTTTTCCTGATTATCATTTAAAACCTGAGTTTGGCATCAGTTGTGCCAGAGTAAGTCAGGCATGTTTATAGTTTTGGCTCCCTAAACAACTCTCTGGGGTTTAACAATATATGTAATACATGGCAATATAAACGTTCAAGTCTCTAAGTGTGGTAATTATTGCAGTTAAGAAGGAGACTTGCTTCCTTGCATGTATGCTTAAAATTTTATATTGGATACTCAGGATATCTGAAACTGCCAGTCACTGTTCAGGAAAAATTTTAAATGTAGGGGTGTGTGTGCTCATACATGTGTGTAGAAAATTATAATGAGAAGAGAGAAAGACAAAGATGGGGAGGGGAAGTAAAATATTAACGACTGGTAAATCTACATAAAGGGCATGTCCAATGTACAACCCCTGTATCTTTAAACAGGTTTGAAAGTTTTCAAAATAAATAGTTGGGAAGAAATTATAATATTACTTGGCCCATACTAATGGTTATGTGTATTTGCTTTTAAAAAATGTTTATCTATTCAAATCTTCTGCTAAAAAGAAAACCTAAGCCATAAATAAACATAAATAGAATCTTGGCCATACTACCCTTTTTTAGGGCACTGATATTTGTTTAATAGATTGCCATATCTAAAATCTACTTTTGAAAGATGTTAACAGTAAATTATATAATAAAACAAAGGATATTAAGAGTATAATTATATTAAAATGATTTGCTAACCAATGCAAAACCTTTAAATTAGAATCACCACTAAATTCTTTCTTACCTTGAAGAGCCTGAAACTTATAGTCATTTGAAGAATTAAGAAATCTATCCACAATTGTAATTCTGTTCTGAAGAAGCTTCTCAATAAGTTCAATTCCATCAGGTCCCAGCAGTTCAAATAGCTTATAAGGGGAGAAAATCACAACATGTTACCTCAAAATTAACTTTTTAAAGTTATTAATATCCTAATTCCACAGAGTCCTACTTAGGAAAAAAAAAGCTTTACAAAACAATTTAGAAAAGAAAAGTAACTTCATATTGCTAAGGAGCAACAGTTACAGAACATGACTCAATTTTTAAAAATAATTATGGCTTACATATAAAACTCTACATCACAGAATATTAAATCTGTACATTTGGTTTTTCTTGACATAGTCAAATGAAATTCTAAAATTAATTTGCTTTTTTAACATACTGTTCTAGTTATCTCAAATAGAGTACCATTTTTCTTTTCTTTTTTAAAAAATATATTTTATTGATTTTTTTTACAGAGAGGAAGGGAGAGAGATAGAGAGCTAGAAACGTCGATGAGAGAGAAACATCGACCAGCTGCCTCTTACACACCCCCTACCGGAGATGTGTCCGCAACCAATGTGCCTGCCCTTGCCCAGAATCGAACCTGGGACCTTTTAGTCCACAGACCGACGCTCTACCACTGAGCCAAACTGGCTTCGGCAAGAGTACCATTTTTCTTACAACTTACTACATAACAGTTATCTTTAAAGTTAAAAAATCTGAATGTTGCCGAAATCGGTTTGGCTCAATGGATAGAGCATTGGCTTGGGGACTGAAGGGTCCCGAGTTCAATTCTGGTCAAGGGCATGTACCTTGGTTGCGGGCATATCCCCAGTAGGGGGTGTGCAAGAGGCAGCTGATCGATGACTCTCTCTCATCTATGTTTCTGACTCTCTCTCTCCCTTCCTCTCTGTACAAAATCAATAAAATATCTTTTTTTTAAAATCTGAATGTTTTAATCATGAAATGCCAAATTTTCAGTGTTTAATTATTATTAAATTATTTTATTAATAATTTTCAATGCTTATTAAATCCAAAATCTACAGCACAGTACTGCAAATGCTTTATTTAACTTCATAAAAAGTCTCCATACATATCCTCCCCAACTATGAAGAGCGGCTGCCAAAGATTAAGTTGATTCCAGAGTGAGAGAATGACTTTTAGGATTCAGAGACTTTCAATTACAAAACTCTATGAAATAACTGTTGCAAAAAGCCTACATGTTTACTCAGGTACAGTTTGGGATATTACTTTTCTCCTATCTAGAAATATTATACTCTAATTTTGCATGTAAAGATTTTATCTTTACCAAATTCTATTCTCAGAGATTCCACACAAATAAAGTCACTATTAAAAGTAGAAATTTAGCCCTAGCCAGTTTGTCTCAATGAATAAAACATTGGCCTGCAGACTGAAGGGTCCCAGGTTCGATTCCAGTCAAGGGCACATACCCCGGTTTCAGGCTCGACCTTCAATCAGTGGATGTACAGGAAATACAGTGATTTCAATTCTTATCATTGATGTTTCTCTCTCTTCCTCCCTCTCCCTCCCTGAAATCAATAAAAGTGTATTTTTAAAAATGAAAAAAATAGAAATTCATGTTGAATATATATATGAAACATTAAATGTTTAATAAATAGTTTATTCTTGCTGTTCTTTTTACTGACATTATCTACACACAAGGCCCTTCTTCTTCCATCTAGCCTCCAATGATGGAATAGCTCTTCCTTCAGGCAAAGCATCATGGAAAATACTGGGGCCCCATTCACTCTCACCCTGGCTCTCACAGTCCTGATTCCATACAAGGAGAGGCAAGCCTTCCCCACTTCCATGGAGTACTCAGCCCTAAAGCAAGGCTGTCACTCAGAGGGAAGCTTTCCATTGTCCCCTCCTCAGCTCCAGAGCTCTGCCTCACAGATCTTGGGATGTGTGTATGGGATGGGAGAGGGGAAGAACTAGGCCATAAAAAGAATAGAGAAATATGTAAAACAGAAAGTGGTTGTTTAGAATTGAGGGGGGCAGAGTGGAGGGATAGAAGCTAAAGTTTGGAATTTCTTTTTGAAGTGATAAAAATGCTCTAAAATTGACTGATGAGGTTTGCACCTAACTGTGAATATACGAAAAACCATTTATTTGTGTACGTTAAATGAGTAAATTATATGGTAAGTGAATTATACAGCATGGGGCAAATGTAGGTTTATAGCTGTTTGAATGGAAAATAATTCAATAATTAATAAATAATATAAGAATAAACTGTTTGTGAACTCACTACTGTATACCTACTTTTGCTTCACCCTGTATATCAATAAGGCTATTTTTTAAAGAAGAAAAAAAATGAAACAAATTACTTAAAATACTAAAAGTAACAAAAGATCACTTAGTGTTGAAAGATAAAGATTAAATATAATTTTCCCAATAAGTATTTTAACTGTTTTGAATTTCTGTTAGACACAAGCCCTGTGCTTAATATTAAGGGTGATAATAAAAAAAAAGGTAATTGAAATATATATTTACATTGCTACTTTTCCCCAAACACACTCCAAATGAATTGCAGTAGGAAATGCTCTCTACATAAAATATGAAATGTTCTTTATATTTTTATCAACTCTCAGAGAATGTGTTAATTCCTAAAATGAGACCATTTCTTCCATAAGAAAATAATTCCTTTTGATAATTATTTTTTACATATTCTTTGCTAATGAAGGTTATTTAATCTGAAATTAAATGTTCACACATGATAAATTAGAGATTCTGGTTAAAAAATTTTAGTCCACAACATAATTTTAAGATCACAGTACAAAGAGCACATTAATAACACACCTAAGACCTAGCAAAAGGGACAAGGAGGCTGGTTCTTTGCTCTGAATAGCAGAACTTCCATAACTCCAAGATAAAGAATCCCCAACAGAATTCTGGGATCAGCTGCCATCAGGTTTAAAGCAATTCTAAAATTATGATTTTCCTAACATTTGCCATTTTTATCCAGAGCAGGTGCAGCTCTCGTTCAAGATTTGCACTACAAACTAATTTGGCAGCGAGAGTGACTGTAAAGGTACAGCTGTCTGGATCACTGGTCTATGCACTGACACAATTCCAGATGAAATCAAATTGAAAAAAGTTAGGGGAGGGAAAGGTAACTGTGGGCACAGAAACAGACATCAACTACAGAGTTTTAAAGAAAAGAAAAAAAGAATGCAGTTTTCAAACAATACAAAGGCATGTGTCACTATCCTGGCTATAAATTAAGGATATTAAGATTTTTAAAGGGTCACAATAGGAATAGACAGGTAACATCCTATTCCTGTTAGATTTTAAAGTCATTATCATCTATTAAGGCTTTTCTAAACAGACAAAGGTTCTCAAAGTTCTTATTGTTATTATGAATCCTTTTTCATTAAATTAAATAATTAAAGTAATTTTTCATCAAATTAAAATGATGAATGGAAACAGTCAAAAAGTTAACCAACAGAATATGTTTCTGGGACGCCAAATATTTCAGAACATGTGCAGACTAACTTTAAAAACCTTACTTCCTTGTTTCTTATTTAACAGATGAATGTAGCTTGTTAATCTCTCAGCAAAAGTAATTCCCACTTTCTACTGTATTCTGAATTATGTCATTTTTGTTATTGCAATTGGAAAAAAGATATAATGGATGCAATAGTAAATATAATCATAAACCTTTAAATAACATACCAGGAAAAATTATACTATAAACCTTATGAAAATGGTAATAATAAAAGATATAATGGACCTAAATAAGAAATATAAAGTTAGCCGGGACCGGTTTGGCTCAATGGATAGAGCATTGGCTTGGGGACTGAAAGGTCCCAGGTTCGATTCAGGTCAAGGGCATGTACCTTGGTTGCGGGCATATCCCCAGTGGGGGGTGTGCAAGAGGCAGCTGATCGATGACTCTCTCTCATCGATGTTTCTGACTCTCTATCTCTCTCCCTTCCTCTCTGTACAAAATCAATATAATATATTAAAAAAAAAAAAAGAAATATAAAGTTATACTCAAGGGGGGGTACACAGATATGCTGGGGATTTATGAAACCACAAAATAAATAAAAAACATACTTGAATTTGTGGTTTACCCAAATATTTAGAGGCAAATATTTCAAAGGATAACACAATTCTGGTCATATTAATGTCTTGTTTTAATTCTACTTTTCCGGTTAGTAAAAAAAAAAAATGTTGAATAAAATAGTATTTAATCACTAAATCAGGTTTTAAAGCAGATAAAATTTCAATATTTATAAATGGTTTGTCAGTTCTATTTTTGTTTCTAACTAGGCAATGTTAAAGAATTCATTGAAAGTCAACAAACTTCCAATGCCTCTCTAAAAATTTAAAGATGAAGCATTGAACTGAACACTTGGACAGTTCATAGAGCTCAGAACATCACAAGGTGTGATTAAAAAATATGGAAGTATATTCAATCACATTTTAATACTATTAATAAAGTTAAACATTATTTTTAAAACAGTATTCTTTTTAATTTGCCACTTATATGTATGTTTTAGAAGTTATAATAGTAATCTATGTAATTTAAAATTAAATACATTTATATCAAGAATGCATTATCACAAATGATTAGAGGGCAGGATAAAAAAGTTTTAAGTAAGAGACCAATGCTTAATGTATCATTCTCTAAAAAAGTTTTTTTTACAATTTAACAGTTTTCTGATCTGGGCATGTTTTATAATCATTATCTATATTTAATATATTTTTATAGAAGTTATTAAATGGTGTTTACAAAAATTGCTGCTGCTTTATAGAATTTAAAGAAATACATACTATGTATAATCCACTGATACCGTCACTGCTCATATTTTCAAAACTACTGCATAATTGCATTCTAAGTCAACAACCCAGTCCTTACATACTTTATGTTATCCCTGTCGGTCAATTGATTTTAATAACTTAATGAATTTAAGAATATTAGTATGGCAGTTTAGGGTAAGAGCATAATCAGCCAGAGCTCAAATTGTGAGCCTGTTAACATTAGGACTTTAGATGACTTTTCTGAGCTCCATTTCTCATTTGTAACGGAGAAATAAAAGAGTACATGCATATCCTTTGTAGGGCTGCCAGAGGGATGTCTGACTGCGAGCTTAGTTCCTATCCGCTGGGGGGCGGATCTAAGCCAGCAGGTGTACATCCCTCAAGGGGTCCCAGACTACAAGAGGGCGCAGGCTAGGCTGAGGGACCCCCCAAGTGCACCAATTTTCATGTACCAGGCCTCTAGTGTTAATTATAAAATAAACAACAACCTTCCTCATATTGAGCCCAAACACTCTCCCTATAGCTTCCATCTATCACTATATTGTGCCCTCTGGGGTTACAAAGAATGACCTACAGGACAACCTTTCAAATATCTGAAGATAAGGCAAAGCAGTAGCCGCACTTCACGCACAAGTTCCTTTTCGCCCAGGTAAACACACATAAATCCCCTCTTAGTCATATAACTTGATTTCTAGATGATTCTCCATCCAGAGTCCTTCTGAAAACCTTTTACGGAGCCTCTTAAAAACTGGCACCCAAACAAAACATATTTTAAGCAGGTGACAGAGACTAAAACAACTTTTTACTAGATGGTAAACTTTTCTGAACATAGCATAAATGGTAACAACATTATATTGTTGGTACAAACTCAATGTGTAATTAAATAAAAACGTTTGGGTTTATGTTTGTTCCACAGGAATCCAAAGATAGCCAAAATTTCCATACTCTGTACTTTGTGTCAATTCTGAGCCCAGAATTTCAAATGAATCCCTTATTAGATTCACTTTCTTCCTGTTTCTTCTTCCGGTTTTTAAAGAGCTTTCTAAATCCAGACTCTGGCATCCATCATGTCAGTCAACATTATCAATGTGGAATCTATCCTGAACACAGCTCAATGACTATGTCTTCATGTAAATTACTGACTAAAGTACTGAGGACAGGGCAAAAGTTAAAACATTTCAGGAAAAAATAAAATGAAGACTTGGCCCTAAAATGGCAATAAACCAATACTTAGGGAAACAGTTTTCAAACAATTATTAACTCCATCCAACTGTATTAATCACCAGTGGAAGGTTCTCTTATCTTGTTTGTCCAATTCAGGTACTTCGTTAACATTATACCCACTAGCTACATGAAGCTATTTCTGTTCTCAGTAATTGCAATTATACAAAATTGAAAGTACAGTTCCTGTTATATTAGCCACATTTCAAGAGATCAACAGCCACATGTGACTAGTGGCTGCCAACCCTGTTCTAGATGTTCTGTTTTTACTCTAAAATTCTCTGCTGAGATCTAGACAGGATCTATTTACATAGCATAATTTATGTCTAGTTGTATCATCCTATCAAATTGGATATTTTTAAAACCTGTAATTTTATATTGAAGTTTGCTCTTTGTGTTGTACATTCTACAGATTTTAGCAAATGTATGACTATCGCATGTATCCAGCATCACAAAGAATAGATTCACTGCCCTAAAAATCCCTTGTGCTCTACCAATTCATTCCTTTCCATCCCGTGGCAACCAATCATCTTTTTACTGTTTAAAAAAAAAAAAAAGAAAGGAAAAAAAAAGGTTTTGTCCTTTCCAGAATGCCATACAGCTGGATTTATAAAGTAATGGAGCCTTCTCAGATTAACTTATTTCACTTAGCAGTATTCATTTACGTTCCCTCTAAGTAACTTGATGCCTTATCTCCTTTTATCACAGAATAGTATTCCATTATATGGTTACTACTGGCTCTACACACAAATCCATGTGCTAATAAGCTCTCCGAGACACAGTAGCTCGCTGCCCCGCCCTCCTGTAATTCTCCTCAGCTCATAGCTTGCCGCCCAACCATCCTATAGCTCTCTGCCGCAGGTAACTCACTGCACCATCCTCCTGTAGCTCTCCACCACTTGTAGCTTGCTGCCCCCCCCTTCCTGCAGATCAGTCGTTACCTTCATGGCATAACAACCATTTGCATATTACTTCTTTATTATATAGGATTCCACCATTTATTTATTCATCCCCCCTCCACTCCCCAATAAAAGGTTTCTTGACTACTTCCAAGTTTGGGCAATTTATGTCTTTATTTTTTTTATTTCTTTAAATTATGCTCTTTACATTTATTGTCATACCCATAAAAAATGAAAACAAATCCTATTCAGAGATATGCTGAAAGCATATTAACTTGTATACTTATTTCACTTTTCCTTATTTTCCAATCTACACTAATAAAAAAGATGCAGCCGAAAGTGGTTTGGCTCAGTGGATAGAGTGTCGGCCTACAGACTGAGAGGTCCCAGGTTCGATTCCGGTCAAGGGCATGTATCTTGGTGGGAAGTGTGCAGGAGGCAGCTGATCGATGATTCTCTCTCATGGATGTTTCTGACTCTCTATCCTTCTCTCTTCCTCTCTGTGGAAAATCAATAAAATATATATATATTTTTAAAAAATGCATATTGGCCATACTTTCATGACGCCCACCAGCAATCAGGAGTGAGTATGCAAATCAACCCAACAAAGATGGCAGGTTAATTTGCATACACAGGCGCCAAGCAGCCAGAGGTGGGGCGGGGTGCTTGTGTTGTCACCATAGCGACAACGCAGGCATTCCACATTGCCCCAGCCACTCAGGGCTTCTGGGCAGCATGGGAAGCAGGAAGGAGGATCCAGTGCAAAGGCAGAAAGGTGGCTCTGGGCTGGAGCAAAGGCAGCTCCAGCCGAGTGAAGGCTGTGCCAGCAGCCAGGGGAAGGAAGGGCCATTCTTGCACAAATCTTCATGCATCAGGCCTCTAGTCTTTCTATAATAATACATAGTACTTAATCAGAAAATATTTTATTTTATTTTTAAATAATACAAACCAGTTTCTAGTTTACCATTTCTAGTCTTTCTATAATAATACGTATTACTTAATCAGAAAATATTTTATTTTATTTTTAAATAATACAAACCAGTTTCTAGTTTACCATTTTTTTTCACATTTTGTCTATTAAGTACATAAGGCATCACTAAGTAGACAAAAGTTTAAGTTTTTCACACATTTATCACATTTAGGGTAAATACCAGAAATTATATAAACAAAAAAATCTCTTATCATGTAGACAAATCAGCTAATAACTAAAGTACAAAGGCAAATGATCAGATAATTTAAACTTAATTTCCTCTTATCAAATCTTATTTTTCAAAGGAAAAGCCTTGTTTTATCAAACAGCATTTAACCACATGGGAATCACTCTTACATAAAACATCTTCTAAGTGAAAAATTATTTTAATAAGATTAATCATTGTTATTTCATAATAGCAATAAAAGTAAATGTTTTAACTATCTAGTCACTTGAATTAATGAGAAAATTCCTTAGTCTAATATCTAACTGAAACTATGAGGAGTGGAGATGCAGTAAGTGAAAGGTGCTCATTAGAAGATATCATTTTGAACTAAGCTAATTAGAAAAAACAGCAGCCTATGCATAAAAATTAAAAATTTGCTTGAACATCTAAATGGCAATATTTATCAAATGGAGTAAGTGGATGAGATATTATATTCTAAATAAGCTAATTTCTCATATAAAACTGGAGATAGGATTAAAAGTACAAAAATAAAGCAAAACATAAGGCTTAACAATAATATAAGTAATAATGAGTTCCTGGTTTGGTGGTGGTGTTTTTTCCAGAATCATCAAAATACTTGAAAAGGTTGTAGTTATTATTCAAAAGACACAATAGAAAATATATAGTTAATTTTCTGTTACCTTGAGGAAACTTAATAGTTTAATTTTAACCCTAAGTAGAAAGAATAGTTGAATATGTATTAATCACTATTGTGAGGTATAATTGGCATATACATTCTATATACTAAATTTATTTTACTATTTTCAAGTTTTAACTAAACCCTTAAAGAATTTATCAGAACAAAAAAATGCTAATCCTATAAGGATAATAAGAGTTATTTGTTTTAAAAACAACAACACTAAAATATATTTTACTTTTACACATCTTAAAATTTCCTAAAAAAATAAACTTTCCTTTTATGCTTAATATAGGAAGAGATGATGCCTTCTTAAAAAACAAGTATTAGAGATTAAGATGAAGAAGAAAAAATGGCACAAAGTTCATGTTTTAATAAACTTCCTCTAGTAAAACAGAAAAAGAAAAAAATCTAACCAACACTTCAAACTTCAGAAGAGACAAATATGTCCTTGGACCTGAAATTAAGCAAACCAGGCAAAGCACTGAGATTAAAGAGACAAGTTGGTCTCCAGCTCTGGACAGCAAGGCCAGGTGTTGGGTAATCTAGATGGAAACTGCTCCCTACAATTGTGAAGCTCCAGCTAAGCTTAGTTGGAAGCCAGGGTATGGACACAGAGCTCCACTGTTCATGAGAAGGGGCTGAAAAGAATGCTATTTGGGTCCACTGTTGCATGGGAATCTAAGACAGGGAGAAGAAACAATTTGGTTGAAAAAAAGCCAGAAATCAACTTAAAATTATAAAACTTATGAAGAAATCTTACACTAAAAATGATGGTTTATAAAATCAACACAAGTTCCCTCCAGAAAACAGTAATATGAAAAGATGTGACAAATAATATTTTAAAATAAGTAATACTATGAATCGCAAACAAAGCAGTTGCTCCCAGTAAAATAATTTAGGAAATAAAAGAGGATATAGGGAAACACTATAATTTCTATTAAATGTTTCTATAAACATAAAATTGCTCTAAAAAGTCTATTAATTTTATTATTTACTTTTTGTTGTTGTTAATCCTCACCAAGGATATTTTCCTATTGATTTTTAGAGAGAGTGGAAGGGAAGAAGAGAGATGCAGAGAGAGAAACATCAATGTAAGACACATTAATTGGTTGCCGACTTCACACATCCTGACCAGGTCCTGGGATCAAGCCTACAAGCCAGATAAATGCCCTTGACCCAAATTAAACCTGGGACCCTTCAGTCAATGGACCAAATGCTGTAGTACTAAGTCATACCAGCCAGGGCAAGAGACTATTAATTTTAAAAAGATGGCATAAGATTCAAGAAAAAAGGACAAAGCTATTGTCAATCACAAAAAGTATTCTCTTACTATTGATAAACTTGTGCAAAGGTGAATAATTATCCATTTGTGTTTTAAACAAATACTATCCAGCAAACAGCCTTATATGTAAGTAATGAACAATATGGCGTTGCTGTCAGCATTAATTACTGGGTCAAAAAACACAAAGCTTTTGGAATATCTCATTGCAATGTATTTTTTTTCAGACACAATTAGTATTTTTAAGGTCACTTTACTGTATATTTTTAGAATATTTCAAATATTATCATGATTATTATTAACAGCATAAGAAAGAAAACAAGTAGTTGTAAACAAATTAAAATGTTAAAGGAGAAACCCATTTCCATTGTGAAAGAAATGCATCACTTATAACTGGAGGTAGCTTGAAAGCTATGTATCTAAAGGTTATTAAACTGTCAGATATCTCATTTTAAAAATAATACATGCTACGTGAAGAAAAGCTAAAACAGGTGTGAAAAAAGTAAAAACCAGAGCAACAAAACCAAAAGCCAGTTCTTTCTTTTGAGTACAAAGCAAAGCATTCCTCCAGCAAAAATAAAAAGTCCTAGAGAAAAGGCAGATAGAAAGGAGCAACATAAACTAAAAAATAGTTTAATTTTTTAAATAAGAAGACATTATAAATATGTTTACAGCGGCCCTAACCGATTTGGCTCAGTGGATACAATGTTGGCCTGTGAACTGAAGGGTTTCAGGTTCGATTCCCGTCAAGGACATGTACCTTGGTTGCGGGCACATCCTCAGTAGGGAGTGTGCAGGAGACAGCTGATCAATGTTTCTCTCTCATCGATGTTTCTAAATCTCTATCCCTCTCCCTTCCTCTCTGTAAAAAATCAATAAAATATATTTTAAAAAATAATAAATACCTTTACAGCTAAAAACTCAAGTACTCAGATGAAATGGTTAACTTCACGGAAAAATATAATTGACAAACTTAAGAAGAGATATAAAATCTGACTAAATCAGTAACTACTGGAAATTTTGAACTGGTAATCAAAGTCTCCTCCAAAAAGACACTTGGCCTGACAGTTTTCAAAGCATACTAGTATCCAACTTTCATAAAAGAGATAATCCCTTTCTTATGGAAATGTTTGAAAATAGCAAGAGAAAAGGAAAAAGCTCCAGAAGCTTATTATATGATGCCGGAAACCAATCATTGTCTCACTAACAGAAAGAGGCTCGTCAACCTTGAAGCTCTGAAAGGTCAAAGCCAACCACATCCTATCTAATTGAGACAATAGTAACTGAGGCAACTTCCCCATCTTATAATCATGTAAATCCTTACTGATATGATAATCTGCCAAAGGGATATGGGTGTTTCCCAAAGCTGCTTAAGGGTAATGGGTGATCCAGTAGCATCCTCAATAAAAGGGATAGCAAGACCAGAGCCTAGAGAGTCTTCCCACTAGAGGTTGACTCCCGCTGGCCCCCCATTTGTCCCAAATTAACTCTTTTCTAGTCTCTCTCTTCATTTTAGTGTGTGGCCTCCTCCAGAAACCGGACCCTGAGTGGGCCCTAATCACATGGGTCGGGGTTAAGGGTTCCCACAATATGAACCTGGAATAACCGTAGGTTTTAAAATTGGATGATTTACAAATTCTTTATTCAGGTTGGGATTCTAAGCAGAGTAGGAAGAGAGAAAAACCATATAATGTACCAGTGTCTATCCAAGAATGCTCCAAGAAAAAAAGGAGACATTCTGATTTTCACAAATTTAACTAAACACAATAAGTGTATTTCCTTTTTAATTACAGGAGGTATGCATGTAGCACTTGTACTATATGTAATAAATGATATACATTATGGTAAGCCTATACTTAACTAAATTCAATTTAGGGAATGTCTTCCTTTGAGATAATAAGCAATTTTAGATTTGCATGTAAATTTAAAATGACATATGAATAAAAAACTAAGAATAATGAAGTACAGTCAGAGAAAACATTTAAAACTAAATAACTCTGAAAAGGTTTTGAATTAATAGTCCATGTTGAACTGAGTACTAAAATAAAGCAAAGTATATTATTTATAACATTATAAATTATTCTTAGTTTGGTGTGTGGAATAATAAGTAACTAATATTCACACATTCCAAAATAAAATCTTAAACATAAAAATATGACCATGAAAATGAGGACACCACTTATTTACCATTTATTTTTCTCTCAAGAAAAAAAGTGCTAAGCAAATCTGTTTTTGCATTGCCAATAAATTAGATAAGTTATATTTTCATAATAATTAATGCTCATTATTTATAGGTACTTAATCTAGCACAATGTAACAAAGCTAAAATCAAGGTCACTTACAACTTAATTTAAACTATTTGGAATGTGAACATTATTTATGCCCCACATATTATAATTAATTATGTATATAGTAAGTAAGGTTACAGCTAAATATGACTATATGTATATTTAAAAGCTTACTTACATTTTCATATACATAACAAATTGATACCTTCCTTGATTCAAAGAAGATATGCTGATTTTAATTGCCTTAGAAAAAACAAATTTACAGCTATCATATGCATGTATATATGTGTGTATGTGCACATGAAGATGAACAAAATGCACCAAATTTTAAATATTTAAATGCATGCTTATAGCAATTTCTAAATCTAATAATCAGACTAACGTGTTTACAAAATGATCATTTAAACATTATCCAAAATGTTTTTTATCTCAACTACTATTTAAATACAGAAATGTATCCTTTATTTTACTAATATGCTTAATTTTATGTCTCTCAAATCAATTTATTACAGATATCTCTCAATATATGCAACCCATGTGTTCCTCCAAATTAGTCATAACACTCATTATATGAAGTGCAATTTTCTTGCCCATTTCTCATTTAAATGTAGGTATGAAAGTTTTAAGAGGAGGAAGCTTAAAAAATAAAATAGGGCTGGGTTGGTTAAACTTTTTCAAATTACCTTTTTGTCTCCCAAAAACCTAAGAGTACCTGACACACACAATAGAATGAATAAATGAATGCCAAAGAGAAGACTAAGACAAAATGTATAAATTTGGCAAAATGTCTTACTCTTTGATCAACCATTCCAGTTAAGAGCAAAATATTTTGGAATCTATTATTGCCACAAATTAGAAATGGCAAGTAATTTTTAATACTCATTTTGAGTTTAACTTAACATATTAATAATATATTTACCTTCCCCCTGTATCTTAAATAAGTCATCAAAATCCAACTCTCTACAAATTTCAACAAAATAATCAGTCAGCAAATACAATTAAACCTTCAATAAAAGATCTCATTACTTACCCAAAGTACTCCTTATATTTAACAAACTTCGAAAATTAAAAAGGTTTATCAAGCTGAGAGCTGTCCTCCACCTTCTACTCTGAGGTCCTAGTGATAACCCTTGAACCATCAGTATTACACATACAGCTCTTCAAATATCATGTCCTATCCCTCCATAGCTTTCTCTTGGAAAGTATAACCAAATACATTTTTTTTTTCAGCTCCTCATCATAAGACATTATTTCCATTTCCTTTATCAATCAACCTGATCACTCGTCTCTAGAACTTCAGTAGGATTCTAACTCCCTTAAAGTGTGGTTACTAGGTGCAGACTGAAGAGTTGAACCGAATTATCATCACCCATATATAAGGTTACTTTTTTTTTTTTAATATATTTTATTGATATTTTACAGAGAGGAAAGGAGAGAGATAGAGAGATAGAAACGTCGATGAGAGAGAAACATCGACCAGCTGCCTCTTGCACACCCCCTACTAGCGATGTGCCCGCAACCAATGTACATGCCCTAGACCGGAATCGAACCTGGGACCTTTCAGTCCACAGACTGACGCTCCTCCACTGAGCCAAACCGGTTTCAGCAGGTTACTTTTTTAATAATAAAATTTTATTATTTGGTAGATATATATATAGATTACATCATGCCATATATTCACAGCCAACCTATATGATAGCCAATCACTTTTTCATGTTAACAAGTTAGAAAACTGCAGCTTAGAAAAGTGGTTAAACTTAAGAGACCTGCTAATATCTAGTGCAATAAAAGTCACCTTGACTTTTCCTATAAGTAGAGCAAATAATTCTTGCATTTTCCTCATAAAAAGTTTCATCCCTTATAAAGTACAAATGAATACCCTAAAATGATAGACAACGTGGAAGTAACAAAAACCTTGGGAGAAAGTGACTATATCCCAATAGAATATGCAATATGGGCATATTCAGATCTGTATCCACAAATTAAATAGAGCAGAGATACATATCATCTGGATAACACTCTACCCAAAACCACTGAGATTAAATAGAAAAGTTTTTTGGTTTTGTTTTTCTTAATAGGAGGTTCAATCATGAGGATTGTCTTTCTAAGCATAACACCAAAGGAAGATTACTACAAGAAAAGATGGATAGACTTGCCTACTTAAACACTAATACAATTGTCAAAAAAATTTAACCTTATTATAAATTTTTTGGAAATAAAAAATGAACTTCAATGTCATAAAATAAAAACTGGCAATTCTCACAAAATAAGTTAGTAGCCTAAAATATATTTTAAAAAACTTTACCTCAGTAGTGATAAAAATGTAATTAAAACTGAGTTAGCATTTTCTCTCTCCTAAATAGGCAAGTGTTTCTTTTTTAAAGTATGATAGGATTGGAATAGACCTAAGTACAGAGATACTCTTATACATCACAGGTAGAAATATACACTGGCAGATTCTTTCAGGAAAGTATTTTGTTCGTACTTTTGGATGCAAACTTTTCACAGATAGAAATATATTCAAGGGAAAATATGTATGAGCAAATACTTAGCATTAAGAGTCTTTACTGCAAGTAAGGGTAAATATAATAAGGCTTCAATAGCATAGTGTTAATTTAATAAACTAATTTATGGTGGTAAATGTAATACTCTGCAGCGATTAAAATGTATCTATAATAATAAAAGCGTAATTTGCTAATTAGACCATACAGCCAAACGACCTTCCGGATGTCCTTCCGGATGTCCTTCCGGATGAAGCTGGGGCTGCAAGGGCAGAGGCAAGCCAAGGCTGCAAAGGCCGAGCCCCTTGCACAAATTTCATACATCAGGCCTCTAGTTATACAATAGAATACTGTCTTAAAAATATGTATATGTGACCAAAAAAAAGCATTCTAAATTGCATATACTGTATAACCCATTTTTAAAATATTAATATTTTAAAATATATATAATCCAAAAGATGACTTAGTTCCTTTAAACTGTGTGCTCTAAATATTTTATAATGATATATTTTTTTAAATTAGAAAAATTAGCAAACTTGTGCTAAGAATAGGTGGTATTATATGGCACAAAAAAACTATTTTCTACCACAACACTGAGAAGAGAAAAAAAAAGAGAGAGAGAAACAATGATTGAATTATAATAAAACATAATGGCTGACACAGTAGCCATAAACTGAAAAAAATTAGAGGAATATGAGAGAAATGTAGCAAAAACACAAAAAGAATGAACATATTGACAAATGTGATTCAAAATCTATAATAGTAGGGTCTTTAAGGTTAAATCTCTAAAAAAAAAAAAATCTAGGCATACGAAACTGGGAGAAATAACAAAGTCCTTTTATCAAATGTATGAAGCAAGGAAATAAAATCAGGCCATGTTCTTTCCTTGGGGAAGACAAGAGAAGCAGTCCATTCTCACTTTGCTTGCATCTTCTCCTAATATGAGCTTATAATAAGAAAGCATATCGTAAGCACTGAATGCTACCTATGGTAAGGGGAAAAGTAGTAATGAATAACCTAGCCTCCTCAAATAAATTCAGATATTCACACCATGATGCATCATATTTCAAGGTTTAGGAACTGCTCCCGGATTTGATCTCAGAATCCCTGTTATCTATGAGAAATAATGAAGAAAAACAGAAATGCTAGATAAAGGTAACCCCTCCCCCCAATTAAAAAGAAAGAAAAAGAACAAGATAAAAGTAGTAGACTGTGAAAACTACTTAACTTACTTAAATACAAGCTTAACATCAACACAAAGCAATGTAACAGAGCAAAGAACAGAACTCACCAAGTATCATGAGAAAATGCAGTGGACTCTTGAACAGCATGAGTTTGAGAACTGAGAGTCTACTTATACACATTTTTTTCCAATAAATACTATAAACATATTTTTTCTTCCTTATGATTTTAACTTTCTCTAGTTTAGTTTATTATGAGAATACAGTATAGACTAGACAAAGCATACAAAATATGTATGTGATAATCAACTGTTTATGTTATTGGTAAGGCTTCCAATCAACAGTAGGAAATAAGTAGTTAATTTTGGGGAGAGGGATCAAAAGTTATAACACAGATTTTGGACTGCCTGGAGAGTCAGCAGGGTTGTAATTACATTGTTCAAGTGTCAAACTAATCACAATACTTTTTCCTATGAAATTATTAGAGTAGTTGTTTTAGATTGGCAAAACAACTGAAAGTTTGATATCTTTGAAGTCAAGATGGTGAAAAGCATTCTACATGTCAGTACTGTTAGATCTATGGATTGCTAGCACTGTACAATTGCATCCAAATACAAAGACTAAGAACAAAAAAATATATATAACTTCCATCATATTCCATAGGATGCCTTTTTAAAAAAGAAACTCTTCCTTAAATTAGTACACCTTATTATATGGATATCACCATTTGGATAGTATACTAGACATACAAATACTATGCGTAGGAAAATTCTACAATACATTCTCTAAGTTTTAAAGTATAATTTTACCAAATGGCAGATTATCTATTTAAAATTTAGGATTAGGGAAAGGGCTCTTCTAATTACTTGGTGTAATGAATACAGAAAAAGCAGCACATATATCATCCTCATAGCTGAAAGGATACTATTTTAATTAAACCTGTGAGTTTAATTAAATTAAGTATCCTCCTTATTGTTCAGCAGTACTAAGACTACCAAGACTACTAGTAAGAATGTATAATACTTGATCAGCTGATGTGCCTCAGTGGTTGCACATCAAACCTTCAATCAAGAGGTTCTTGGTTCAATTCCCAGTCAGGGCACATGCCTGGGTTTTGGGCTCAATTAGAGAGCATGCAGGAGGCAGCCAATTGATGATGTTTCTCTCTGATCAATGTTTCTATCTCTCTAACCCTCTCCCTTCTTCTCTCTCTAAAAATCAATTTAAAAAAACACATTAAAAAATGTATAACACTTAATAGGAGAACCTTTTCATAAAGCATTGTTAATCGTTCTACACAACATTTTAAATACTCTATTCTAAGTACCAAAAACATCACTATATTCTTCTGACCAAACTGCAGTATACACATTAAATCTGTAGTTTTCAAAGTGTAGTATAAATTTCCAAGATTCTTTCAGGAAGCCATGAGCTCAAAATTATTTTTATAGTATAACTAAAAAATTATTTGCCTCTTTATTTTTCATCCTCCCATACATATAAGGTGAGTATAATCTTCCATGGAGTATAAATTAGATTTAGTATTATTTTAAATGATTTTGTAAACAATTATTAAAGCATTTACTATATAAAACTTTGGTTTTTTTAATTTATAACACAATATCAACAGAGTATACAAACAACATAAAGAAAAACTCTATAGGTCCTCAGTTATTTGTAAAAGTGTAAAGAAGTTTTGAAAACAAAAAGTCTGAAAATCACTATATTAAATCATACTAATTTTTCTATATCAAAATTTCAGAAGATTCTGGAAACATTTATAATGCAAATAAATACCAAAAAGTATAGTCTTCCCTCAGATGGCAACCTAATCAAACAAAAGCACAATATTAAGAAGTACCTTTTTTTTTTTTTTTTTTTGCTTACCACCCATGTTTAAAAAAGCTATTTCATATAAGATAGTTCACATTAGTGTAAAACTTCAATAACTTCAACTATACCTCATTCTGAAGTTCATCACCACTTTTAACAGAAGCAAGCATATCATATAAAGTACAGCAAAGATCTTCTATTCTTGTTGCTTCAGCCATTTCATTTAAAGTTGCATTTAAGTACTTCTCAACTTCACACCACAAATAGGAGTCATTTGTTTTCTCCACAGGTTTGACCTCTGGGGTGGAATGTTCCCGGAAATGTTCATTCAGAAACTTCTTGTAATCTAGGCTTATAGTTTTCTGAGGTTCACCATTTATTGGCAGCTCATCAAAGTAGTCCAAATCATGCATGTCAAATGAGAATGTTAAATTACTACCAAATAAAACTCTATCACCACATTCCTCTTTTGTCATCTGGAAAAGAGCAGCAAGACTGTCTTCATGGAAATGAGAAGTAATCCGACTGGTAGCATTACAAGCTGCAGTGGCAGATGATGATGGAAAGGGACCAAACATCTGTTTGATAGCCTTTGTCTCACTGTGACCAACAGAGTCCTTCAAGTGAAATGTCTTGAAGAGAAATGCAGCCGCATTTTCAATTGCTTCTTGCCCATTTTCAATTCCAACTATTAAAAGATAAAGGAAACAGTATTAGTTCAATTGAATCATAGTTCAAGTAACCATTTAAAAAAAAAAAACTAATAATAATATTTTTCTGGATAAATCCAGCAGTAAAAACATCCTAGTAAAGATAAACCAATTTAAGAGCAGAAAAGCTCCTTTCAAGTGCATTCCCAAATTTTCAAAGAACTGTATTAGGTAAGCAAACCATTGTCAGTAATTATTCTATATCTAAACAGAGAAACTAATAACACTTTACCTCTCTTTAAAACTTATTTAAAACCAAATTTTAAAAACTTATTTGATGAGTAATGGTATGATTCATTCTTTATTATGGCCAAGTAATATGCTATTTTAAAAATCATATTGATGGGCACTTTTCCATTATCTTTTCTATTGAAATAAAGCTGCAATGAACATAGGAATGCATATATCTTTTCAAATTAAGTGTTTGGATTTCTTCAGAGTGAACTAAAACTTTGTTAAGAAAAAAATAAATTCATGTGATTCATGTGAATCAAAATCCTTTGATCAAAACTATCCACAGTTGGCTTAATCATTATTATTTAAAACTACTTCTAGGATAGAATATTCAGGAAAGATAGATCTTAACAAAATCTTGCTTAGTAAGGAAATATCACAAGAAAGTGTTTTCCTTTGATCACAAGCTACTGTAAGTCAGAAACTTAATTGGATATGGTTAACTTTTAAAATGAAATTAATGTGGTTCTCCACTGAGGTTTTACAAAATGTTATTCAAAGAAGATTGAGGAATAAATGCAACTCAGAATACGTCTGATTATAAACTATTTTTAGTAATTTAGTAATGATTTCAATGAATTTTATTAATTATATAATGGAAAATGTCAGATTTACATAGCCTTTTAGATTCTCTCAGAACTCTCTAGTCTGAAAATATTTTTGAGGACAATAATTCTGAGAATGACATAATTTTTAGAATATATAAAAAATGTTTGAAATTAATATCTATTTACTGTATCATATGCTAATTTGCTTATATAAATAGAATGAAACAATATTTCCTTAGACCGTTGGTTCTCAAATAAAATGTGCCTCAAGCCCTGGCCATTGTGGCCTGGTTGGTTGAAACATTGTTCCATACATCAAAAGGTAGCAGGTTCGATCCCCAGGTGGGGCACATTAGGGAGAAACAGATCAACGTTTCTCTCACATTGACTTTTCTCTGTCTCCCTCCCTTCTCTTTCTGAAATCCATGCATGTCCTCGGTGAGGATTAAAAAACAAACAAACAAAACAAAACAAAAAAACACCCACAAAAACAAAAACACCTTAAATTGTACATCAGAATCACCGGGTTCTTGTTTAAAACCTAGACTGTGGGTCTTGTGTCTCAGTTTCAGATTCACGCCGCCTAAGACGGGGCCTGAGAATGTGCCTCTCTAACAAATTCCCTCCGGTTTGGAATTTAAAACATGGTAATTGTTAATCCAAAGTAAGGAAAAGAAAACACATCTCCATTGTATCCCTTCCTATATCCTGCTAAAATTGTAATCTTAGTTGAATAACGCTTCTTCACGAATGTTAACACCCTTGCTAACTCTCCTGCACAACCTGCTCCACATCTCAGAGTTGGGCTGCTGAGAACGGTCAAGCGTTCACACCACAAAGTAATTTCTCAAAAGTGAATCTCTGCACCGCGCTAGTCAGGAGTCCGGAAAGTCCAATTTTTGAGAAGCACTAGCTTCTGTTTACCATCTAACGAAGAAACCAAAGTACTGCACTCGGAACACAATTCCTCCGGAGTGCTATAGCAAAGCACGTGAGATGGTCCCTCCGTGCGGCCCCGCGAGCACACGCCAGCCCCGCCCGCGGTGACACGTGGACACGCCGACACGCGGCCCAGCGCTCCGCCAGCGGGTGATGACGCAATGCCGCGCCCGCTGCTGCCCGCAGACCCGGATGAGCGGGCAGCCCGGATAGGAGCAGGGATAGGAGCAGGGAATGTGGCCCTGGGCTCAGGGCAGTGACAAAGGACCACCTAATATGGTAGTACAGCCCTCCTGTGATGCCAGCACTTAGATCCTTTGGTGACTGGAAACAGGTGTTTGTAAAACAGGGAGGGGGGGGGGGGGAATCTTAATAAATTCAATTAGATGTCTGGCTTGTCAAAGTTCTGGCGGGCCCACCTCCCCTCAACAATCAGCAGGGAATGAGAAGGGAAGCCCAAGTGTTTCTGCATTGCTCCATCCGCTGGCTGCACTAGCACCCCTTTGCAGACGCACTGAAAACGAGGGGAGGGGCAGGGCAGGCTTGGAAAATGAGAGCGGTGCCTTCTGGAGTGGAAGTTTGTAATAGGTAGTCATGTACATGTGTTCTTACACTAAGGTGACCAGACGTCCCACTTTTTGGCGGTACAGTCCCGATTTTTAACAATTTGTCCCGCGGCATTGTAAAAAAAAGTCCCGATGTCTGTAAAGATCTTTAATAAACATCGGGACTTTTTTAAAACGCCGCGGAACTCGGGACAAATTGTTGGAAATCGGGACGGTCCCGCCAAAAGCGGGACGTCTGGTCACACACTATAGCCAAAACTAAACGTGTTGGATTAACTGAGAATCTTGTTTACAAGCAACCTATTTTTTGTTCATTTCCCTTTATATTTTATGTAGAATTTAGTAGAAAGTGGATCTTTTAAAGAGATATATATTTAAAGCTCATGAGAAAACTTTTTATTAATAAATACTTGCCCTGCCCACTTCAGTTATATTGAGAGCAAATGAGACGTACTAGTATGTGAAATGTATGGTAAACTAAAGATATAATTGGTAACTGATTACTGTAAATTATTATAAAAGAAATTTCTAAAATTAGAGTTCAGTGATGACTATGTCATCCTCAACACACAATTTACTTTTATATTTTCCTTTGCAAAATATTAAGAATTAAAGAGTTGTAAATTGTAACTTTTTAAATAGCTCACTCTAATAGTTGAGAAGTTCCTTATAAGGAATGAGGAAGGCATTTTAATCAAGTAAAAATATCCACCAACTGTTTGCATCCTTAATTGATAAATACCCAGTTTAGAAGTTTTCAACAAATGAATTCCTTAACCAGTTAAAATCTTCACTATTCTGCATTATACCATTTTTCAAATAACCACCAAATTATCAAACAAACTAATCGAGGTAAGCATTTACAATATAGCTTTTGGGGGAATAAACTGAACAATTTATGTGATATCAGTTTAAAATTGGCTAATATAATTTAAAATAACAAGCTCCATTTATTTTTCAGTGTCAGTCTTATACATCAAAAATCCTCCAGGAAAACCTTGCATTAAATAGGCAAAGTGCTCAAGAAATATTCAATACAGTAATTTGAAGAAACTGCTTAGATGCTAACATTATTTCTGCACTTTAATAGAAATTATCTACTGCTTTCATGGTGAGCAAATAATGAAAGGGAAGCAAAGAGAGAAACATATTCGGTAGCGAAAAAGATTAGTAGTAGTACAAGAGATTAATAAAGAGAGGCCAAGACAATTCAACAGTTTTTCAGAGTTAGTCATTTAATTGTATGTATATTCACTACAAAATGTGGATACTCATCTTACAGTGTAGACTTTAAGTCGGCATCCAGCCGCTATGTTACCATTTCTTGTACTATAAGATCCTGCATCAAATTACAACTTGAATTTCCAAGGGAATAAACTACTTTTGAACAAATCACATAGCTCACTGAGATTTAACTGGCATTTAAAATAAAATTTTAACACCCAAGGAAAATGCATTATATAAAAAGATGATATAAAGTATACATGTCAGTGCAGCATCCATATAAAACATATAATTATAGCCTTGACAGTACCATAAAGAAAATTAATTACAACCTTTAACAAAAATGCCTCTACTGAGGAATACAGTGTAAATTTTATTATGCTAAGGAATCATAATAATTTGTAAATGAAGAATAATATATTGATAAACTAAACTGTGAAGAGTTGATCTTATTTCTAACACTTGCCACTGCTACAATAGCAATTCAATTTATAGCTGTTTTGTCATATCCCCACATAATCTGAACTGCCTGTTTATACAGCCAATATATTTGCAAAGTCATCTATGATTTTCATTAAGTTATTCAATTCTTTGTCATTTTTCTTGTGATATAAACATTTATAAACAACTCTGTCCCTGAAACAAACACAATCTAATTCTCTCCCAAGTTCCTTCTCTATGAATTTCTTCCTGAGTAACCCAAGAGTTCCTCCCCTTTTTGTACATCATCACTGGGCACATCTATCATAGCCACACAGTTAAGCTATTTGTCTATCAATGGCTACTGGTACATCTAGACTATAATAAAATAATTGACTGACAGCCACTTACCAAGCTGTACTCTAGGCACTTTGTAGTACTGCTTCACATCACATCAACCATACAAAGAAGTACTATCACCATCCTATATAATGAAGAGGTAATATGCAAATTGACCCTCACAACCTCATACAAGATGGCCATCCCCATGTAGTCAAAGAGGAGGGCAACTGGGGGCAACCAGGCCTGCAAGGGAGGGAGGGAAGTTGGGGGGAACCAGGCCTGCAGGGGAGAGCAGTTGGGGCAACTGGGCTGGCAGGGGAGAGCAGTTGGGGGCGATCAGGCTGGCAGGGGAGCAGTTAGATGTTGATCAGGCTGGCAAGGGAATGGTTATGAGGTGATCAGGCTGGCAGGAAGGTGAGCAGTTGGGAGCAAGCATTCCCAGATTGTGAGAGGGATGTCCAAGGGGTCCCAGATTGGAGGAGGTGCAGGCTGGGCTGAGGGACATCCTCCCCCCAACACTCTACCCCCAGTGTACAAATTTCATGCACCTGGCCTCCAGTATTAACTGTGAGAAAACTGGATTAGTGATTTTAGCTACTCACTAGTAAATGACAGAACTAAATGTGTACTGTATATATTAACTCATAACTTGAAATTATCCTATGCTATAAGAAAATAGTTTTATGAAAAGTTAAAGCTGAAAATGAAATAAGGATGATACAAAAATACAGGTGCAAATATTCTAAACATTAGCTTACTGTATCTATCCATATTCTAAAAATACAGTATAAATAACTATAGTTTATTACAGGAATGCAAAGGTAATTCAATTGTTAGAAAATCTAGCAACATAATCAACTCTCAAAAATTGAAGTAGGAAACATCTAGTGCAGAGATATGATGGCGAGAAGTCGGATAGACATGGTGAGCAAAGGCAACAGACGTGAAAGAAAGGCCAGCCATTAGCAGTCTTGTGCCCAATCAAGGACAGTACATTACATTTAATTATTATATGCTTGTAAACTCCTTTAATCTACAATACCATCATATCATTTTAAATATTATATGAAATTCCCTATAAAGCCATTGAGGCATAGATTTCTTAGTGTGAAGGTTTTTAATTACAGATTTATTTAATTTATTTAACAGTCAAATATTCAGATTTTCTATTTCCTCCTTTGTCTATTTTAGTCATTTTTGTCATCTTAGTCCTCTGAATCTGTCAAGAGCTCTGTTCATCTTCTCATCCTCCCTTTTTATCTGGCCTCCTCCTCTGGAATACACGGTCAATTTCAGATAAAAGTGACCCAAATACCAGGATCAGATTTTCTAGGTTTATTTATGCCGTCAGATTTTGGCCACATAATTTTTATTGCTTCAGAAGTAATATGATGCGGTCAAACTGTTTTCTATTTTACAGTTTTTCTAATTCTCAGCAGAGAGCTATTCCAAATTATTTTGTCTGCCAGTTTATGTCAAATGGAACTTTGAACTTTTTTGGAATCTACAATTTTCAAGATAGTTGTTTTTTATAAATACTCATGAAAAACCTCCTGCTTCACTCAATACCCAATAGGCCTTTATTATTTACTAGAAGCCTGGTGCATGAAATTCGTGCACTCTGGGGGTTTATCAGCCAGGCCTCCTGTGCCCTCTTGCAGACTAGGAGCCCTTGGGGGTTGTCTGACTGATGGCTTAGGCCCGCTCCTCACAGGGAGCGGGCCTAAGCCGGCAGTTGGGCAACCTTAGCACTGTGCGGAGGCAGGAGAGGCTTCCACCATTGCTGCTGCACTCGCCAGCCATGAGCCTGGCTTCTGGCTGCATGGCACTCCCCCTCTGTGAGCACACTGACCACCAGGGGGCAGCTCCTACATTGAAGGTATGCCCCCTGGTCAGTGTACATCATAGCCATCGGTCATTCCGCCATTCGGTCAATTTGCATTTTAGCCTTTTATTACTTAGGATATGCATACTCTTATTTCCATAGACAGAACTGTCAATTCCTACTAATATCTATATATACCTCCTTCTGCAATCATCGCTTTATAAAATGCTTTCTATACTCGGTTAGGATTCCTCACTTTTTATATTTTTATTTCCTCAACAACTTGAAAAACATAATAGAGTCCCAAGTGCCCTAAACCACACTCTATAAATCAGTCCTGTCCAACCTACCTTTTGATTTGTACTTTTCTTAAAGATAAGACTATTAAAGGTAAAGTGCATAAAAACATCAAAGCCCAAATAAAACAGGGGTTATAAAGTAGAGAAGGCAAAACAAATAGGTCTGTGTATTGTATAATAAAATAATATAAATACTTAAAAAAAAAAAAAAAAAAAAAACTAGTTCAGTTATGGCTGAGTCCTGTTCTGTATCCAGATCAGAGTAAAATCATTAGAACACCCTGTTCTGGCCTTGAGAGAGAAATTCAGTTATATTATAGAACTGATTAAGGAACTGTCAGGTTCTTCTGTGACGTCCCACCATTGTTTACCCCCATTCTAGTTTCTATCTATGCTGTGAAAATCTTAAAACTCCTATGATAAAATAGTGGAAAGTCAACCTTCTATAATAATTTAAAACTCTAATAGAGCCAAAATCGGTTTGGTTCAGCGGTAGAGCGTTGGTCTGCGGACTGAAAGGTCCCAGGTTCAATTCAATTCCGGTCAAGGGCATGTATATTGGTTGCGGGCATATCCCCGGTAGGGGGTGTGCAAGAGGCAGCTGGTTGGTGTTTCTCTCTCATTGACGTTTCTAGCTCTCTAGCTCTCTCCCTTCCTCTCTGTAAAAAATCAATAAAATATATTTTTTAAAAAAAACCTCTAATAGAGATACATGTCTAGTACATGATGGATTTTACTAACTGCCACTCTCAATCTTAACCTCTTTATTTTCAAAAGGATTTTTACTTGAAGCACATAAAACGTACCGACAAAGTTTCATTGTGCATAAAAGATAGACTAATATGATTATGTTTTTCCTTCAAAATCCACAGAGGAGATAGCTATGTCTACAATGAGTATTTTGATAAACTAAGATTAAAAGCCCAGAATATTATTTCCATCAAGGAAAGGACTGGTGTAAACAATTCTTAAATAATTATAAGGTACTCTAAAAAGTATGGAATGGGTGATAATCTAATGGAACACTATCTACTAAGATTACCAAGGAATAACAGGACATAAATGAAGCCTAAGCTATTTCTTCAAAGATGAAGAAATCTTCTTCAAAGATTTCCTCAGAATAATACAATGGGGAAAGTTACTGAGCCACGTACATAACAAGGAGGAAAAAAAACAACCTAAGCACTGTTCAGGAAATTAAAATAGTACAAACTGCATATGTTAGGAGTAAAGCTTCCATGTGACAGAATGGCAAAGAGATGAAAAGGTACATTGTTTCAATTCATACAGCAGCTTTTCTAATGTCCATTCTAAGGAATTTGATCTAAAGAGTAAGCTGGGAATAAACATGAGCTTTGCATGCTTTTTACAAAGATCAGTCTAGCCACAGTGCAGAAGCAGAATAAGGAAATAAGGCTGAGGAAATAGGCTAATGAAGTAGTTCAAACATCAGATGGTAAAAGCTTAAACCAGGGCAATGGTAAGTATGTAGAGAAAGTGAGTTTAAGAGTAGCTGTAAAGTAGATTTGACAGGACTTGACCTTTGACCATAAGTAAAGTAAGGAATCTAGGATTTCCATCATGTTTCTGTGTTAAAATTTGGGCCCAGGCCTAACTTCACCACAAATCAACTAGGGGATTCACTTAACCTTTATGAGCCCTGTTTCTACACATACAAAATGAAGGGTTTGGACATGTTCCCTGATATCCCCACCAGCTTAAAATCCCTATCACTCTAACTAGTCAATGTACATGTTCTTAAACAAGTATCTCAGATTATTTTATCACACTCAATTAAAACATAAATGATTGTTCTTTATTCTCTTACTCTCTTTTTAATGCAATCACACCAAAAATATATGTGCTGAAAGAGTGACATAAGAGAAAACACAAACACATATTTACCATGAAACTAATCTTTTCAAAGCTGCCAGTTTTAATTACATTTCCAGCATCAGCAGTATTTTCATACCCTGGCCTTGGACTACAAGGAACGTAAAGAATCTAGGATTTCAGAAAGAGTAGTTGACTACTAGTCAACTATTAGTTTTACTCAACTTAAACATAGCATTAAGAAGTATAAATATCAGAGCATTTACCCAAGTCCAACCCTAAGATTTCATGTCATGAAAATATTCTTCTGAAACATTACATTTCAAAATAATCAATTTCTAAAACATATCAGTCAATAGATTAGTCCCTGAGTATGAATCAGATGTTTCACCAACAGGCGAAACTCCTAGCATTATATTTAATAACTGGATTTTAAACAATGATTTTTGACTTGTCAGAGACATTTGGGAAAAATCTAAAGTTGTTTTTTTTTTTAATCATAATTTCTACATCATTTATATAAAGAACTAATTGAGTCACGGAACTAAAAAAGCTCAGTATTTTAGATCTGCATTTGCTAAGTCTTCTGAGGCATTTTTATAATGGAACTCCTGAAGAGAAAAAACACTACAGTTTTTGAAAAGTATTTTATCAGGCCCTAACATCCGACAATGAAGCCCAGAGGATTAGATCATAGTCAAGGTGATCCATGTAGACTGGAGACTGCTTTTCCCTACTATTTTCCAATGAACCTAATTGCCTCTATATCCTTAAAATATAAAGTGTAATTCCATGCTAAATTCTATCACAAATTTCTTCAAAATGTGCTCTGTTTCACCTAGGCTTCGGCAAACTCAATTTTTACTAAAGCCCTTGAATTTCAGAAAATCAACTAAATGCAAAAACATACATGACATTCATTTGGACTTTCACAACTTAAAACAATGAGGGTATTAAATTCAATAATATACTATATCACAAACCAATGGTAATTAAATGACATATCAAAGTCAAAATATTTGAATAAGTTTAAAGATCTAATGAGCAAAAATAAGAAGCCTTCATTATGTATATAAAATATACCAAAAATACCATTCAAAGCCAGTGTAAGAAAGAAACCTGCCAACCTAGCATATGGTAAAGTAATGATTTAATTCTCCCCTCAACTAAGAAATCACCTGAGAAAACTTTTTTTATTTATCAAGTGAAACTTCACGATGATCCTAAAATATGCAAACACTACTCTAAGCACTGAGGATGGAGTGTTCAACAAGAAAAATAAGGACTTATTCTCATAAAACTTATATCCTATTCCTAAAACATTGGTAATAAACAAACAAGCAAAAATAAAATGATAAATGTTACCAAGGATTATAAGATAAAGAATGACCAGGTAACAATGTAAGATTGGATGGTTAGTGAGGATCATTAGAAAATAACTTTTTAAGGGAATTCAGACTAACAAGAAAGCATCTATCCACTCTAAAATTAGGGCAGAAGAAGATTCTCAGCAAGGGAAACAGCAGTGCAAAGACCCCAAAATAAGTACCAACTTAGTGGGTCTGAGGAAATGAGAAAAAAACCATGTGTCTGAAGCACTGTGAGTGAAGGCACGAATGAGTTGAAGTCAGAGAGAAAGGTGGAGGGCAGTTACACAGGGTCAAGAGTATCGGTCTGAACCTTTTATAAGTAACAAACTTGCATGTGAAAAATTTAGAACAATCATAGTTTAATTATGCTTTTTAGTTATCAGATTCTGAAATTATAAATGTCAATGAACAAACTCATTGTTTTGTTTTGTTTTCAACCTTGGGAATAGTAGCATGTTAAGAATAAGTAATTACAATCTCAAATTATAATTTCCTCTAAGTATAATTAATTGATGAAATTGTTAGTGTATCACCGAAATTAAAGTGAAGTTCAGCTAGACCGAGCTACGTGGCTTTTAAGGGTCCCTCAAGCTGCATTAAAATTTTAGCTCACCCTCTCCTTACTTCAAAATAGTGGTTTTCAAATTCTAAATTCCTATAAACTCCTCATGATTGATTGTATTATAATTGTTTGCTTCTGCCTCCCTAACTGTATCCTAAGCTCCTTAATAGATAAGAGGGTCTTTCATAATTATGAAAACTTGCTTGGAAAGTTCAGCCTTGCACTCTAATTTAAAAGAAATATATTTTTGCACCTTGGTGATCTATTAAAAAAAATAAAACAAAACAATACCTATTTGTTTTGCAGCCTGCAATATATCTTTTAAGTCTTCATTTATACTTTGCATTTCTTTCTTCTCCAGTTTTTCATTCAAAAAATTTACTATTTTCTTCCACGTCAGGTCCAGCCCTACAACTTGTTCATGAAGTTTAGATCGCTTCATCTGAAACACATAGCAAAATACAGTGACATGTTGGTTCAAGGTTTTCTCAAATTCATCACTTATAGCATGTATTTTACATTACATTATGCAACACAAAAATTCAAAACTGTATTTATTCTCATCCAAATTTACAGCTCCAAGAAGGAACCTTACTTGAATAAGTTTAAAAAGAATCTCAGTTGTTAAAAGATATGTTTAATAAAAGCTTTTTATAGGTACAATCACAATGGATAATCATTATGAAATTATTTTCATACAGCAAAATAAAAAGCAAAAAGTTCTACATTAAGATGACAATAAGTAATATCCCATGTGTACCTCTTCTCAATTTTTCTGCTTTTTTTTTTTTTAACAAAGCTTAGACCAAAGCAAGTTCCTTCATAGACTATATTATATAGCTCATTTCTTCATAAGTTCATATACCTTTAGGACTATAAATTCAACTATAATGATCAGACAAGAGTCAATTATGAGACCAGATACTGAGTTTAAAAGAATAAAATTCATCTTTCCCATGTATAGACCAGTAGTCTGCAAACTCATTAGTCAACAGAGCCAAATATCAACAGTATGATTGAAATTTCTTTTGAGAGCCAAATGTTTTAAACTTAAACTTCTTCTAACACTTTTTCAAAACAGACTCGTCCAGGCCGTGGTATTTTGTGGAAGAGTCACACTCAAGGGGCCAAAGAGCCACCTGTGGCTCGTGAGCCACAGTTTGCCAACCACAGGTATAGACCATTGTTTCTCTCCATTAAATAAGAATCTTACTATAGACCCAAAAACTTAAGATAATCCAGGGGTAAATTACTGGATTAAATTACAAAATTAACTGGCAGTAACCTTAGCAACAGAAAAAATAAAGTATTCTATACCATAGTTCTGATTATTCTCTTTAACAATATAGTCAGTCATAAATGCTTACGATATATATTCCCATTAGTAAACACAGGTATACACATTTCCCTTCTTAGTAGCTAAAACATACCATTTTAATCACATAGAACTAAGGAAAAAAATGTCAAATATTTGCCCATGTCCTTTATGATGGTTTTCATTTTTTAAAAATTTACCTTTAAGTCAGCCACTTCTTCATTATAATTATCTTGCTTGGTGACATTTGAAAAGGAGCGCAAGGCTCCTGTGAGTCGAGGTAAAGCCATCTATAATTCAATCAGTGATCCATACAATGAGAACCCGAAACTGACACAAAACAGTATGATATTTATCTGTTGGGAGGAGGTGAGAGAGGAATCAAATTGACCTGTCCAAGAGAAAAAAAATAAACACAATTAGTTAAAAAAGCAACTGCTACCAATGTTGAATAAAATTCAACACATTTTGTACCCGTGAACTTGTTTATTTTTTTATAACATACTAGCTATGTTGGGGAAAAGAAATAAACAAAACACGTGTGGTGGGTACTACTTTAGCACTACTTAAAAATAAGTTCTACAGATTCCTAAGTACAGGTCTCACATACTGCATTACTACTGACAATAATACTGAGAGGAAAGGAAGCATTTTCTCCAATACTGTTTTATGCTCACTGATTTCATCTCACATTATCCCTTGCTTTCAAAGTCTCACTGCTTTTGTTTTTTAAAGCATGTTTCCACCTAAATGCATTTGCATTAGTGTTTCCCTGCTCAGAATGCTCTTCCAATGTTCATATAGCTGACTCCTTGACACAAAAGTTCTCTGCTTAAAAGATACCTCCTGAAAGGGGCCTTTCTGGACTTCTCAATCCAAGAAAGGGCAACTACTCAGTTACTACAATATTATCAAGCACAAAATTCCCATTCTCTTTTATAGCACTAATTAATATTTGACATTTCCTTCTTTCTTTACTTATTTATGTGTTGTGTCACCCCACAAAGAGTAAGGTTCATGTTTTTGTCACTCAATAATGATTTGGTATACAGTAAAGGAAAGAAAAGGGGGGAAAAGGAAATAAAGGTAACAGAGAAGCTAAAGAACAGAAGAGGAAAGAATTAAAGAAGCTGGGGAAGGAAGGAAAGAACTCCCAGGGAAAGAAAAAAGTCAGATGACCTGATCTAATCTCCTTGTTTAGCCTCTGACAACTAACAACTAACCTCCTAGCAAAAGACTAATAATATTTACTGAGGGGAGTCCTTATCTATGGGACACTCTTAGAGCTCTTCCTGGTTCAAGATTGCTTATTATAACAAAGTTTGGCATGGCTCCCTGGAGAATGTTCACATACACTATACAAACCCTTAAAACAATTCTCAAATAGGGCTATTTTGCCCCTTGTAGGTCATTTGGCAATATCTGATGACATTTTAAGTTGTCATAACGTGTGTGGGGGGGGAGGGAGGGAGAGGGGAGGGAGGGAGGAATATACTAGCTTCTGGTGGGCAGCCAGTGGTTCTGTTAAACATCCTATAATACACAAAACAGCTTCCTGACAACAAAGAATTGTCCAGCCCTGGGATTTTCAACTGATGTGCCACAAGAATTTTTAAAGCATGCAATACCTGACTATTTGGTCAAGGGCACTGACCTCTGTCCCTTAGCTTGCTAAATAAACAATGACAAGAGCCAAGGAAACAATAGCAGTCCAGTGTGAACGAATCAAAATTATACCTTTTTCGTTTTGGTTAGATCAGCAAAAAATATAATGTATTCTTTGTTGTGCCACAAATTTTAGTAATTAGTTTATGTGTGCCAGAAATGAAAAAAGTTGAAATTGCATTAAAATAAATAGTTCTTAAAAGAAAGTGACAAGTCCAACATCAAAGTGAAAGTTCAATTGATCAATTATTGCTCAGTCAAATCAGCAACAAATTTTCTGACATAAACTTGAAAGTGAAATGAATAAGTTTAACTTAATGAACATATACAGTACCAAGTGATTAGAAAAATACATATTCTTTTCAAGTACATCAGTAACAGTTTAAAATGATCTATGTCTACTAGGCCATAAAGCAAATCTAATAAATTTCAACAATTAAGCATCATTTAGATCAGGGGATCAGCAAAATTTTCCTGTCTAAAGAGAAAGTAAATATTTTAGGTCTGACAGGCCACCATGTAGTTTCTCTGCCCTCTGCATAGTCTTATCGTTTTATTCTTTTTTTTTTTTCTAAAACACTTTAACAAGTATAAAACTCATTCCTGGGCTCAGGATGACCAAATTAGTTTGCTGATCCACTATATAGGTCACATTTACTGAGCAAAATAAGATTCAAAATCAGAAACAAATGACTGCATTGCAAATAAGTATGGAAATGGTATCAGAACAGCTGGGGAAAAGAGCAGTTGGATTCGCTATATCATACTTAAAAAATTTAATCAGGAAAGCAAAATGATCCATTTTGAATTTTAACTATCCATTGGGAATGAATTTTGGAAAGCATTTCTGGAAACAAGATGATTCAGGGAACACATTTGTATTTTTCTAAATAACACTTTCTGGAATATTTGAAAGAAGAAATCAAAGCAGGAGTCAGGAGAGCACAGAGAAGACATTCTCAAACTTTAGTGTCCTTCAGTCACCTGGAGGGCTTCTCAAATTGGAAAGCCCACCATGAAGTTTTCTGAATCACCCCCAACTTTCTGAATCAGATCAGATGGCACTGAGATGGGGCACTATCAAGATCAGAATTCAAGAAACATCAGCCATACATATATAATCCTCTATTATGCAACTTCAAAAAGAGGTCATATTTTATAGTAAATCCTAGAATTTTTACTTTCTATTCCTTACTTATACTATACTTTATTGATTAATGTAGTAGTGGAGTCACATGTAATTATCTGAATCAGTCAAACACAATATGGCAAATAAAAGGTATTAACAGACAAAAATAATAATTCTGGAGACTGTATGCCCACTATTTCCCATACTGAAAACATGTTCTAGATGAATGGAGAATAAGATACAGTGCTCCCTTACACTGTTTCAATCACCATATGCATCTCAAACGGTGAACATCTTGCTGCATTGCATGACTCCAATGTTTAAAATACTGTTCCCTTTCTAAAAAAGAACATACAACATGGCCATTAAACATAAGCCAATTTGTTCACCTGGATCATGTGAAGAAATTGTGATATGTTCCAAGTCTAGAGGAAAAACATACTGTACAGGACATATTGAGAGAGAGTATGTTGTGACAACCTAGTGTACTAAGGAATTTTCAAGGGAAATTTTAATTATTCTTATTCCCACTCAAAAAGTTCACTTTAGATCCTAATTCATTCCTAAGCAAGAAGCAACTGCTCTTGAATAGTGTCCAATAAAATTAGGAAACAGACTTGGAGCATGGACAACAGAAAAAGAGAGGGAAAGAAAGATAAACACATACAAACAAGGTGTGGTTTACAGTTACTGGTCTGGAAAATAATGCAACAATTAATATATTCTAAAACAAGAATAAACTGTTTTTGCAAAATACTCCTAATTGTAAACCTACTTTCGTCCCACCCTGTATATATTTTTATATAAATCAAAATATACAATGGTTTGTTAAAAATAAAATTTGTATAAGGTTCTTACACCCCAACTACTTAATAATAACCCAATTTTCTAATTTAAAGGTCCCCTAGGGGCTAAACCTAGACAGGCTCATAACCATAAACCAAACTGCCTTTGTATTACAGAAGACCCCTATAGTTACGTATATTCATTTTACTCTTAACAAATGGTAAGGAAAGCTTTTCTTTTCTTAATTAGAAAGAGGGGAAGGGAGAAGGAGAGAGAAACATGGATTGGCTACCTGCAGGCCCCCTACCCTATTGGGGATGGAGCCCGCACCCAGGCGTGTGCCCTGACCAGGAATGGAACCAGCAACCTTTCGGTGCACAGATGTTGTTGTCCAACCAACTGGGACACATTCGCCAGGGCAGGAAAGCCTTTCTTCTAAATGCCCTGGGAAACAAGTGGCTAGAATGACATATCAGCACCATATGAGAACAAGAACTATCGAAATTCCCACAGGGATCAAACAAGCACTCTATCACTCTACAAGACACCTGGAGCCGACCTATTACATGCTAGGCAGTATGTGTTTTATTTCCCCCCGCATGGGTCCGGTGGAAAAGATCCCGGCCCAGATGATCTGAGCAAAATGCTCATTCTACCCCAATCTATGGGGCTCTGAAAGACAGACCCCAGGAATTTGTGCCTGTCCCTTAATAAGTCCTTAAAAGATTAATGTGAACTGAAACCTCTCTGCTGTGCTCACAACTGTAAACCTACTTTGAGAGGTATCCTCCTCTCAAGAAGTACCCCCAACAACAAACCAAAACTCTAGTGATGCCCTGGAAAAAAAGCCTTAGCTGTTAACAAAGAAACTGTTTCCCTGACTTTGTATACTTGTTTCTCTGTACCATAATTACATGGAGCACCATTACGTTACTCAATATGAGCTCTGCACCTGGTGACCTGATTCAAATTTTACACCCAAAGAATTAGAATTATACACCGTAAATCCAAAAAATATTTATCAAAGGGTTTCATGGCCTTAACCTTCACTTACTGTATTGTGAATAGTAGAGGAAATTCATAAAAAGCCCTAACACTGACACTATATATAAAAAAATTGGCAAACATTTGGTAATAGCAGCAGATGAAATCTCTCCACCTTTCTCTCAGGAGAAAAAAACTAGACATTATAATCAGGATTCAAATGAATTAATGTGGTAATCATGATATATAAAAACCGATAAGGAAATTATCTACTAATTAGGTATTATGAACCAGAACATATAGATAGTAAAAAATTCTATTGTGCTACAATATTCATTTAATATATGCTTTACTTAACTTTCTGAAAGCGTGTATTGTGACCATTATTTAACATTCTGATTTGAATTATTCATTTCAATATTTATGAATAAATGTTTATTTCTTATAAAAACAGGGTACTCTCCTCCCTTATGTTATGTCAGTCAGAAATGTGCCCTGACCCATCATTTCCCTACCAGATTCCATCCACTGTTACAGCTTCCTAATCTGAAAGATGTTTGAAAGGTCAGGATATTTCTCATTCCTTTTCATATTCTAATTTCTAAGTCATTTTTTTCTTAGCATAAATTATATATGCTACAAATCAGAGGAAAAACAGGTTTTGCCAATGTCACCTCCAATTTTTAAAATTTAATTCTGAGAGAAGCATCATACCTCATAAAGCATCAAACATTAGGAACTTATTTTTGAAATTCATTTTTTCTGATGTTTTAAAAATTATAGGTTACCTTAAATTGTGTAATAGTAAAGTAATCATTTCTCTGAGGATTGCTGGTTCATAATTTTTACAGTGACAATATTAGGAAAATCTTATTTGTTGTCTTTTTTAATAAAAATTACATCTGTATAGGTTGAACAGTGATGTTTTCCAATGTTTTATAAAAATTTCCATGTAAGTATAGACCATAAAATAACTAGGTCACTAAATACTGGATGCTGCTTTCTGACCTTAAAAAAAACTTTTAAAAAATTATCTGTATTGCCTAATGTCAGTACACTGTAAAATTTAAGCACTCTTTTTCAGTGAGTGACTTCTAAATATATAGTTGAAAATACCTGGCACTCTACTTTAAGCCTTCTCTTTACCAAGCTAATTAAGTGCCATTTCACTCCTTCAATCCTTCTCATTATGCCTTGGTTTATATCCCACTACACAGAAATATGTTTATAGAAACTTGTATCAGAACTATATACACCAGTTCCAAGGTAGTGTATTCCTTCAATAGTAATATAATTGTTTCTCTGTGGATTGAGAGAGAAGTGGCAAAAGAAAAAATATTAGCAATAATTTTTAAAAGATCTGAAACAAAGCAAATATTAATACTTATTATATCTATGGCAAGTACAACAGCGTTTGTTGGATTATTTTCTGAAATTTTCCACATTCTTAAAATATTCTTTAAAATAAAAATATAGGCTATAAAGTTAAATTTGAATTTGAGGTAAACAACAAATAATTCAGTATAATATGTCCCATGAACATTTGGGACATACTTCCATAGAGCACACTTATATTAAAAAAGATGTTTATTTTTGTATTAAAAAAGTACCTATTTGCTTTAAGATTTTTTTTTTTTCATTTTTAAAAAAGAGAGGAAAGGAGAGGGAGAGAAACATCCACATGAAAGTTGAAGATACATCTATCAGCTGCCTCCCGCATGCATACTCCCTACCTGGGATTCAGCCTGAAACTCAGGCATGTGCCCTGACCAGGAATCGAACTGGCAATCCCTCAATGAACGGGATATTGGCCAACCAACTGAGCCACACCAGCCACAACAGAGAATACATGTGTACTTATGCACATATACACATATATTCTGTCTCTTGTCAGCTTCATCCATGAGAATGAGTCCCATGATGTGGGAACTGCTTTGTTCACTTCAGTATCCACAGCCATTTAAAATAGGTGCATAGTACCATAGGTTATCAATAAATATTTGTATAATGGCTGGCTGGATGGATTGACAAAAAGGATAAAGGGAGGCCAAAGCTGCCACCAAAAAAGGACCATATTTACAGGTCTGGATTTCCATGTACTTATTTTTGTAATGTTTATATCATCTTTATTTCAATACTTCAAAATATATTTTCATAGAAATTAGTTTAATTATTTGATTAATGTATTTCAGTTCTTGAGATAAGATGTTCTACAAACTAAATTTACTCCAAATTTAATAAAAGAAATCAAAATCTAATGTGATTTATTCAACTCACTAAGTCATTTTTCTCAAAGAACTCAAAAACTCCCACACGTATGCATTTAATTCTAAAATTAGAGTTCAGTAAACATTTTTGAAATCTCAAGCTAATAGAGCAGAAAAGCAAAAGCAAGGTAAGAGAAAAGTCGGTATTTGTTAGAAACTCTAGGGTGGGAGTGGGCTCAGAAGGAAAATCATAGTAGAAAGTGAAAAACAGCTTTCACTCATTTAACTGAAATTTCTTGACTAGTATTTCTACTACATGCTAGGCAGGTGGCCATGGTGAGCAAAATCAATGTGGTGCCTGCCCTTATGACGTTTATACTCTGGTGGGGAACACAAGCCAATTAAACAAGCTATGTCAATACAAAAGAAAACCGCTGAAAAAGCAGTCAGGGAAGAGTATGATCAGAATAAAAGGGGAGTTGGGAAGGAGAAGCAGCTTTCTTATATTTGAGACTTCAAGAATGAAGAGTTGGCCAGGTCAAGAGGGCAACATATTCCAGCTCAGGGGTAAGAACAGTTCACATTCAAGGAACTGAAAAGATGAATGAGTATCATGGTCAATGAGTAATGTGATAAGAGATGGAGCTGGAGAGAGAGGTAAGAACCAGGTCATGAAGGACCTCATAAGTTACATTGTATAGAAATTATTTTGATAGTAAAAAAAAATTTCCCAAAGTGTTTTTGACCTGAGCTGTGTTTAATAAGGATTACCATGATTGCAGTAAAGGGTGCGGACCACAGGAAGGCAAGTTAGGGAAACAGAAAGGTACTAGAAAATTACCGCAGCAATCCAGATGAAAAACAAAGAGGATGGGTTCCTGAACTGAAGTAATGACACTGACTCAGAAGAGAGTGGATGAATCAAGTGGTTAAATAAAATCTATTTGGCTTGCTCTGATTATCTGTATTTGTGGTGGGGTACAGGGCAAAAATCAAGGCTGACTTCCACATTTATAGATCAGAATGATGGTACAATTCACTGAACTATGGGGATGGGAATGGCAGGAATATCATGAATTCAATCACAAACAAATTGAATTCGAGATGTCTCTATGACATTGTCTGTATGAAATGTACAGTAAAGATTGAATATTCGGGTGTGGAGGAGAGAAGATTGGTTTAGGATCTAAATATCAGAATCATGAGGAATACCACGAGAAGAGAGAAAAAAAATCACCCAAGGATTTCTGTGTAGACTGAGAAGAAAAGGCAGCGAGAGGTGGCAGCACATGAGCCTTTGAGGAATAATCAGGTGGAAAAGGTCTATAAAAGAGAATTTCTACAGTAGAAGACAAAAACAAAAAACAAAAAACAAAACAAACAAAAAACAATCCTGGTTAAAAAAACAAACAAAAAAAACCCAGAAGTGCGGTACGTATCTCCAAAACCCTGGGAAGAGGGGTTTTAAGAAGTATAGTCAACCAAGTCAAAGGATGGCAAGAAATGTGGCCAAATGCCATTGGATTCAGAACTTCAGCAATGTTCTTCCCGTGTGCTGTTTCTAATAAATACAAACAGAAGAGCTCCAAAAAAACTGAAGTAAAATCAGTCACTCTTCAAACTCACTCATTTTTTTCTAAGCTGATGGCCAAAATCAGTGACTTTTTCACTTTTTAAATCAGTGACAAAGCCTTCATTTTGCAAACTTCGGGTTGATCAAGGGAGCATTCACTAGCCATACGTGATTATTTTTCCTTGCCAGAAATGAATTCACTGAATAGTCTCACAAAGCCAGCATCGTGATTATAATCTCCTACAGTGAAGAAGTAGTGTATGTGTTGCTTTTCCCTGGTATTTTGCATGGTTCTTGCCTGGGCCAAGAACTCAATAAATATTTGTTCAATGACATGTACTCAGAGCATTAATCTATGAAGCTTTCCAGAAATGATTTTTAAGTTATTCCTTACCATTTCAAACCCTAGAGTAGAGACAGTACTAATATTTTTGCAAAGTTTCCTTCACTCCTTAAAGAATGCTAAGAAAAAAAACTATTTAGTGAGTCTTCAAGGTATTACCTAAGCAGGCCTCATTTTAGAAAATGCATGCAACATTGGGGGAAAACATACTAAACTTATTTTTGCAAATGGAGTATCACCTTCATATTCATTTCTTCTTATAAATCATTCATGTAGAATTTTATAAGTTTCTTAAATCAAGATGGAAGGGTATTTATTTCTATTGTAAATAAGATCAGAATTTAACATTTTTATATTGTTCCATCTGATGTAGCCTGTTAAGCATTTTACTCACTTTTTAAAAAGTAAAGACATTTTTCTAAAAAGACAACTTTTCCTATCAGTAAGCATTCTTCTCTCGGAATGGAATGTAAGTTTTCCTTGATCCTATTTGCATGCTATGTTTCTTAGCTATACAAACCGAGTAACTTGATTTCAAAAATCAGTGACAATTTCAAAATGACCTGGCAACTATTTGAAAATGCTAGAAAACATTAGTGACAAAAGAAAACTGTTCAGCAGGGATCAAGCAAGCTAAATCATGAAAAATAAATTCAATCAAATAAAAATGATTCTGCCTACAGAATCATTTAATTGGCATCTCTAGGGAAACCTGTTCTAATGCAAGATTGTCATTACAACCATCATTATAACTATCGTTACAAATGGAAGAAGAACAGGAGCACCATGCAGAGTAGAAGCAAAAGTTAAGAATTCGTAACTTTCAACAACACTTTGGAAATCAGAGAAATGATTTCAATCTATAAAACCTGGTGATGGAAATATCAGCTAATCAATCTAACCTTACCTAAGGAAAAAACAGAAGACAAGATTACTATTTAGAACTGCCCATGTGACTTCATTCATATCAAACTTTTAGCTGCCACTACAACTATGCTTCTTTTAAACCGAAGAACAGCAAGACACAAGAACACCCTGAATTCAATGAATAAGCCCATTTGTGATAGGAAACCAGGTGGGACACACACACACACACACACACACACACACACACGCTTATTTCTAAACGACATTCTAGATTACCCGATTGCCAAATTCACTCACAATTCACTATGGTCCACTCCCTCCCCAGTCTATTTACTTTCCAGTGTAGGGGTAAAAAACAAAACAAAAGAAACAAACAAAAAACACAAGGAAGCAGCAGCATTCCCTCCCAGAATCTCCGTAAAGAAAACGAAAAAGTTACCAGGACTTTGGAACGAAACACACACACACACACACACACACACACACACACACACACAACCCCACACCCACTAATGAAAAGTAATGACCCGCACACGGGAAAGAAAAGCCAGCACACGGGCGGTCACTCCGTGGCCGCACACCTGGGAAGTCGGAGGCTCGGTCACTTTCGCGATCCCAGCCCCCACGTAGCCAAGCCCAGCCCGGGAGGAAACCGCCGGCGGCCCGGACGGTCCCGCCGAGGGTGACAGCTGGGGGCCGGCCTCCGGGGCTGGGGAACATCACCGGGGCAGCCCGCCCGCCGCGCCCTCCCCGCACTGCCCGCCTCCCCTTCCCGCCTCCCCTCCTCACCTCCGGACGCGGGCTCACGCGCTCCCCATCCCTCCGCCGGCGCCGGCTCCGCGCCTCCCTCCCTTTCGGTTTCCCTTTCCCTCCCCGCGCCGGGCGGGGCGCGGACAGAGCTGAGGGTGCCAGGCGGCCGCCGCGCCCTCGTCCGCACCCCAACGCCGGGCCTGCCCGGTCCGCTCCCCGGGCCAGGACGCAGCACGCACGTACGGCCCGACCGCCACGGCCGGACAGACTGACAGTCCCGGCGAGGAGGGAGGGGGCGGGGCCGGCGCGGCCCACACGTCACCCGCCCGCGGCCGGCGGCGCAGACGTAGACACGTCGCCCCGGCCGGCCCCGCCCCCTCCCGCGTGCGCGCGCCGCCGCCCCGCCCCCGGCCCGCGGAGCTCAGCGCGGGACCTGGCCTGGGGCCGCCTGAGGCTGAGTGCCTAACCTTGCAATCCTTGGATTGGGTCGAGTCTCCCTCCCGCCCTACTCCGTGGAGTGAAGACAAGGAGATAATCATTCCTCTTAAAAGCAAAGGAGAGTCAAAACCGGTTTTGCTTCCTGGATAGAGCGTGGCCTGCAGACTGAAAGGTCCCAGGTTCGATTCCTGTCTAGGGCATGTACAAAAGGACACACTTAAAAGAAACAGAATCATAGATGTTTCTAACTTTCTATTCCTCTCTCTTCCTCTCTGTAAAAAGACCAATAAAATATATTAAAAAAAAAAAAAAGTAAAGGAGAGAAGAGCAGTGACTATCTTTGAAGAACCAGGTCAATGGCATCACCAAATGGCCATCACCAGCCAGAGCCCCCGGCTGCTGCCTGCTTTATCCAGGGTTCCCTGTTTTCAAGTCCTGCTTTCCTTAAGCTTCCTGGATAACTTCTCTTCAAGTTATCTCTGCTAGTTGCCTCTTTGGTTGGACCACCCACTACCAAAAACAAATTGCCAGATGATTCTCCAGCTCAATTGAAAAAAAAACAGGAAGGCAGCATTCAGAAAATACTGACTAACCTCAAGACCTGTGCAATGTTTGCCTGTATAGGCCTGGACTAAAAGTTGGGAATGTAAAGATGGTATTGAAACCGGCCCAAAAGAACTTCAGGTCTTTTGCCTGCCACCCTGATGCCAAACACAAGACATAGGTGCTGGTGTGAAGGAAAGAGGTTTATTTAAGTGCCCATTCACTGGAGAAAATGGGGGACTCTCATCTCAAAGCCCATCTTAGCATCTCAGTGCAGACAGGAGTTTTTATAGGTGGGTTGTTGAGAGAGGGGAACTAAGGAATTCTGGGGACCTGCACTTTCACATTCCCACTCTCAGGTGGTTTTGATGTTCTCTTTGGTGTATGTCAGCCTCTCTTTTTTTTCTCTGCAGGTTTTTATTGCTGATATCTGGGGACAGAATGTTTCAGGCCTGGCTAGCTGTCAACATCTGCTGGACTACTGTGATCAAGACAGGTGAAAAGGAGAACTGGAACTGCTACTACCTGTAGCATGCTTAAATATGAAACTAATATTTTAGACTGTAAGTTTTGTTCGTCTATGCCCTATACCCTGTTACAGTATGAGTTAATAATGTGTTGTGTTGTCCTTTTGCTTTTCCATCCCCCTTCTCATAGGAATGTGACTTGTGACCTGGTTGAAGTGTTTTTTATAGAGAAGCAGCCAATAGTGACCCGGTGATACTCTTCACTGGCCAAACCACATCTGGAGTTCTTTGTTCAGTTCTAGATTGAGCACTTTAAGAATACCTCAAAGAAGTTGGAATTATTTCGGGAGAGAGCAAAATGACGGAGAGAACTCAAAAACACAACCAATGAAGAAGTACTGATTGAACTTGAAAGGATTTTTATAGGAAGGAAAAAGCTACTGGAACTACCTCCAAATAAGTAAAGATTTGTTTCATGTGGTCTTAAGAAGTACACACTTAAGAGAAACAGATTTCAGATTCTGAAAAGAAGATTCCCTTCTAGCATTAGCCAGAAAAGTTGTGGATTAGGATGGATGGAAGCACTGACCAATGGATTTTACTTTAAGTAGATTTCGATGGTTTCTAAAGGGGACTAGATGCAGAGAAGCCATGCATCCAGAGAAGAATTAGTTGATGGTTGTTTTTTTTAAAGCTATTTCCAACCTTGAGATTCAATTAGTCTATAGTTTCAGCCTTTAAAAAGAATTTACAGGTTAGCTATGAGACAAGACAAATGAATCAAAAGGTAAATAATGAAAGGAGGCCACATGATAGCAGTACTAACAATAAATGCTAGTACATTTATTGTTCTCATTACAATTCCAGAGACTTAAGGGAGAAGGAGGAAATGAAAATAGACTGTGTCTAGAACTGCCCTGTCCAGTAGAGTAGCCACTAGCCAAATATGGCTATTTACACTTGAAATGTGGCTATTCTGAATTGAGACATGCAGTAAATCTGAAATACGCACCAGATTTTGAAGATTTAGAACAAAAAATGTAAAATATCTTAATACTTATGCTGACTATGTGTTAAAATAATGGCAAATATTGGGTCAATATATTAAAATTAATTTCACCTGTTTATTTTTTATATATATATTTTTATTGATTTTTTTTACAGAGAGGAAGGGAGAGGGATAGAGAGTTAGAAACATTGATGGGAGAGAAACATCAATTAGCTGCCTCCTGCACACGCCCTACTGGGGATGTGCCTGCAACCAAGGTGCATGCACTTGACCGGAATTGAATCTGGGACCCTTCAGTTCGCAGGCTCTGTATCCACCGAGCCAAACCAGTTTCGGCACCTGTTTATTTTATTTTTTTTAATGTGCTTACTAGAAAATTTTAATATATGGCTTGAATCTTACTTCTATTAGACAGTCCTGGCCAAAGAATATACTTCATTGAATTTATCAAAACTATCTATTGATATAAAGGAGAGTGAACTGGAAGACATTCTCTCTACTAAAAACAAAGGAAAACCTCATCAATGACCAATTCTTTTTATGCATATATGAACATAAAAAGAAGAATCAACAGGCGAATCAAGGTAATCACCACTATAAAAAAGACAAAGAAAATCAGGTAGAAAAACTAACTCTAAAGGAATCAAGTATAATTCCTGAGATAAAAGAATATTTGTAAGAAGCACTCCAATTTATAATCCTCCAATATTCAAAATATATTACATCAGGGTACTTTGAAAAAAGAACAGCCATAGAATGAAATAGAGTTCTGAAACACTTATAAAACATCATTACTTAAGTAAAACCAAAGAAATCTAGAATATCACATACATAAACATAAAAGAAAATATGAGAAAAGATTCTTAGAGAGCCACTTTAACAGACTTAACATTCAACTAGTGAAAGAGTTTTTAAAAATCAAAATTGAGAAAAATAGTTATAATTACATGTTTAATTATAGGAGGCCTTTTTTAGGATATAGAAGAAAAGTTTTCAAGTTGAGTAGACTATAGGGTGCCATTAAAATAGATTTAAAAAGACTTATACTCATTATGCTAAGTGATTTCACTCATATGTGGAATCTAATGAACAAAATGAACTAAGAAGCAAAATCCAGATAGGTTGGCAGCTGTCAGGGGGTTTGGTCAGGAGTTCTATTTTGGGAGATGAAGAGATATTTGTAGACAAATTTTTTACCCAGGATGCTTTTTTTTTTTTTTTCCCCTCAAAGCAAATTTGCTAGTATTAAAAATCTAAGTAGAGCCTCTCTTCATTTCTTATCAGATTATCAAGAATAAATTTTCTGTCTTTCAAGCACATAAGTGACAACATAAAATCTTTGATATTAATTACCTTAAGGATTAATTTTTTCTGAAGTTTAAACTGTCCTTAAGCATGTTTAATATGGTCAAATTGAAGATTTTATTCACTCTTCCCACAATAATTAAGCATATATCACATAACCCACACCTTGCTAAGCATATATCACATAACCCACACTTTGCTATGCATTTTTTTAAAAAATCTCTAATCTCAAGGAACTTACAGTTTGGATGAGTGACAAATTTAACATAAAACTACTTGAGAACAATTAAGTGCTGAGTTGTGAGGTATGTTATTAGTCCCAAAAGTTGTCCAAAGTAAAGATAGGCCACTTAAAAACTATTGTGCAAAAAGTAAACACTGAATTGGGCATAAAGAAGTGGTAGAATTTATATGCAAAATTATGAAGGGTTATTTGCAGGATTGATTCTAGAGAACAAAGTCCAAGTTATTGCTGTCGGTAGCCTAAAGGCTAAAAATGGCTGACTAGGTAGTTTATAAACAGGTTTCATTTCTGGTTCTTGCTCTGTGTTGTAACCACAAGTAGCAGCAGAATGCCTGACACATAGTAGATAGAAAATATTTGTTAAAGCAATACAAATTTTTGCTCTCAATATTTCCTTTATTATGTGACTAACAACTTTCATTTTTTATTAGGTATAGCTTTACAAAAATTGAGGTATACTGAAATGAGAATACTACCCAAATTAAGATATAGACCATTTCCAACACTCCATAATACTCCCTTATGACCTTCCCAATGAGCACTCAAATCTCCCCACCCCGCCCCACCCTACCTTAATGAGAATTCAAATCTCACCACCCCACCCCAGAACATCCCAAGTTCACCACTATTCTGACTTCTATCAACTGTGATTACTATTCCTGAGTTCCACATAATGGAATCATACAGTATGTCACTCAACATATTTTCATGTTGTTGACACCTGGCCTTACTTTGCAACACTTGTTGATACTTGAAAGAGATATTTTAAAAATATTTTCTTGTGGGAAAACCCCATAAAGGTGTTTATTGTAGAGTAATGTACATTCAAGGTGTCATTGATCTTTAAACTTTAAAGACAGGTTGTGCTTTCTTTGAGGGTAGGCAAGGTCAGCATAAATTCCATCCTATACCTTTATAGGACAACTTGGTACTTCAAAAGTGACAATCAGGTTAACTTGCTGTGACTCTTGTTAAAAAAAAAAAACAACCTGAAATTTCCCTAAGAAAAGTTTAGATCAACTGCAAAGTTAGAGGCACAATCCCTACCCTCACATCTGACACTAACTGCAAGTTTGTGGAGGGATTTCATAGAGTACCCTAGTAATTTGCTATAAAGACTCATGGGACTCACTGAAAGCTATTACACTCATGGTTATGGCTTATTAAAGGGAAAGGATTCAGATTAAGGTCAGCCAAAGGAAGGCACACCTAGAGCAGAGTCTAGGAGGGCTTCAAATGCAGACCTTCATTGTCTTCTAGCGATGGAATCATAATATTATATTTATTATATTTACTAGATGCCCGATATTTGTGCATGGGGGAGTCCCCTCAGCCCAGCCTGTACCCTCTCCAATCCAGGACCCCTCAGGAAATGTCCGACTACCATTTTAGGCCCAATCCTGGGGATCAAGATCAGGCCTAAACCGGCAGTCGGACATCCCTCTCACAATCTGGGACCCCTGGCTCCTAATTGCTCACCTTCCAGCCTGCCTGATCACCCCTAAATGCCTCCTCTGATGGCCTGGTCACCTCCAACTGCCTTCCCCCCATCAGCTTGGTCGCCCCTATCTGTTACCCCTGCCAGCCTGATCGCCCCTTATTGCCCCTCCCTGCTAGCCTGGTCTCCCCCAACTGTCCCCCTCCCCGCTGGCCTGGTCGCCCCCAACTGCCCCTCCTGCAGGCTGGTCGTGCCAAGCAGATGCTACTCAGTCATTTGGTCACCTCTAACTGCTCCCCCCCCCCTGCTGGCCTGGTCCCCCCTAACTGCCTCCCCACCAGCCTGGTCACCCCTTACTGCCCCTGCTGCTGGCCTGGTTAACCCACAAATGCTCCTCCTACTGGCCTGGTTGCCCCACATAGCCTGCTGCTTGTTCATTTGGTAGCCCCTCACTAACTCCCCTGCCTTGCTTAGATGGCCCCCACAATCACCAGATGTCAATCCAATTGAGCATTTGTGGGACAAAGTTAAAAAAGTCATCAGGCAGCTGTCCACAACCATCAAATCTCACAGAAATGGACAGTGCTATTCATCAGACATGGTGTCAGATTCCTCGCATCACCTTTCAAAATCTCATGGAGTCAATGTCAAGAAGAATCATCTCACTATTGAAGGCAAAGGTGGCCCAATGAAGTACTGATGGGGTGATCATAATAATCTGGCCACTCAGTGAGTGTGTGGCTGCGGCCCGGCTCACCCTGCAGAACAGGCTCTTCATGGTCACCTGGCACCTGAGAGCTAGTAATCATATATATATGATTAGATATATATACATGATTACTTACCTGTAATGTGTATTTTAAGTTGACAACAGCTGCAAAATAAAATTTCGTTTCCCAGGAGACTGTAAAGCTAGAACTGACAGTGACTGAAAGACAATGCTGAGTAGCAGCATTTCAGTGATGCTGAGGCTTGGAAATGAGGTAAGTGTACGGGATTTCCTGTAAACCTCCAAAGGCCTCCATAAGAAACAGTGAAATTGTCAAAATTGTCTCTACATTTTGAACATTCTTTCTTTACATAAATGTGTTGAGGAGTCATCACTGAGGAACAAATACCATTATATTAATAGTTTAAAATGAAATTATGATATTTATTGGTTAAGATGCCACTTATTAACTAGAGGCCCAGTGCATGAAGTTTGTGCATGGTGCACTCCCGAGGCCTGGCCGGCAATAGAAGCACGAGCGTCTGACATGGAAGGGCAGATCCCAGCTGACCTCTGGGCCCTGGGCAGCACCTGGGCCCCCAGGCCCCTGTGTGCCCTCTCTGCCTGAGTCACGGCACCCAAGTACCCATCCAGAGATGCGGTGAGCACACTGGACACCAAGGACAGGAGCGCAGTGTGGCCTGTGGGCTGCCCAGCAGCGCCACATAGAAGCCAGGCAGGCAGCATGCTCTCTCCCAGCTGGCCTCACAGATCGGCTCCTAAGGGCTGCAGCCCGGCTCGCCCTGAAGAGGCCGCACAGGTGCAGAACAGGCTCCTCACGGGCACCCGGCACTTGAGTGCTGGGGCTTCCCCAGCGCATGAGCCCTGCTGTCCTAGGGGAGGGTAGCAGGGGGAATGAGAGCGAGCTCAATGGACAACGTGTATTCTTACCACACTCCTATCCCCGTCACACACACACACACACACACACACACACACACACACTAGGACTCCCCTGGTGTCCTAGGGGAGGGTAGCAGGGGGAATGAGAGCAAGCTCAATGGACAACGTGTATTCTTACCACACTCCTATCCCCATCACACACACACACACACCCAGGTAGCTGATGAGAGGTCACAGCTCCATTCCTCCCTCTCCCCACGCCCCCCCGCCGCCCACACCTGGGCTCCATGGGAGGTTGGTCGCCACTACCCACCCTCAGTTCCCTGTCCCAGCTCCAGAGCCTGGCCCCGATCAAGTTATCAGAGCCTGCTGGCCACTGGCTGCAGTCTTGGGGGAGGAGAGGAGTTCAATCGGGGCTGGGCCCCCCTGCCAGGCCCCCTCAGTGCCTGGGAGCTGGGCAGCAGCCCCACCCTCTGCTACTGCCGCTGTTTGCCATCTTCAGGTTGATCAGTGGGGTGATCAGGACCCTACTCACATCCATCTTGGCCTGGCACTGCCCACTCAACTGCTGCACCATTCTGCCATGGTCCAGCAATGGCAGCGCCTACACTGCTGCCCACTGCCAGCGCTGTGTCGCTGATGCTTAACATGTTCCACACTGCACCCTGGTGGTCAGCGCACCTCATAGTGAGTAATCAAACTCCCAGTTGAACTCTCAGTCAAAACAATTTGCATATTAGGCTTTTATCATATAGGATTATTATATAGGATGTCCTGTTTCTGCTTAAAATAATTTTTAACTACTGTTTTGATAGATTTAGCTTTTTTTTTTTCTAGTTTATATATGAGTTATATATTTTTCTGTTCTCGTTAAGATGTAGAGATACAGGACTTCAGTTGATAAAATAGCCTGGACACAAAATGTCACCTTTGCAGCTCAAGCAAGGCAAAGGCAGTTGAAATCAATCAAGTCACAGAGCTGCCAGGCAGCTGTTGTAGAGTCATTGGTCAGGAAGGGCAAGGTTTGTCAGGCATAAGATTCTGATTCCAGAGCCTGGAGAGGCCCAGACTGAAAGCTATATTGCACTAACTCTGTAGGTTGATCTGAAGGTTCATTCATCCATTCATTCAATTTTGATGTATATTGAGCACCTACTGTGAGTCAACAGACACACTGGCAAACAAGATAAACATGGTAAAAACCAGACGATAGCTGACATTCACTGCGCATCTACCTGCTCTTTACTTGTCACTGTGCTGTATACCCTTCCTGGAACACTAAGAGGGTGTATTACTCTCACTTTTAATAATAAGTGATTTTATCTAGATTTCACAGGGAAGGAAACTGAGTCTCTAAGAGACTGGTGATCTGGCTGGAAGAAAATGTCTAAAGACCACTTGTCCTACCCTCTCAAGCTGAATTTTCTTGCTCTTGCCAGTGGTAATGAACAGTTTCCCAGTGCCTAAAAAAGTAGCTTTATCTTCTCTGCCACTTTCAGTTTCTGTGCTAGATCCAAGAGCCCCACCTTTGGGCAAGATGCGGAATTTCATAAAGAAAGACGGGACTGATGACAGACTTATCAAGCATTACTTTAGCTCTTCTTTATTAAATGGTTTACTCTCTAGGACTCTAGTATTTTTCTAGACCAGAAGAAGGGACACATTTTGATTATATTTCTGCCAGTTGGTATTCATTTTACTATTATGCAGAAGAAAGATAGAAAAATAAGGACAGATCTTAATTTTAGTATATGTATTAGTACTTAAAATATACATTCAAGTTTGCTTAAAAATAAGTTCTTTCTTAAAAATGATTTTACAATTAAAAATGTATTTATTTATTTATTTGGAGAGAGAAGAAAGGAGAGGGAGAGAGAGGGAAACATGGATAGGCTGCCTCCTGTATACTCTCTACTGGGGATGGAGCCTGCAACCTGGGCATGTGATTTTTAAATTTTAAAATTTTAAATTTAAAATCTGGCTAAAATTAATGAAAGAAAAGGAAAATTGTCCTAGCCTGAACATAAAGTCTCAGATTGACACAAATCTGAGCAAACATTCTTTAACAAGTGAAGTTTCACTAAATTAAGTTTGACAGAATGAGTGTTGAGTAAGTGCTCAATGGGAGTATTTCTCCTTTTAAACTTTCACAAAGACACAGCTAGAAATAAATACTCACAGGGTAGGGCAAAAGTAGGTTTACATTTGTGAGTATACAAACCAGATTATTCTTGCATTATTATTTGTGAATTATTGTATTATTTTCCATATGAAAAACTTTTGCACCATCATGGATATGAGCAAAACAAGATTCAACAATAATTTTTTTGTTATGTGTATAGCACTTATTATAATGATCTATATCTATATCTATATCTATATCTATATCTATATCTATCTATCTATCTATCTATCTATCTATTGTGTATATATATATATATATATATATATATATATATATATATATATATATATAAAAGCCCAGTGACAGAATGACAAAATGACTAGAACAACCAGTTGACCAGTCACTATGATGCACAATAACCACCAGGGGGCAGACACTCAGTGAAGGAGCTGCCTTCTGGTGTTCAGTACGCTCCCACAATGGGAGTGCCTGCTTGGCTGACCAAGAAAAGTGGCCACTCCCACAGTGAGAGTAGCTGTTCAGAGGGTGGATCCACAGCTGCTCTGTTGATCGGGATAAGTGAGGCTTCCACAGTGGGCTGATCCCTGCAAGTCATGCCCCCCACCAGTGTATTAATCTGTGCACCAGGTCTCTAGTTATATAATATCTTCTCATTGCTTGAGATTCTGGAAGTAGACAATTATATCCTACCAATAGTAAGCTTGTGTGTTGAGACCTCATCCTACAGAATGAATAGAGGTTTCTATTGCCCACAACTGACATCCATTGCAGAACTCTAGCTCTATTTCCCCTGGCTTATATCCATTGCCCTGATAAGTTTTATGAATGATGACCAGTCCTAAAGCATCAGCATTCTTCTGGTTCCCCCGCCAACCAGTCAGTCTCCCCCTAGGTTCTAAATTTCCTGGAGGAGAGGTAGAGTCAGACCTCAGCCTACAGTTCACTTAAGCTTTTGGGGGCATTAGTACAGCACTAGCTCTTTGCATTTTTCAACTGCAGAAAATACATTTCCAAGTTCTCCCATAGTCCACTGGCTGAACCCCTCCATAGACTTCAGGTTAAAAGGTCATACTCATCTATACCTATTCTCCACAGAGGGTGGGTACTCTAACACAGTGGCAGCCCTCCAAAGAAGCTTCTCCTGTAATTTTCTGACACTTTTTAATATCCTTGATCTGTCTGAAGGCTCAGAGAATCATGTAACAGTTTCTTGAATGCATTTCCTTTGTCAGCCTGCACATGGAAGGGAGACTGTCTCTCATGTTCACCTGGGCTTCCTGTTAGTATTGCAACAGAAACTCCGACAGGAGAATCCCATTCTAAGATCCTGTTAGAAATAGAAACACAAAGAACTAGGGTACATTATAGAACCTAAGTGTGAGTGGCATTACTACATATCAGACCAGGATCCTGTTAATGTAGAAAACATTCAGACCTATGAAGAATTTTGTGAGTTTATTTGAGCCAAACTGTCAGCATATGTTGGGAAGCAGAACCTCAATGTGTCCCGACCCGCGGGGCAACAACGGGGGTACGCAGGAACCACCTAAGAGAATGAAACAAACAAGGAACGCGGAAGAATGGAGGCAAGACAAGGTTCTGATCAAGCCTCGACTTTATTCTTTGAAATGGCTGTATATATACAGCAGAAACAAAGGGGGGCAGGGTTACCTATGCAGAGGGGTCTTTGGCAGTGTATAATTGGTTTAGGCACTGAGTGGCAAGGTGGTAAGGTATCTGGCAACACAGGATTAGCTAACTGCTAGGGCATTGTAACATTCCAAGGTGTGACATTCCAAGGCTAGGCTATCTGGAGTGGGGGGGGGGGGGGGGGGGGCGGGGAGGATCAGGAAGGGGAAGTTGCAAAGATGCTAAGAGGCAGGTTAATCTTATCTTCTGGCCAAACCCTCAGGGCACCGCATAACTTCTGCTAGAAGGAACTTAATTCTATTTTCTTAAGACTGAGCTGCTTGTCTCAACTCTGATGGCTCCCAACATCAATGAACTGAGATAATGTTCCGGAAAATGGGGAGTTCATACCTTGTTTTTATAAATTACCCCAAATTACGTATTTTCCTTTTGATTTATAAAAAGATCAAAAGGAAAATACGTTCTTGGGTTACATGAAATTCATTGGTGATAAATTAAGGATGTGGGATGAAGCAAAGCAAGGAAACCTCTGGAATAGGATAAAAAGTGAAATGATGGACATATTTTTCTTTTACATTCATGGATATAGGATACTTTAACATAATTAACAGTAGGTGATTAACTTGATAACAATAACAATAAGGAATGTCCTGGTGCCATTTGTTGTGCCCTGAGGGGTCCTGAAAAAAAAGAGGAAGTTACAAGTTACCTGGACATTTCACAAATATGTTATCTTAGATGCAAAAAAAACAAATGGGATCAATAAAGAAAATACCAACCTAGGACGTGACTACCCACCATAACCTGTTTGTAGCCAAATATTTAATTTCAGACCACCTTTTGTGGATATTCTAGGTCTTTGAGTTTGCACAGCCATCATGCTGGCCTTCCGTGGACTAGTCAGGTTAGCATATAGCCCCTTTCGTCCACAATCCAAATATTTCTAAAATCATGTCATTATGTTCCACCTCTATAACCAACATCTTCACTCAAAGCTTCATCATTTCTTACAGTACTATTGCAGTCACTTATTTCTGACTTGGTTTTTATCCCATTAAATCTATTTTTTATAATCAGATAGGTTGAAATGCAAATATTACCATATCACTTATCTGCTTTAAATCTTTCAAAATCTCCCAATAGCCATGCTCTAGAGGCATGCTTCTCAAATGTTGGAGTGCATAGTTTAGACGCATTGATTTTAAGCATGGTAAGATTTTGTAGAGAGACTAACTTATCCAGTGTCACACAGATAAGTGGTAGTGCTAGATTAAAATCCAGATCTTCTGCTGCCACAGACTATGATTTTAACCATTATTTAAACATAGCACTTTGAAGTTGTATTTAAATATCTGTTCTGTGTTTGGCCCCTAGACAAATGTTTCCAAAGAGAGATCACTCACTCCAGCTCACCTAAAAGTAATGAATGAGAATCTCTGGGAGTGGGGCCAGGTCTACAGTTTTAAACTCCCTGGCAATTTGTATGCACATTTACATTTAAAGGACCTCTGCACTTGACTACTATCACATCAAGAAGAAAGCCTGTGGTTAATTTATCTTTGTGGTTATTTATCTTGTCATTGGTGGCTTGCACTGTGCCAAGCTTTAAGGATAAAAATAAGAGTGGTGAGTTAGACCAAATTGATTTAGGCCTCCTCCTAACCCTCTTCAGTGAAGACTGCTTTCAGAACTTCAGATGAAAGTGAACTTCTGAGTGAGGATTAAGTGGCTTTAACTGTAAGATTTAGAAGGAATCAAAACAGAAATCTTGTTAGACTACTTAAAAATCTAACATGTTGTACTTGCATGGTATTAAATATAAGCTAAATTTTGGTCAGTTTCAGAGCTTAGACATCTTGTGCTCCTTACACTATTGAATGACCCGTACTGTAATCTACTCTCTTAAACTGTATCTTCCCAGAAACAAGGTTAGAGACTTGCTGTTTCCCAAGCAGAGGGATGATATAAAAAATATTTGACTTGCCAAAACCAGTTTAGCTCAGTCTAAATAGATAGAGCGTCAGCCTTCGAACTGAAAGGTCCCAGGTTCGATTCCAGTCAAGGGCAATGTACCTTGGTTGCAGGCACATCCCCAGTAGGGGGTGAGCAGGAAGCAGCTGATGGATGTTTCTTTCTCTCTATTCCTCTCCCTTCCTCTCTGTAAAAATCAATAAAATATAAAAAAAAATTAACAATCTGGTCCCCAAGCTATCTCAATGGACACAGACTCAATAAAATAGTGGCTGTAAATAAATAATGGAATACAGGGTTGACTCCAATAGATAAATCATCTATAATAATAAAAGTGTAATATGCTAGTTAGACTCCATGTCCTTCCGGATGAAGCCAGGGCTGTGAGGGGAGCTCGGGTCCTGGGTGCCAGAAGGAAGCTGGTGCTGGTAGCTGGGGGAAGGAAGGCCTACTCTTGCACGAATTTCTGCATTGGGCCTCTAGTCCAATGGACATAAAAGAAATGACCTCAAGAACAATGAGAACCAGGGAATTGAATGTTGTTGGGAGTCTCTCTTATCTCCTCTTTCTCTTATTTCCACTTTGCTGTCACTGGTTGCTAGTTTCATCCATGTGGATATAAACAATATAAAGTAATCATTTTCATGTAAGAATCTTATGTCAGTTTAAACTACTACAATTTTAATACTGCTATAAGAATTCCTTTTCCTTTTAGAATGGATGTTTAAGAATTTCTTATGGGAAAAGTCCATATTTTTAATAAGCATTTGTATTTTCTTATAATGAAAGGGTCTATCCATGCATTCAATCTTTTGCTATTGTTTTTATTGAAGTTATTTGTTGGAAGAATAAATTATTCTCAAAGGAAGTAAATTACATATTATGAATAGTAAAATAATCATATCTGAATATTTCCATTGAATGTGTATTAATTTAATAAAATTGTACATATAAGCAGGCTTTTAACAGCTGCTATTATAAACTCAGCGGATGGGAAACTAATTTTAAGGAATAAAAAGTAAATGAATGCATAATTAGAATTCAATTCTGTGCAGGATTTAAGTGCATTCAAATTAGAAACCAAAAAAATAAAAATAAAATAAAATGAGATATCAGAAGGCATAGAAAAGGCAAATTTTTATTTATTTATTTATTTATTTATTTATTTATTTATTTATTTTTGGTGTTTTCTGCAGGAATGTTGAGGATTAGAGACAAATTTCAAATCCCAAACATAAAATGGTTCTTCACTATTTCAAGAGGAAAAGAACAGGGTTGGGGACTGAAGGTGATTAGGAGGTCATAGAGATTTATCTTAGAATTCACTCTATTCTAATCTAATAGGTAATAAATGACAAAGAACAGCACTAAGGAAGTAGCACCCAATGGAGAGCAATCCACAAAAATGAATGAAAACATTTGAACAGAAATTTCATTAAAGAAGATTTACAAATGGCAAATAAGCACATGAAAAATGCTCAAAATCATTAGCAATTAGGAAAATGCAAATTGAAAAAATACACTCTTGCTAGAATGACTAAAACCAAAAAGACTGATTTTGGTAAAGGTGTTTAAGAAATGAGAATACACTCTTGATAGGGTACAAAATGGTAGAATTTTGATACCACTTTGACAGTTCTTAAGAAGTTAAAAATATACCTTCAATACAATTCATCTGGGTACTTACCAAAAGAAAGAAAATCAAGTACATGTATTCATAGCAATACTATTTGCCATACTTATAACCTGGAAACTATCAACTGCCTATCAAAAAATAAATTAACAAATTATGGCATATATTACAGTGGATTATTACTCAGCAATACACTTGGAATATATTTGGTGATAATAACGTCTTCAGCAAAGGAAAACATAGGAGACAACAGCGACAATGAATACAAGACAAATAAACCAACAAAAAACCCTTTTTAAAAAAATATATATATTTTATTGATTTTGTACAGAGAAGAAGGGAGAGAGATAGAGAGTTAGAAACATCAATAAGAGAGAGTCATCGATATGCTTGCAACCAAGGTATATGCCCTTTGACCAGGATCGAACCTGGGATCCTTCAGTCCCCAAGCCGAGGATCTATCCATTGAGCCAAACCGGTTTTGGCCCAACAAGGAACCTTTTGAGAGAAGCTTATAATAACAAAAGGTAGTGAGCAGTCACAGGAGTGTTTACTTAAATGTAGATTGCCAGAGGAAGGTCATTTAACTGAGGCAGAGACATACTATATAGCATACTTTTTCTCACAAAAACATGTGACATTGAGGGGGGAGCAATTGGTCTATTGTCATAAGGCTATCTGGGGGTCATAAGAACGTGCCTTTCATTGTTTTTGAGAAGGGCAATAACATGATCACTATATCTGTGCTTTAGGAAGACGATTGCATGATAATCTGAAAGATGAACTGTATCATTAAGATAAATAACAAAATAGTTAAGTATCAGTTCAAGAGAACAATAGGTTTAAAACAAAGCAGTGCATGATTAATTGCCAAAAAGAATTCTAAGGAAATAATTGCTATTGGAATTTTTAAAACGTAAATTTGAATAATGATGGTTACTGAAACTGTTCTAATGAGGCCAAGGACATGAATTTGATTTTTTTGTGTGGGTCAGAATGTTCTATAGCTTTAAACACTTAATCACAGACAATCATCTTGTAATTGGTGGGTGGGAGAGGCATAAAGAAAAATCAAGTAAGAAAGCAGGGTGCAGTAGTATTTCACTTCGCCTCTACTGAAAAAGTACAGTCTTCATGCCTTTCTGATTGCAGTTTAGTACTTTATATATTAAAGATACTTTTCTCATACTATTAAACAAAATAGGTTTTATAAAATTCACACTTCTATTAATATATGTACATTCAATTTTAAATATTTATTTAAATAATCTTTTATTTTTCAATTACAGTTAACATACAATATTATATTAATTACAGGTGCATACCCCAGTGATTTGACTTACTAAATGATCATCCTGATAAATCTTATACCCATCTAACACCATACATAGATATTAGAATATTATTGACTATATTCCCTATGCTGAAATTTATATCTCCATTTGTATTTCTTAATCCCTTCACCTTTTCCACCCAGCTCCCACAACCTCTCTCATCTGGCAACTGTCAAAAATGTTCTCATTAATAGTATTCTAAGCACATTAACCTACTGATTATCTAAAAAAACAAACAAACAAACAAAAAAACCCCACAAAAAACAAACACAACCAACTCTAACATTCATTCACCGGAAGAAGGACAAATAGAATAGAAAATTGTTCACTTCCAGACTATCTGTGAATCTGTTTCTGTTCTGCTTGTTTGTTGATTTTGCTGTTTTTATATTCAATTGCTAATAGATAGGTATTTATTGCCATCTTCTTGTTAGTATTTTTAATTAATTTTTCTTCTTCTTAAAAAAGCTTAATATGCAAATTGTCCCCTTGAATGTCATTCAACCAGGAGTTCCACTGGGAGTTTGACTGGGAGACCTGAAGTCCGACTACTCACTATGATGTGTGCCGAACACCAGGGAGTGGCATGGAACATGGTGGGCATTGGCTATGCGGCGTGGAAGCAGGTGGTAGTGGAGGTGTAGCTGGCCCTAATGGGCCCCAACCAGAGTGGGGTTACAGCAGGATGGTGGAGCAGGTGAGTGGGCAGCACCAGGCCAAGGCAGGTGCAAGTGGAGGCCTGGTTGCCCCACTGATCAACATGTAGACAGCAATCAGCAGCAGTGGTGGGTGGCAGGACCACTGCCCGGCTCCCAGTTGCGGAAGTGGGCCCACCCTAACCGATTGCCCCACAGGCAGGATGGTGGAGCAGGTAAGAGGGTAGCTCCAGCCAATGTGAGGTGCAAGGGGGGCTGCAGGGCTGTGAGGCTGGGGGCATGAGCTGGGGTTGCAAGGCTGGGGGTATGAGATGGGGCCCCATCTCCGAAGGTCACCCCAAAGGACCCTACCCATGCACGAATTTGTGCACTAAGTCTCTGGTTTCATATAATACTGGTTGGTGGTGAAGAACTCCTTTGTTTTTCTTTCTTTTTTATAAAATATATTTTTATTGAATTATAGAGAGAGGAAGAAAAAGGGATAGAGAGACAAAAACATTAATGGAAGAAACATCATTAATTGACTGCCTTCTGCATGCCCCCTGTAGGGGATCAAGCCCAAAACCCTGTGCCTTGGCCAGGAATTAAATGAGTGACTCTTAGTTCATGGGTCAATGCTCAACCACTGAGTCACACTGGCTGGGCTCCTTTGCTTTTTCTTGTCTGAAAAGCTCTTTACATGCCCTTTGATTCTAAATGACAGCTTTGCTGAGTAGAGTATCTTGGTTATAAGTCCTAATTTTTCATCACTTTGAATATTTCTTGCCAATCCCTTCTGTCCCACATTTTCTGTTGAGAAATCAACTAACATTCTTATGAGAGCTCCCTTGTATGTAATAAACTTTTTTCTTGCTACTTTTAAGATTCTCTCTTTGTCTTTAAACTTTTACGTTTTAATTATTATATGTCTTGGTGTTGGTTCCTTTGGTTTCATCTTATTTTCAACTCTCTGAACCAGCTGGACTTGTATGTCTATTTTCTTTACCAGGTTATGGAAGTTTTCTGTCATTATTTTTTAAAACAGGTTTTCAATTTATGGCTTCTCTTTTTATGACCACCATGATGTGAGTATTGGTACACTTGAAGTTGTCCCAGAGGGTCCTTACACTGTCCTCATATTTTGAATTATTTTTATTTTTGCTGTTCTGATTGGGTGTTTTTTTGCTTCCTAATATTCAGAATCACTGATTTAATTTTCAGCTTTATCTACCGTACTGTTGATTCTCTGTAAATTATTCTTAATTTCAGTTTGCATATCCTTCACTTCTAATTGTTCTTTCTTATGGTTCCCATGTATTTTTTTAATGCTCTTGAAGTTCTCTCTAAGTTCACCTACTTTTCCCCTGAGTTCACTGAGCATTCTTATAACCAGTGTTTTGAACTCTGTACCTAGTAGATTGCTTGTCTCTATTTTTTTTAGTCCTTCTTTTTCTGATGTTTTCTTTTTTCATTTTGGCCATGCTTTGGTATCTCCTCATTTTGGCTTCCTCGCCGAATAGCCTTAGCACCCTGTGGTGTAGCCTCCCATTCTCCAGAGCTGGGCGCTCCAGGTGCTCCGCTTATGAGAGCTGTGTACACACTCTTGCTCTGGTTGAGCCTTGATTGCTGTTGGCATCTCAATGAAAGGGTTTGCCTCCCAGGCCAATGGGCTTCAAGGACTGGCTGTGACCACCGTGGAAGATTTCTTGTGCAGGGTCTGTACCCATAGACTAGCACTTACTTCAGCAGGGTCTGGTGTCTGCTGAGCCTGCCCCTTGAGTGTGTCATTTGTGGTGGTGGTGGGTGGTCTGAATTATCTATTGGTGTGCTGGCTCTGAGGCCTTCAGGGTGGACTTTTCTTGTTACTAGCCCGGGGAAAAGTTAAAGTTCATATTTGAAATATGGATTCTGCTAAATGTGAATCTCTTTCACACTATTATAAAGTAAAAAAAAATAAAAAATAAATAAATAAAAATTGTAAGTCAAACTGTGGTAAATTGTGGACCATCTATATTCACATCGGTAAGCAAAATCTTATCTGATTATCTTAAAATTATCCCATCTACTGATCATGACAGAAAGCTTATTTTTCTTAAATAAATGTTAGAATTAATTTGCTCAATTAAGTTAGGGACTTACGAATATTTGTTTTTTCTGTCCAACTTATATAAAATTTTCTATTCAAATTGTCCTGGAATATTACTATGGGGACAGTATGGAAATTTAAAAATAAAAGTTAATATGTTGCTATATTTTGAGCCCTTCAATAATAGTAGGATTTATTTTCAGATGCCTTTGGGTAAAATATTTACTTATACGTACTTTGGCTTATTTTGTAATTTATCTTTTTTCATAGTTACTATTCAGTGCATTTATTTCTCATAGCAGGACTCATCTAGACATACTTAAAACTAATTGCCTGAGTCTGGAAGTGAACAATTTTCTATTCTATTTGTCCTTGTTCCAGTGAATGAATGTTAGAGTTTGTTTGTTTGTTTTTTAAGATAATCAGTAGGTTAATGTGCTTAGAATACTACTACTGATCCATGCATTTATTTTGAACTGACATTAAAATAGAATGAATTTTTCAAAGACTATTTTTATTATTAAAAGCTTAAGCAAGTTTTATAAAGAAAGCAAATAACACAGAATTGTAAAATTCAAATAATTAATCATATGTGTACATAATTATTTCTTCTCCAAACTTGGAGTTTATTTCTTATTGTTTCCTGGTAGTGTTTATAATGATTTATATTCACGCTTCTATTTAGGACTAAGGCATTTAAATTAAATCACCAAAGAAAGAGAATAAACATTTGAAGACTATTACCTTTATATTTCAAATCTCAAAATATCCTAGATCTATAACTCAAATTCATTTAAGTTTTGAGTATCAAAAGCCTATTCTTTGTCCAGTACTGTGAAAAGTATTATGTAGAATAAAAAAGATGTACTAGTTTTTATCCTTGGAGTATTAGCCATCTAGCTATGAAGACAGAATTTAGATAAATGAAACAAATGTAAGAACTTGCTATATAATACTTAGATTCCAGTATTACAAACATTCATATTCAAACAAAATGAATGGCAAATATCAGAAATGGCAAATATCCAGATTAACCAAGGTAATAAAACCCAATGATAGGAAAGCATTTTCATCTCAGATTTGAAGGGATTTCAAGATTTAGATTATGAGAAGGAAACGAGCATTCATGAGAAAGTAAGATTCTGGATATTTGGCAAAGTTATGTCTTGTTTATATAGTACATAGTGGACTAGGGGACATGGGTTGTATGGTTAATAGCCCTTCCTCCCCCTCTTTTTATGGTGAAAATCTATTGATTCTACTTTTGTGTGATTTATTCAAAGGATGGTTATAGGTGGGTGTAGGTCCCCTTATGTTTCCCTGATTCTTCAAAAGACATGTTGCAAATTCCAGTTTCCTCTTTAGTGTTGATGGTGTGCTATAGGGAATGAAAGAGAACTATCTGACCAACATTTAAGATAAAGCAGACAATGAATGGGCAAGGTTCTTTCTCTGAGGCCGGATGATGGTAGGAAAGACAGCCACCACCTGGATGAAGGCAGCTATGATCAAAGGTCTATTGTAGAAGGGTCATCAGCATCAAAGTAGCAGTGCTGGTCTGAGGAAGAAGTTAATGATAGGACATGAGAGCACATGGGAGGTAGCATGATGGAAAATTCACAGAAATCACTCAGTACAATTTGAAAAGGACTTGGTTTCTAGAACTAAAACTAGAAAAGGCTCATTCCACCATATTTTGGAACACATTTGTCACTGTCATTTATTATAGTACAGGTTGCCTTTGCATCCCTGTTTGTCTTTGTCCAACAACAAATAGGAAAGCTGTCAGATGTCCTGAGTCTCAATGGAATTCTGAGTGGTAGGTAGTGTTTTGAATCTGGGAATAGAAAATAATAGCTACATGTAATTAGTTGATATTTAAACAGGGATATAGATGCTCCATCTATAAAATGAGAAAATTTAACAAAACAACATCTAATTTACTTTCTTTTAAAAGTCATTAGTCAATACTGAGCCCTACATGTTTTCCCTTCATCCTCCAATGTCAAAGTAAAGATCATTGACTCACTCTGCTTGCCTGCCCTCTACTCTCAAGCTCAAAAAATACAATCACATAAGATTTTAGAAATTGAGTCACTTGGTTTGGTTTTCTTTAAGAACATGCTGATTGAGTTTACTATTCTTAATCTGTTTTAAAAAGATTGATACAAGAAAGAATCCACATTTCAACCTCAATGTCTCCTATAATGAACTAGTGCCTGAAAAATGCTGACTTTGGATAATTGCTCTCATATCTAAAAATAAGCAAAACATCTATTTTCCCACATAAATGAAATATGTTTATTGTAGAAAACATTGAAAAATAAAATAGGAAGAAGATAAAATTATCCACAACATAAAAAATTATTCAAACTTTTATATTTTATAAATAAAGGTTTTGTGCCTTTGAATCCTCATAGTTTCCTATGATGAGGTAGAGTGCATTAACCCTCTTAAACAAATACATATCTATATATTTACTTAACATTAAAACCTCAGTATATTTTTCATTTCAGCCAACATTTTTTTGTTGCTGCCAAATCTATTAGCTGCCTATAACATAAATCATACAATCATTTTACTATTGTACATTTAGTTTATTTTCATTTTCTGCTCTCTTAAAACAGCTGTAAATAATATTTTCAAATATATATCTTTGACTATATGTATTATTATTTCCTTAGTTTACACAAAAGGGATTTTATGAGTAAAAAAATATGAACCTATTTAAAGCTCTAAAATATATGGCGTCAAAATTTCCTTCCAGAAAATTTGTACCAGCTTACATTTTTACAAAAGTGTGCGTGCTTGTCCTCACATTTTCTTGCAAGTGTGGAACAAACAACTTGTCATTTTGATAGGTGAGAATATTATATTATTGTAAATTTATTCTATACTTCTTTAGCTACAGTTTTATATGCTTTGCCTAGTTTTAAAAAAATGGGTTGCATTTTTTGTTATTAAGTTTTGAGAGTTCTTTATGTATTTTGAATACAAATCCTTAATAAAAAATGTGATTTGCAAGTGTTTTCTCAGTTTGTAGCTTTTCTGCTCACTCTCTTAAAAGCCTCATTGTGCTTTTTTCAATCCTCACCTGAGGATATGTTTATTGATCTTAGAGAGAGGAAGGGGGAGAGAGAGAGGAGAATTGGGAGAAATGAAAATTCAATGGTTTAGGTTAAATTATATGCTCATCTGTTGGCTGTTGGCTGAGGAAAGATTGTACTTTGATACTTTTTTAAAAAACAAACAAACATATTTTATTGATTTTTTACAGAGAGGAAGAGAGAGGAATAGAGAGTGAGAAACATCAATCAGCTGCCTCTTGCACCACCCCCACTGGGGATGTGCCAGCAAGCAAGATACATGCCCTTGACCGGAATTGAACCCGGGACCTTTCAGTCCGGAGGCTGACGCTCTATCCACTGAGCCAAACCGGTCTCGGCTGTACTTTGATACTTTTACCAAAATTGTATATAAAGGGTGTTCACCAGAAGGAACAAGAAAAGGGTAATAGTTATTATGTGTTTTAATCTGATGAAAGTTATTAGCTTTTAGGTAGAAAATACAATGTAACCCATGATACATTTTGTATACAGATTAAGAACTCTCACAAACATAATCAGAATTAGGACAATGGTTCAATAATTCTGAAAATATAACTCGATTGCTTATAATTTGGTGTATTAATAGAGAAATCTGACAGTATCTACACTTAACTCAGTTTATAGTATTGTTTTTTGGGGGAAGCTTTTGATGCTTGGAGAATCCTTCTTAGGATTTTAATCCTTTGATAAAGCTATGTATTAAAATGGATGCCTGCTTGTTGTTTTTACTTGGAGGCATTATAAAATCTTTCAGGTTTCAGACACCTTTAAAAACATTATTTTATAACTTTGCTCATTTTTATTTTTTATTCTTATACTTCTGAAGATAGTGCCGTCTCTCTCTCTCTCTCTCTCTCTCTCTCTCTCTCTCTCTCTCTCTCTCTCTCTCTCTCTCTCTCTCTCTCTCTATATATATATATATATATATATATATATAAAATATTGATTTTTTTACAGAGAGGAAGAGAGAGGGATAGAGAATTAGAAACATCAGTGAGAGAGAAACATCAATCAGCTGCCTCCTGCACATCTCCTACTGGGGATATGCCCATAACCAAGGTACATGCCCTTGACTGGAATTGAACCTGGGACCCTTTAGTCTTCAGGCCAACACTCTATCCACTGAGCCAAACCAGTTAGGACAGTGCTATCTCTTTTATAAATCATATTTGTACTCATCTTCTTTGTTAATCCTTTGTATATGTATTCCTTAAATTTATCACTCGTCTTGCTATAAGATTTACTGTAACATCATTTCAATAATATATTGCTTCCATCAATTCAATAGGATTAAGTGATTCCTATCATTCAAATAATGATTAAGTAGTTCTACAGAATTCAAACACTTCTACTTTTATTTAATAGTTACTAATAATGCTGATCCCTCTCTAAAATTATTGATTCTGGTTTCTGGATAGTGCAAAGAAGGGCATGACACAAATTAAGTTAGGGTATTTAAAAGTTTAGATTGTGTATATTGTCTGTCAGCACTTCATTCTTATGTAATTGCATTAGCCAATCTCCTCTATTGCTGGAATCCTGCTCAAATGCATATCTGATTTTTATTTTCATTTAACACCCCTTCCCTTTTTAACCAACTTCTATCTAAATGCATTTATACCCCCAGTCCAAAATAAGTTTCTCTCCCCACCTCCTTTCCCCCAAATTAAATGCAAACTTATTCAAGGACATCATATGACTGTAAAACAAAATGTTTATTTTGAACATTGTATTATATCTGTTATCACGCCTCTTATTTTCTGTTCCATGTTCTCACAATTTTGTGTGATACAACATCACATCTTATCCATATGACACTCTTAAAACTTTCTCTTCATTTTTGCTTTTTCATTCTACAAACCCTCAATGAGTGAAATGGCAAAAGATTCTCCTTGAGAATAGGTTACAGTCTTCATTTACATCATCTGGGTTATCTATTCCTATTCTTTGGGTGAGATTGACTTCCCACTGTTTCTGCTTTCTTCTCTTCTTTTGATTTATTTATTTTATTGGAGAATTTTCTCAATAGGATCTTTCCATTATTATTTTAAAAACTCCGTCTCCATTATCCTATTAGTTATAATTTGTTGGTTTGAGAAGACTTGGTCTTAGGGGATGCTATTTTAAAAAAGCTTTTCCTCCTGGTCGGCATGGCTCAGTGGTTGTACATCATCCTATGAAGGGAGATCACAGTTTGACTCCATGGTCAGGGCACATACCTAGGTTGCAGGCTGGATCTCCAATGTGGAGGCAGCTGATCAATGAAATTCTATTTTAGTAGAGATCATTAAAACTGAAATGTTTTCTTTCCCTTTCACCAGACCATTTGCTACAGTTTGTCTCTGTCAGGTCACAAGCCCACTTCCTTCTGTGCCCAGGCCTCATTGTCCCTGTGACAGACAGCAAGGATCTCTTGGCTCTGAGAGAAACTTCGTCCCTCCTCAGCATGAAGCAGCTACAGAAGTAATTCAACATCTATTTTCCCTAAAAGAATTCAGAGCCAGAATCCTTGAGGTAATATATTAGGCAGTTAGACAGATATGAGCAGAGCAGGGATGATGGTCCAATTAGTGCTACCAGATGTAACTAAGTCTTTCCACCTCTACGTATGTGAGACAAGGGACATAGCCAAAGAGATATTCACCCAAAGTCTCAGCCCTTAGAGAAGGCCAGTAGCCTATTTGACCAAAAGACTTGACCCCTTTGCATTTGGGTGACCTTCTTGCCTCTGGAAGGTAGCAGTCACAGCTAAGCTAATTAGAACAGCAGATAAGTTAACCTTAGGGCAATAAATAATCCTAACTGCCCCACATGAGGTTGAGGCTTTACTCTGGAACACACTGGAGCACTGGATGTCAAACACTTGAGTCATCCAGTTTCAGGCTCTCTAGTGGACTAAAGGAAAATCAGTAACAATTTATACTGATAGCAGGTACGCATTTACAATGGCTTATGTACATGGTGCTATTTATAAGATAAGGTACTCCATAGAAGCAAGCGGGAACCGGACCACAGATGAAACTGCCTGGGAGGCTGCCCTAAAACCAGTGAGGCCTCTACAGATTCTAGATACTCTTCCAGATCATGACCTACCCAATCTATAAAAACAAAAATCCATAACCAATCTTTTAATTTTTATTTTATTTATTTATTTATTTTTTAAATAAATCTTTATTGTTCAGATTATTACAAATGTGATCCTCTTCCCCCCCTCAATTGCTCCCCTTCACCAGGTTCCCACCCCACCCTCTGTCCTTTCCCCATCCCCCCATTGTCCTCATCCATAGGTGCACAGTTTTTGTTCAGTCTCTTCCCGCACCCCCACTCCTCTTTTCCCTGAGAATCATCAGTCCACTCCCCTTCCATACCTCTGATTCTATTATATTCACCAGTTAATATTGTTCATCAGATTTTTAAATTCCCTTGGTTTTTAGATTCACTTGTTGATAGCTACGTATTTGTTGATCATAATTTTTATCTTTAACTGTATCTTCTTCCTCTTCCTAAATAACCTCCTTCAGCAATTCATATAATTCTGGTTTGGTGGTGATGAACTCTTTTAGCTTTTTTTTATTTGTGAAGCTCTTTATCTGTCCTTTGATTCTGAGTGATAGCTTTGCTGGGTAGATTATTTTTGGCTGTAGGTTCTTGTTATTCATCACCTTGAATATTTCTTGCCATTCCCGTCTGGCCTGCATGGTTTCTGTTGAGAAATCAGCTGACAATCTTATGGGTGCTCCTTTATAGGTCATTACCTGCTTTTCTCTTGCTGCTTTTAATATTCTCTCTTTGTCTTTTGCTCTTGAAATTTTAATTATGATATGTCTTGGTGTGGTCCTCCTTGGATTCCTTTTGTTTGGGGTTCTTCGGGCTTCCTGGACTTGTAAGTCTATTTCTTTCCCCAGGTGGGGGAAGTTTTCTGTCACTATTTCTTCTAGTACTCTTTCGGTATCTTGCTCTCTCTCTTCTGGAATCCCCATAATTCTGATGTTGGTTCGCTTGAAATTGTCCCAGAGGTTTCTTACACTATCTTCAACTTTCTGGATTCTTTTATCTTCTCCCTTCTGCAGAGGAGTGTCCTCTGGCTCTTTGTGTTCTAAATCTTTGTCTTGATTCTTGCGATCTTCCAGTCTGTTTTTAGGACTTTGTATAATATTTTTTATTTCAGACAATGTTTTCTTCATTTCTTGTTGATCCCTTATTATTTCTAGTTGCTCCCTTTTCATATCCTCATAGGTCTCATTTATTTTATCGGCTTCTTTTAGGATATTGTTGAATAACCTTATAACTGTAGTTTTGAACTCAATGTCCAATCTTTTCTTTTCCTCCATCTCCTTCCTTTGTGTCCTTCTTCTTGTCAGCATTTTAGTTGTTTCCCTGATTTGATGGAATAGCTTTGTGTGCTAGGTGTTCTGGTAGAGCCCAGTAGCACAGCCTTCCCAGTTACCTGCAGTGGACAGTCTTGGTTTAGCCCTTTGTGGGCTGTGTGTGCAGTCTTGTTGTTAAGCCTTGCTTATTGTTGGTATCACTGGGAAGCGTTGATCTCCAAGCCAATTGGCTGTGAGGATCAGCAGTGTCTCAGCTAGGAGGGTTTCCGTACTCTGCTTGAATAGGGTGGGGTCTCGGGGTGGCACAGACAATCTTTGGTTCCCTGTCAGTCTCGCCTTAGAAAAGTCCTGTTCGTGGAGAGTTTTGGAAGATTGGTTGCAGGTGCGCGCACACCTCTTTGGTAAAGGCACAGACAAGCTTTGGATTCCTGCAAGTCCCTCCTTAGAGAAAGCCAGCCTCTGGGAGAGCTTCTGTGCTCAGCCACAGGTAGGGCGGAGTCTCGGGTTGGTGCAGACAAACTTTGTTTTCCCTTCAGCTCCTCCCCAAGTCCCGCAGTAATGGCCTCTGGCTTCACACACCTCCAAGAGATCTCTGCCAACTGCCTGACAGTCTGGCCTCTCCCTGTCTGGGGCCGTTTATCAGAGCAATAGGGTGATTCTGTTTTCCTCTCGGACAAGAAAGCCAGCCGTGTTAGCTGTTCAACCTCTCCGCGCCAGGAGTAAGCCAGTAGCGAACTCAGCCCGGCCCGCCCTCTCTGCGTGCAGGGAGTAAGCCGGCAGCAATCTCGGTCCGGCCCTTCCTCTCCGCCCCGGGATTAAGCCAGCGCCTTTTCTCGCACACAGTTCTCCGTACCTTCACAGTTCCTGGGGTTCAGCGTGTCTTCTCTCTCCTTCCCAGATGGCAGAGCCTCCTCTCAGCCAGCCGTCTGGTGCTTCAGGGCAATGCCTCCCCTGTTTTTCAGTTCTAAATTCAAATTTGTTGTGGTAGGCTGCATTCGGGTGTCTACCCTATGCCGCCATCTTGGTTTCTCCCCATAACCAATCTTTTCAAGTTCTTACAGGCTTTACAGTCTACCCAGGAAGCATCTGAGAAGCTCTGCCTGAACCAACTTCTGATCTAGTTCATCCCTTCCACCCTGGTGACTGAGTAAAAGTATTTGCCATCCAAGGACTGACTCCTACCTGGAAAGGACCACCTCCACAGCAGTCAAGGTCAATGGAATCCCAATGTGGCTTCATCACACCCAGCTTAAGACAGCCCAGAAAAAATTGAGAGTTCAGGACTCTTCGGACTCTCCAAAGATTACTCCTGGCCCTCATTCTAGGCTCTTATGTTATAAACAGGCCCCCTAACTTTATTAGGCAGAAATTCAAGATTATAATCCTCAGGGTAAATATAACAACAATAACTAAGAGTCAATGATTTGACTCATATACATAAAACCAGTGGGGAATGAAGCATCCATCTTGTATGAAAACTGCTGTTTGAAATTTTAACCCTGCTATTTGGCTTCTGTGGAATTAACATTCCCCAGACAAGATCATCAGTGCTGGTGCCAGGCCAGGCCTCTGGTTGAAGTCTCAAGGCCCCAGTACATACTAGCTCTTGAAGAACTTGCAAAAGAGAGCCGGAAACACTCCATATTTGGGAGACAAAGAAAGTAAAATCATATAAATAGGGAGAATTCCTGCATGTTGGAGCCCAGAATTTGAGATACATTTTCCTCCAGACCCGTGCGTGGGTAATGAATGTAACTCCATGTCTTTAAGTATTACTTTGTTCTTCTTCAGTTTTTTGTAACAGGCACATTCCCAGTAGGAGGTATGCAGGAGGCAGCTGATTGATGTTTCTCTCTCACTAAAGTTTCTAACTATCTCTCTCCCTTCCTCTCTGTAAAAAAAATCAATAAAATATATTTTTTTAAAAATGAAATTGATAAAAAGAAAAAAAGTAAAAGAGAAAAGAAAGAGAATAAAAAAGTAGGGGAAAAACTAATTATATGGTGAGAAAACTCCAATAGAACAACTAAACAAAAAAAAAAAATGCAAACAACTAACACCCAGATATCAATGCAAGCTACAAACAACAAGTAATAACATGTGAGGAGAGGAAAAACAGAAGCAAGAAAAAAAAAGGAGAAACAATCACACAAGCAAATAATAAAAAACAACAACCTAATAACAATCAAACTAATAATAACAATAGGATAGAAAGAAAGGCAAAACAAAAACATAAAGAAAAAACAACAAAAAAAGGAAGAATGAAAAAAATTGGATAGTGAAGAAAGAGAAGACAGAAGTATCTATGGTCTTGGAGCAGGAGATTGGAAATTAGATATATAAATAGGATGAAATTTTAATGGGATAAAAAGAAGGGAAAATCTAAAGCAGAAATAGGGTAAGAGAAACAGGACAACAAAAGGGGAAATGTGAGGAAGAGAGTGTTGGCATAAAGGTAAAGTTGAGATAGAGTAAAATGGTGCTAAAGGAAAAATGAAAATAGAATGTAGAACACTAATCCTTAAATTAAATTAAATTAAATTAAAAGAAAATAAAATGAAACTTCAGAAAAAGGTAAAATAATAGTAGTAATAAAACTGGTTAAAAATAAAAAAATAATAATTAAAAAGGTAAAGTCAATTGAGAAAAAAAATTTAGTTTTTTAAGGAAAAGATAAAAAATAAAAATGTGTAGTAGTGAAGGTCATTCACTTCCTCTACTGTTCTGTTTGGCATTCCTGTTTCCTGTCAAGTCATCAGGACAGTATTAAAAGTTCCCTGCAATCCATAGTTCCATAGCTCCTCTGTGTCCTAAGCCACAATCTTGTTTTCAAGCAGGCAATATTTCTTTGTTACTCAGCCTGCCTGTGGTTGTATTTACACAAGAGTGAGTTTGTGATTCAACCCCTGGGTGGCACTGTTTCTGTATTGACATCCAAGGCTATAAGTCCTCTCTACCCAGTATTTAGAATTTGTTTTCCCTGATGCACTTAATACTGGTTTGGGGGTATGGACTGCCCCAGACCTGGTTTTCTGATAATTTCTTCCCGTTCTGATCCCCAGGTTCCACAAAAACAACTTTTCCACCAATCTCTGAGAGTGCTTTTATTTTATTTTTTTTTAAATATATTTTATTGATTTTTTTACCGAGAGGAAGGGAGAGGAATAGAGAGCCAGAAACATTGATGAGAGAGAAACATCGACCAGCTGCCTCCTGCACACCCCCTTCTGGGGATGTGCCCACAACCAGTATACATGCCCTTGGCTGGAATCAAACCTGGGACCCTTCAGTCCACAAGCTGACACTCTATCCACTGAGCCAAACCGGTTAGGGCTCTGAGAGTGTTTTTAATTGGGTGATCCTATGTACTGGGCTTAGGAATCAAAAGCAAGGATTTAAAGAGAAAAAAAGAGCCAGAGTAAGTGCGTGAACTCGCAGCTTTTTCGCCTCAACACTGCGAGCACTCTGCTCAAGTCCCTGTGCACAGATTTCCCCCTGGCACAGCACAGCCAGTCTACTGGTAAAGCTTCAGGCTGCCCTTTTGTGCCCAGCCCAGCTATGGGTTGATTTCTAGAGTTCCCTTCCGTCAGCAGCCCTGTGACATTCGACTATGCTGTCCCCAACGTCCGTGGATTTTGTGGGGCGCAGACTTCCTCTGAACCTCATTGCTCCCTTCAGCCTGGATCGCAGACCTCACCTTTCTCTAGGCGACATCTGACCTTTCTGTGAGAAGGTGCAGAGCTTGTCCGAGTCCGCGTAGCTGGCTGCTTGAGACCCGGTGTTTGTGGGCTCACAGCTGGTCCCGGGGTGCTGTGGTTGTAGGTAAGTTTAGGTTGAAGGTAAGTTTAGGCTTCTGATCACAGTCACTCTCCCCTTCAAGATGGTGCGGTCTCTGCGGCAGAGCCGGTCGCTCTGGGAGAGATTTCAGCAGCAGTGGAGGCTGCTGGATCAGGGGAGCCCGGTCCGGCAGTCCCCCACAGTCCCTTGGAGTACATGTTTCTGTCCCTCACTCACAAATAGACACTACCCATCCCATACGTGCACACACTCTCCTTTCGTTTTCTCACTCGCTATCTTGCAGCCTGTCTTTCCCTCGGCAGCCACCTTCCTTAAATGTTCTTATTGTTGCTATTTTAAATTTTATTACAGATATTTTCATTCTTCTTATGCTTTCACGGAACTATTTCATAATTTAAACATTAAAATGTGAATAAATTTGGGGTACAGTAACATTTTTTATTTTATTTTACAGATTGAAAAAGATTTCTCGTTAAAACAGCCTGGGGTTTCTGTGAACATGACTTAATTGACCTTGCTCCAGTTTAATTTGCCTGGTAAAGACAAGACTGTAACCAGAAATAATTTCTGTACTTATTGCAAGATATCCCTATAGATTAATTTTATCAGAAACAATAGCCTGTTTGCTGGAAGAAAGAGTATGCCTATTATTGTAAATAAGAGTTTACTCATCAAGATTTATTTCAAGCCTCTAATTTTGCTGTATTGATCAAGTTGGAACTATTATATCACAGACTTTGCTCAATCTAAACCAGTTCCCTGCCTCAAAAAACTTGTCTTTAAATTACTTAATCCCAGACCCATTTTTCCTTCTCTTTTCTGACACACTTCTAAGATTCTGTCAAGGGGATCTCTCCCTATGAGAATGAATTTATAAAAACTTATTATAAAATCATTTGGTAATATTTTGATGAGCTCAACAATCTGGAGCAGTGATGTCATATAGAGGTTTATCAGAGATGAACCTTATAAATGAGAAGGAAAGAGGTAGAGAACAACTAAGGAGGAAACTGTGTATTTTATTATTTAATTACATAAGTGACCTATAATCACTTCTGCCATATTCTATAGGTCACACAGACCAACCTTGGTACAATGTGGTATGAATACCAGCTTCTAAACACCAAGAAGTGGTAGGCTATAACATTCTCTGACATCTGAACTGCTATTCTAAAATAAAGGTTTTAAAAGAATCCTTGCCGAAACCGGTTTGGCTCAGTGGTAGAGCGTCGGTCTGCGGACTTGAAAGGTCCCAGGTTCGATTCCCGTCAAGGGCATGTACCTGGGTTGTGGGCACATCCCCGGTAGGGGGTGTGCAAGAGGCAGCTGGTCGATGTTTCTCTCTCATCGATGTTTCTAGCTCTCTATCCCTCTATCCTCCTCTCTGTAAAAAATCAATAAGATATATTAAAAAAAAAAAAAAAAAGAATCCTTCAGCAGCAGATGGTCTTTGACAATAAAGACAGCTCTACTAAGAGCTTTGAAGAAAAAAAACAGCTGCACGACATGAAGGGCTTCTCCTCTAGGCCTATAGAACAAATTCTAGAAGACTGGAGCCACAGATGGTCCATCTTTAATCTCTTGCTTTTGTTATTTATTTTTCTAGCCATTACATTTCTCTTTTCTGGTTAAAATTCTAAATTTTTAACAAACACACTTGTTATTTGTGTAACTATGTTACTTATGAGCTCTACGTCATCCATCTTGTTTTCTGCATTCTTATTCACTTGTAGGTATAAATGCAGTGCCTGAATGCAAATTGTTTATGATTTGGACTAGGGTAAAACATACAATTGAACGAACTGTTGGACTTGTAACAATTTCCCCCTAAGTGTCAACTAGCTACCTTTAATTCTAATTTCTTATAATAAAACATCCAGCTTAATTATTTACCTCTATTACTAATATGTGGGTTTTTATTTTGTTGTTGTTTATTTTTATTTATTTATTTTTTGTATATGGAGGACAGCACATCTGGCAGATAATGAAAAAGTAAAACACCTTTTTATGCCATATCTAGAAAGGTAGGAAGGGAAGTTTCTGTAAAACCCAAGTATTACTTACAGGTGAACACTTTATATAGATGAACTTTCACAGAGGTGAGACTCAGAAGAAAAAAAATCTGTGGAATGTATTTAATACCTATCTCATGTTTGAAGACTTTATAATCAAGATTTACTATGTAGGGAATCTCTGGTTTCCCTATAAGATATAAAATTTCACCCACTTCATGGTGTCTCTACTATATGTACATACTCCCACTTAGTACCTAAATACCTCTGAATATGGCCAAAACTATAAAATAAGACTTGGTATCCACACAGGTGTGGTTGCCTAAGAAATTGTCACTGGGAATCCCCCTGCCATAGATATTGAATGTGTGGTACAAAAGCCTATAGACCATTAACCAACAAATTGGACAGGGAGTAATATCTTAGTAAACTGATGCCTGTATCAGTATAGTCAGGTAGACTCTTATCACTCAGGCTACATGTTGGTTCACTATTTGACACTCTTAGAAAAAAGAGATAAGTATATGGTTACTGTTTCAAAAAGGAGAAAAACTAGACCTCTATTGAGATCCGAAACTTTAGCTACTCAAGGGAAATTATGGTAGAGAAATCTTAACAGGCCACCATTTAGAGACTGAAAGAAGGCTTAGATAATGTCAGAAATCCATAGAACTCCTTCTCTGTTAAAAAAAAGAGAACCAACACACTGGATATAACTGGATTGCAAAAGTATTATAAGTACCACTTTAAGAAAAGAATATTGCATTAACACTCCTACAGGTATTTCTGAGAATTTTAATATTACTAAGAAAGTCCAGGAAACAAATACTGGAAATTTTGAGATTAGGTAATTAGGCTCAGATAACCAAATCTAGTATGTAGGATTTTTAATTGATGTAATCTGCTTTCTTTCTTTTTTTTATTAAATATTTTTTTATTGATTTCAGAGAGGAAGGGAGAGGGTAAGAGGGATAGAAACATCAATGATGAGAGAGAATCATTGATTGGCTGCCTCCTGTATGCCCGCTTCTAGGAATCGAGCCTGCAATCTTCAGTCTGCAGGCCGACTCTCTACCCACTGAGCCAAACCAGCTAGGGCTGTAACCTGTTTTCTTGATTTAATCAGTCCAACCTTGGCTTTTGGGGTAGATGTGAACTAGAAAAATCCGATTATAGTATTCTTAATATTTGAGTGTGTTAAATGTTTTAATGTGTAACTTCCCTAATATTTTATTTTATTTTGTTTTGTTTTTTGGTTAAGCCTCACCTGCAGGTATTTTTTTTTTTCTGTTGCTTTTTAGAAAGAGTGATGGAAGACTAATAAACCAGAACTGTCATTCTGTGAAGGTTAGTTGGTATTCTTTTCTGTAGGTGAAAAGATATTACCCCACATAAAAAAATTGAAAGACATAATTGAAAAAAATCAATTGCTGCTGTTTATTCAATAGCAAAAATTTCCAAATAAAAAATAGAATAAGTAGACAAATTGCCTTTGACAATGTGAAAAGAGAAAGAGATGTTGAGTGTGAAATTAAAAAAAATTAAATACTAAGTAATATAGGGCATTTAAAATAAAGAAAACATTTGGAATAAAGTTTGATTGATAAAACTTGTTAACATTAGTCCTATATCTATCAAATTGAGTATTGATTTTGTGTATTTATATATTTTGTGCTGACTGAAAGTAAAATGATAAAACTTAGAGATTTAGAAACTAGGATAGGGGAAAAGAGGACAGTTGGGTGACCTAAATTTCAGGAAAAAAAAAAAAATCACTGACTGTAAGTAATGAAAAGGCTATTCAGATTTCAAGAGGAAAAATAAGAAATTTAGTTATTTAAGATAATATTGTAAATGACTTTAACTCCAAGGAATATTGGATTACTCGCATTGTACTTTTCCTTATTTGAAGTAGTAGTTATAAAAAGTTACTTTTGTATTTTACCATTTCAAATGTTTCAACTATGTTGGAAAACAACATGATTCAGAGGAACTTGACTGATTAAAGAAGCTTTAAAACTAACATTCTGGGTGTTTTAGAAACTAGAACACATTAGTAAAAGTTATTTATTGAAAAGGAATATAAATTTGGCCATGAACTGGCTTAACAGTGATTTCCATTTTAGTGCAATTATGCTTATATTCTTAGTAAAAGCTTTTAGTGTGTCACCACATCATATTCCTTTTATAAACTCTGACTCACAAAATACCTCTGTGAAATAGAGGGATAAAGAATTGTTTCACTTTTAATGAAGTGTTAATCATTGAAGCAAAGTAGATTGGGTAGTATTATACACAGTAGAAGTGTTTTGGCAACCCCTCCACCCATTTATTTTCTTTATTGTTGATATATATTATTAATGAAAGCATTATACAACCAGGAATCAGTTGTATTACATGCTGGAATGATTTCTTAAGTAGAAATTATCTACTTTCCCTGATTATGAAGAGTCACATTTTGCATGTTTTGATACTTAAGAATACCCATGAAACCAGAGACTCAAGCTTTAGTATGGCCAATGTGAGAAAACATCCCTTCCCACAACAAATCAAGAATCCTCCCCAGAACCAGTGAGACCAGTGGATGCCGTTTAATGCATAGGCTTGAATAATCTGCACCAGTTACAATGGAGAGAAGGATGGACTCACTCTGCTTGCCTGGGGCCCAGTTCATTCCTGGACCTGGGCCATTATCTTCTAACATACGTGGTGGCAATTATGGATGTTGGGAGGACAATCATAATATAATACTACCCATATCCAAGCTATGGTTATGCTGCTTCTCTGGAGTTACATGTGAACTCTCACTTCTTTCCACTTATTGAAATACTCCTCATCTTGTAAGGACTTACCTTTTTGCTACTGGATACCTTCCTTGATTATTGCATCCACATTATCTCCCTTCTCTGTTAGACACATATGTTTTAAAATATATATATTTTTAGTGATCTCGGAGAGGAAGAAAGAGGGAGAGAGAGAAACATCAAAGATGAGATAGAATCATTGATTGGCTGCCTCCTGCATATCCTCCACTGGAGATCAAATCCCCAACTTGGTCATATGTTCTGACCAGGTATCATACTGTGACCTCCTGGTTCATAGGTCGATGCTCAAACACTGAGCCACGCCGCTGGGCTAGACATGTTTTAATGCCACATAATATATGGCTGGATTATATGCTGCTATATAAAGTTGACCAGATCTTTTCTAAATGTGTTGGAGAAATGACTAAATAACAAAACATACCTTCACTTATTTCATGTGTGTTCTTTTGGACTTCCAAGCCAGATTGTACCCTCTCAGGGGCAGGCATTTTGCCCTTTATTTCTCCTGTGCCTAACGGAGTTGGGCTCAGAGATAAACAGCAGATTATTATTGTTTAATTCTTAATGACTCAAACACAGCACTACTTATTATGTTTATATTCTCAGTCATTAATATTTTAAAACTTACTTTTAGAGATTATGCTTGGCTTTATCTTAAGAGGGTATCAATTTTAGTGAAAAACAAATTTCTCCCACAAAACCTTAAGTCTATTTAATCACACAATACTTTAGTCTTAGCTTCTTATGTCTCACCTTAAGTTATAGAGGAAGATTATGTACAGAAATTATTTTAACCTGGAAAGAGATTCTCAGCTGTGCAAGTACTTTTACTCAGGCTTTCTTGAGTGCCTAGTAAGTATTTGGTCTTACTATTCTCTAGTTCATGTTTGCTTATTCATTGGGAAGTTAACATAAATCTCCTAATTTTCATAATGATTTTATCATATATCAATCTTTTTTGTAACTTCTCTAAGAAAAAGTGGTCAATGAGGCATTCTATAAAGGAAGGGTAAAGGTTTTATGATTATAATCTGCATATCTCAGTCATAATTCCAAATGATTATAGTTTTCTCAGGCTCCTTCTAATGGCTATATTGCTCTATTTACTCTGTTTAATGCAATTTCTAAATAAATTATGAGTTACCATAATTCTTTCCTAAAATATGTTTATTTGAATCTTAGTAAATGATTGATATGATATAAATTATATAATTCTAAAGAGTATAGATCGTGGAGCCACAGAGTTTGTGCTTGGTTTCTAACGGAAGCCTTTAAATGTTAGTTGAGTGACATTGGGCACATTACTTAGCTTCTCTGTGCCTCAGTGTTCTCATTTGTGAAATAGTGATTATAATGGTACTTATGAAGATTTTATGAGGGGTTTAAGTTCATTTCTACATATGAGCTGTATAAAAAATGTCATTATAAAATTACAGAGATGGTAAAACCTATTTATTCTTGGAGTGTTAGAGCTTGCACACTTTCCTTCTTATCAATAAACCTTTCCTCACACTAAAAAAATAAAAATAAAAAGTCTACTTAATCGTTATTGAAAAATGATTGCTCTTAAATGACGCTTAAATTAGTATAATATAAAGTGTCTAACTTGTTAAGTATGCAAGAGCATCTTTTCATAATCCAAAGGAGCAAATGCCACTGTCAGATCTAGAAGCAGAATCTTGAAAGTAGAAGAAATCAAAGCCATCTTTCTCTTTCTGTGGTATAGAACACTGGTCGGCAAACTCATTAGTCAACAGAGCCAAATATCAACAGTACAACGATTGAAATTTCTTTTGAGAGCTAAATCTTTTAAACTTAAACTATATAGGTAGGTACATTGTTGTTAACTTAGGGTACTCCTAAGCTGGCCTTTACTAAGAATGTGGTATTTTGTGGAAAAGCCACACTCAAGGGGCGAAAGAGCCACATGTGGCTCGTGAGCTGCTGTTTGCCGACCACTGGTATAGGCTATAGGGGCTCTCGGCTAAGCCCTCTTGTGTCTGTCTGCTTAACGATTCTCTGTCTGCAGATAGGCTTCATCTGCTCCATTTGCTCATTAGCCTAACATAGTTGCCCCCACCTTGGCATTGCATCTTACAGCAGGTCAAGTGCCCAAGAGACTGACAAGAGTTTTTGAACTTGAACTTATTTTTGAGAGAAATTATAATTGGTCCAGCTCAAGTCATGTAATCACTGGGCTAAGGGGAGGGGTCAGACATCCTCCTGCCCACGCAGTAAGAGTTGTGAGGCCCAATTTCTTAGAACAGGCATTCACTGACAGAGAAATTGTACCTGACAAATCATTTTGGGAAATGGGCTTGAAATTTTATCAGAATCTGTAAAAACAAATCAAAGAATGTGAATTAAGCACTCTCCTGGTGAATTTAGTTTTTAAGGTGTTTTATTTTTTAAGGTATTATATGTGTACATATCTTTCCATTGCCCCTCCCCCCCATAGTTTTTAAGGTTTGAATACATTTTCACTGATCACATTTTGTATTGATAAAGTATTTTTCTCAAAGCATTATAGAAATTTGAATATAAATTTAAGACTATGCTTATATCATCATGATTATGACCTTATACTAATCTTATGTTTCACTCTGGAGAGCTCTATAAAATGACACACTTGGAAATTATTTTATCTAACTCTGGGTGAGTAGGAACATTGAAAAAGCCACAACAAATTGTAACCACAGATGTAGTTTAATGAGATATGATCCATTACTTAAATGAGATTTATACAACATTCTGAAAAGGAAATAAATTCAGGACAAGGAGAATATGCTATAATATATCCCTGCTGTTCAGTCAGCAGATTTTTAGCATTGCCTCTCAGTGGATCTCTCCTCAGTGTCCCCTCAGCTCTACAACTGTCACATATCTGGAGGATAATGGCAGACCAGCCTGCATCTAACATCACCTGACCAAGGCAAGCATACACATGGAGACCCTACATCAAATGTCTAAACACTTTAAGTTGTAAATTAAGCCAACAAATAGTTATATATCTATCTTCTTCCTTTGATAAATGGACCTTCCTAATAATGCGGAATATCAAATTTGAAGTTTGGAATTTCAGATTCCATGAAGTTCTGTACTCAAATGGATGACCACCCTTCTTTTCCCACATTCCACTTTGTGAGGGACTTAAACCCACACATGTGGTCAGCTTGACCCACAGTCCAAGCTCTTCATACACATCATACAACCAGCCACCTTTTGGCCACTTCTAAGAGTATGGTTTGCACACTCTCAGGAGGATTGAGCAGGGGAGGAGACAGTTGCAGGATTCAGATCAGTGGCCTTTCTTCCCTCTACCTAATGATAATCCTGGGTGGTGAAAGGGAGGGTGTGTAGATCTATTGGTTAGGATTCCATGTGTCAATGCTATTAAATCATTGAATGAAGATAAAAAGGATGTTTTTATAAAGTGAAAGGTTTATGTAATTAACCAAGAAAGACTAGAAAAATTAATTGTTAAAAAAAAGGTTTTACTTTTCATTTAAAAAAATACAGTATAGAAAAAATAAACAGAAAGCTATTTGTGAATATTTCTGTGGGTGTGTTTCCAAATGAGATTAGAATTGGAATTGTTGGACTCAGTAGATTGCTCTCCCCAAAGTGGGTGGGCATTTTTGTATTTGTTGAGGCCCTGGCCAGACCAAATGGCAGAAGAAGGAGGAATTTGTCAAGTGTTTTTCTTCCTCTCTGGTGAGCTGGAACATCTCATCTCATTTTCACCTGCCTTCAGACTGGGATTTACATCACTGGCTTTCCTGAGTTTGCAGTCTGCAGAGAGCAGATCATGGGACTTCTCAGCCTCCATACATGTGTGAGCCAATTCATCATAATAAATCTACTTTTCTTCTATTAATATAGGTAAATGAGAGATAGATAGCTAGATAGCTGAATGATAGATAGATAGATAGATAGATAGATGATACATAGACAGACAGACGGATAGATAGACAGATGGGCAGATAGAGAGCTAGATCTCCCATTGGTTCTGCTTCTCTGGAAAAGTCTGACTAAAATACAGCTTCATCATTCTTCACTCCATTGGCAGCCCAATAGTAGTCAAATGAGCATCTGTAAATCAGCAAATGTCTGGCCAGGGAATAAAATGCTAGAAACAGTCTGGCCAACATGGCTCAGTGGTTGAGCATGGTCATATGAACCAGGAGGTTACGATTTGATTCCCCATTAAGGCACATGCCTGGATTGTGGGATCCATCCTCTGTGAGGGACATGTAAGAGGCAGCTGATGAATGATTCTCTCTCATCATTGATGTTTCTATCTCTCCCTCTTTTTTCCTCTCTAAAATCAATAAAAATATATTTTTTAAATGCTAGATACAGGTAAAATCACCTTCAACAGCTTGTTTCTTCTGTTATGTAATTTGAGTTTTATAGTAACTATTGAGACCTGTTGGATGTTACAATATTTTTTTCTACTTTATAAATGAGTAAATACATGCTCAGAAATTAAATGGCCAACTCAAGTCTATATCTACAGTTAAAGTTTCATTCTGGAGCACTGCTCTTTTGTTTAAATTTATTTCCAGATTAAGACTCAGCTTTTGGGTGGGCGACGGGTGTGTGTGCTGGGAGGTAAGAGATCAACCAAAAAACTTGTATGCATATAAGCATAACCAATGGATATAGATAATGAGGGGTAGGGGGTTAACATAAGGGCTTGGGGCGGGGAGAAGACAATGGTGGGAAAAGGGGACATATGTAATACTTTCAACAATAAATAATTTTTTAAAAAGACTCAGCTTTTTATACCAAAATACAATACGTTCCTTGAAAATCTGCTCACCTCTGGAATCCATAAGCCTATATATTTCTTAGATATTTAAAAATTCAACAAATATTAAAAAATCAAACCAGAATACATGATTTCATATTTAGATTTTTAATTTTAAAAGTATTTTTTAAAAAGTTGCTAGGGAGAAAAAAATTACCTTATTTAATACACATTTGTATATGTTTTCTCCTTCTTTACAGAGCTGTGACAGTTGTCATTTTCACTGTGACCTTGTAAACAGTCTCTTCACAGTCACTAAGAAATTAAGAAAACCTCATTTATTTTTTCCAGGGCCCATTAAATAGTCTGTATTTTATTTGCCTTCCGTCTTCATTTTTGACTGCACTTTGCTAATAAGAAAAAGCCAGCATTTTCTTTCTAGCAATCAAAATCCATTCAGAATACTGATTTCCAATTATTTAAAGAATGAATCGCATTTTGTAAGTTTGGTTGGTTTAAAAAGTGGATTAAGTAAATATCTTGCCTGGAAAAAGAGATAATAGGTTCATCACGGATATTGTCCCTTAAGTCGAAGTTACACAACAGTGGTTTGTTTAATCCTTTCCTTTCCCTAGCCCCTGGTGATGACATTTCATTAACATTTTAACTTCTGTGGGGAAAAAAAAATTATTTAGCTTGAGAACTTTAATAACCTACCTAGGATATGTTTTAGGTGGGCCTGCATTTTGAAAAAAAAAAAAAGCTTTTAAGAGTTTCTAATATTATTTTTAATTTTGAATTCTTAGCAGTGTCTGTTGACCCAATGACATTTTCAATATTGAGTCTGAACCATATTTTTGTTATAAAGAAGGGCCAAACCCTAGGTGCATGGACTTAGGTAGCAAAAGAAGCAGATTTATGTACCAGGTTTTACTCTGCTTATATGATGAAGGAATGTCCTCCAAATACAATCTTGATCATGGGAGTCCCTCCAATCACCCTCATTAGGGAATTTGCCATGTAACATGACCATTTCTCTCTGCTGGGTAAGGAGGGTGCATGCCACTGTTACTGGACATTCATCTCCTGGAATTTGGTAACGAAAGAAATATAAACTAATGATCTTTTAGAATTCTTTTTTGGAGACTGACTGATTTTCTGTACAATGAGCTTTAAAAATGAAATATAGGTTGGATTTATTAAAGAGCTAAATAATCAGCCTTGCTATTATAATGTACAACCATCATGCCTTTAGCTTTGTCTCCTGGATGATGATGACAGCTGCCTCAGCATTGGTTCTTCTGCCTTCAACACTCACTATCCTCTTTCTCTTCCCACATCTTTTTATGTCAACTGATCCAGTCTTTATTCAGTGCTCAGTAATGTAACTGGGCTTTGTGTTCCTGGAAGGAGATGGACACGTGTTTCATTTTCACTTTTTCCTGCAATTGCTTGAACTGTTAGCTCTCTCTTCCTCCACTTTCTCTCTCCATTGTTTATTACTAGTATATTAAATGGTCACTGTTCCTCTGTAATGCTGTGGTCACTAATGCTCCTTCTCTCTGAGATCACCTTTTCAGGGCCAGTTCCACAGGTTCATCCCATGCCTGCCAGGTGGCACGGTCTTTCCCTGAGCAATCTGGCTGCCCCTCTGTGCTGCTCATCTGGCCAGAGGACACACGCTCTGGGACTACCTGGCCCGTAAGGATAGGGCTTGAATCACCCGTTTCTTTTTTGTATTATCCACCACGACTTCACCTTCCCTCTGTGTGTTAGGGAGAGGTGTGTGCCATCAGCAGATAGTCATGTTAGTTAACACTAGTCCAGTTATTACATTAACCTGTGGCCTTTGAGCCATATTTTCCTCCCTCTGCATTGAAAGACAGGAAGAACTATTTTCTTCCTTTAAGAAACTAAAAATCTTGTAGAGAAGAATCTGGCTGGCAAGAAATGCTCTAGAATCAAATGATTGCCTTATAACGCTTTCTCATTACTAGTTAATATTACCTTGTATAAATATGCTGTAATTTGCAGAGACCGGTTTGGCTCAATGGATAGAGCGTCGGCTTGGGGACTGAAAGGTCCCGGGTTCGATTCCGGTCAAGAGCATGTACCTTGGTTGCTGGCATATCCCCAGTAGGGGGTGTGCAAGAGGCAGCTGATTGATGACTCTCTCTCATCGATGTTTCTAACTGTCTATCTCTCTCCCTTCCTCTCTGTACAAAATCAATAAAATATATTTAAAAAATAAAATAAAATAAATATGCTGTAATTTATTAATTGATTCTACTATGAAGACAATTGTGTTGTTTCTAGTTTTGTGATCTTACAGACAATGTTACAATGAACATTATTATAAATGTCTGTAGATGAACCTCTTTTTGCATCTCTACAGGGTACATACATAGGCGTAGAAGTGCTTGATCACAAATTATGCATATATTTAACTCTAGCAGATATTGACAAACAGTGGTTGCATCAACTCCCATTTTCAGAACACTGTATAAGGATTGGAGTTACTCACAATCTCATGAAAACTTGGTGCCATTCTTTCTTAATTTTAGCCATTATTGTATTAACTCATTATAGTTTTATTTTTCATCTATATTGTGAGTAACGATTTTCAGCAAATATGCATGTTTATTTTCTGCTTGATATGATCTTTTACAAAGTGTCTGTACTAGGCTATTGTTTTTTAAAATAGGTTGTCTATTTTGTAATGTTTTGTGTTTGTTCTTTATGTGTTCTGGGTACAAGTTGGATATATGGTGTTGAAAATGTTTTTATTCATTCTGTGGCTTACTTTTTTATTTCCTTAAAAGTCGTCTTTTGAAAAAAATAGTTCTTAATTTTGATGTAGCCCAATTGATCAATCTTTTATCGTTAGTGCTTTTGAGGTCCTGTTCAAAATTATTTTGCCAATCTTAATATAGTTTTCTATGTTATCTTTTGGAAGCTTTTAGTTTTAAACTTTGAATTTAAACTGAAAATACACCTGGAAGGGATTTTTTTAAGTGGTAAGATGTAAAGGTCAAGATTCCTGGCTGCACTTTCCGCCTGCCCCCTCCCCCGCGTCCCCCCTCCCCCCACACACACACACACTCATTCAGGTATGCCATAGCCCTGGCACCATTTATTAAAATTATTCTTTCTTCAATACAGGCTCTTGGTCCCTCAAGTCCTGAACGCCTTATCAGGCTTCAACCCAAATTGTTATTTCCTCAGCATTTGAGATCCTAAAAGCTCTACTTAACTAGTAATTTCTCCTTTACTAACCAGCCTCTTATTTCTTGCTACAGAATTCCAAAGATTTGGAAAATGCCTCAAAAGGGAAAACTGGCACATAGGGTGTCAAGCTCATTTCAATAAGCATCTTGTCTCTTTAACTGCTTGGCCCCTCAAGTCCTGGTCACTTTGAAGCTCTTTAATGCCTCTAACATGATTAAAAAAAAATTATCTAGCTTTTGTAGTTTTCTTTAATGTGAGTTTTGATCTGCCTAGTGGCTACTTTTTCATTGCTAAAAGTGGAAGCTGTGATGGTAATTTTTTCTATGTAAAGAATTAATCTAATGACAAATGGTCATTAATCCAGAACTTGAAAAGCACCAGGGTAACATCTTAATTAAATCTTAAACCAGAAAGGATTGAGCAGCCTAGGAAATACTGAGATAAGTTGAGGAGATAGAACCACAGCTCATTATTCATCCAATATATAGGGGACACAAGGATTACCATTATCTTCCCAATACTAGAATATTGGACTGCTATAAAAAAAAACACATTAATACAAAGAGGCTAAGTAGGTTGTTAATAATCCAATGAAATTTAGTAGACAATTTTTCAGTGCCTCTTATGAGGAAGATTTTCACTTTCCTGCTCTTAAACAAGAGCTACTAATTATGGCCCCTGGTCCTATTTCACCTGTTTTCTTTGTTAAAAAAAAAAAAAAAATCACAACTTTTCTGTAGCAAGTTCTCAGGGGAATGTTTGCTTATATCTTTGCAAGAAAAGCAAAAACGGTCCCTACTGTGGAGCGTCCTGACACCAGTTTTGGCAACTGCTTTTTCAGGCCTGTGAAGGACAGCTGAAAATAAAATCCCAACCTCCTGGGGAACAATGTAAGTTTGAGGGAAACTTGAGTAGGGACAGCTGTTGTGGCTTCTATTCATTGAAATATTACAGGCGTCTATAATAGAAAATAGTAGCCTACATCAGGGCCAGCCTTCTCCCCGCCCAGATGGTTTGACTCTCTGCTGCCTGTGGATCCCTTATGGCTGCATAGGATTGGGATTAAGAGGAACCTGTATTCCCAGGAGGGCGGTGCCAACAAATCACCTGATCTGATACATGGTTTTCTGTGCAGTCTTTTTTTTATTTATTATTTTTATTTTTTTTAGCATCTTTAAAAAACTCCAGGTAAAGACAGGGACCGGGATGCAAAGATATCTCAGATGGATAGGAGACCATTAGGTAACAAGCATGTTAACGCAGAGAGGTTTTCTTCAGTCTGGTGGGTGACTGAGGTAATAACACCTCATGGAGAATGAAGGGACCAACTCAACCTGGGAGTTTAGGGAAGGTATTTTTAAATGAGTAGAAAATGGAACATGATTTTCTCACATTGTCAGTTGAATCCTGTTCAAAAAGCATCTATTGAGCACTTAATATGCACCAGATATTTTATTAAGTACTGAATGCAAATATTAATAATATATGGTTTCTCACTTCCTAAACAATGCAAGAAACTTGAGACATTTTATTCCGCCTCCCCTAGACTTTTATGCTATTTTTGTCCTGTGTATTAAATTATCTTTGTCATTCTTTTTCTTTTGTCGTCTCTGCACCCCCTCCCCGCCATGCATACACATATAGTTGACCTGAAAGAAGGCTTATGTTTTAATACAGCCAATTTTTACTTATATTTCCCTACATGTGTTTTTATCCTTTCCATTAGTTCTCATTCCTTTTGTCATTTCCATGCTTTTAACTATTGTTGTTGTTATTATTATTATTATTATTCCTGTAAACCCTGTATTGGTATCTTTTTTCATATAGGTCTATCAAAGCACAATTTCATTATTTTTTGTTTATTTGGACATGTTTTTATTTCACCATCATTTTTAAGTAAATCTTTGCCTGGATATAGAATTTTAGTTTGGCACTTATTTTGAAGATATTTTTTGGTTTTTTATTTTTGTTTCAAAGTCAGCTTTTAACTTTATTATTGTTTTTTTTTTGAAGGTAATGTGTGCCATTCTCTCTTGTTTTTAAGACTGGCTATGTGTCTTTATTTTCTACAGTTTTTCTATAGTATGTCTGGATGTGGTTTTCTTTGCATTTATTGTGCTTGGGAATTACCTTGCAACTTATACCTTTGGCTCAGTATTTCTTCATCAGTTTTTGAAAATTATTGGTCATTAAGTGTTGAAATTTTGCTTTTGCTTCTTTTCTAACTCCTTTTGTGCTAAAACTCCAAGGTGTGTTAGACATTTTTTACCCCAGTCCCAAATGTTTCTTAAACAGTGTCCTATGTTATACATATTTTTCCTTTTTTGTTCTTAGTCTCGTGTTTTCTTCTAACCTCTATTGCCGTCCATTGTAAATTAAAATTTGTAGAGATAATTTGGTCTTGAAATGCTGATCTCTTCCTCCTGAATTCACTTTCTGTTTTGGTAGGCAGTTGTGTAAGGGAGATCACTCTAATCAAACCAGAGATTGAGCTGATGTGAAGTAGGATTTAGCTACTGTGAACACTCACTTTGGACATCGGTTGTAGTTTTTTTTGTTTCTCTTAAGCAAAGGCTTTCAGTATTTTAACCTGTGTCCCTTCTCTAAGACGTGATTTTTGTCCTTCCAAACCCTGTGGAACTGCTAAGTGCCCTGCTCAGCTCCTCAGCCTCGCAGCTGAAGATCTCAAAGTGGTTAATGCCGTTATTAAGAGAGGCTTTGCCAAAACCGGTTTGGCTCAGTGGATAGAGCTTCTGCCTGCGGACTGAAAGGTCCTAGGTTCGATTCCAGTCAAGGGCATGTATCTTGGTTGCAGGCACATCCCCAGTAGGGGGTGTGCAAGAGGCAGCTGATCGATGTATCTCTCTCTCATTGATGTTTCTAACTCTCTATCCCTCTCTCTTCCTCTCTGTAAAAAATCAATATATTAAAAAAAAAAAAAGAGGTTTGAACAGGTGAAGAGAGGTCCCTAACAATTACCTCACCTCTCTGAGTTCCCCCTTTCTTCTGGAACTGTCTCCCCTTTTGTGTTTGGTTTGGTAGCTCTCCACTGCCTTCAAAGAGGGAATTTTTATGTTTATTTATGATCTTCAGGTTATTCTTAGGGATGTGTTAGTCCTAAACAATTGATTCAGCATTTACTGGAAAAGGTGATTCTTCATGGTTTGGAGTTAGAAGGATAGAGTATAGAACATGCCCTCCGCACCAGCTAGAAAGTATGCTGCTTTCCAGGAGGGCTGCTCTCCTGCCTGTCCGGTCTACCAGATTGCTATCAGTTTTTCAGGTTGACTACACTTCCTCCGGACTCAGAGCGATTGCACTTGCTGTTTCCTGTACCTGGAACATTCTGTTAGCCCTCGTCCTCTAACAAATCCACGCATCTTGCAGGGCTTAAGCTTCATTTCACAGGGAAGCCTTCCTTCACCTCCCAGGCTAGGTTAGATTCCGCTGTATTTTTCTTACAGTGATGTGCATACTTAGACTCATTAAATTAATCTTAATTTGATGTCTGTCTAACCCAGACAGGAATTCAGTCTGCTTCTGCAGACTGTGCTGGCACAACGCCTGTCCCGTAGTAGATGCTCTCAAAATAAATCCACACCGGCATGCTTTAAGCTGGATTAATAGTTCCCAAAATGCATTCCACGAGGACATGGAGAAGTTCCATGGTCAAATAACTTTTGGAAACATTGCATAGTATCTCTGCCTCTAGTAAAATCACAATGGGTATTGGCATATTAAAAAAAATCTTAGTCCTAACCGGTTTGGCTCAGTGGATAGAGCATTGACCTGCAGACTGAAAGGTCTCAGGTTCAATTTGGGTCAAGGGCATGTATCTTGGTTGTGAGCATATTCCCATAAGAGGGGTGCAGGAGGCAGCTGATCAATATGTCTCTCTCATTGATGTTTCTAACTCTCTATTCCTCTCCCTTTCTCTGTGTAAAAAAAATCAATAAAATATAGAATATATCTTAAAAAATCTTAGAGATTTCATAGTAAATACAACAATTTAACTGCTTATTCTGAAGTTTAACACTTAAGAAAAGACTTGAATAGTTTGTAAAATGAACTTCAGCACAATTTGGTTAGATACTTTTTAGAAATGGAAACTCAAAGTTAAACTTTATCCCAGAATGAGTCAATGCATTACAAATTCTGAATAAGTGAAATAAAAATCAAAGAGACTTTCAAAGCAACTCCATGAGAACAGTATTTACAAAACTGGAGTTCAGCTGACAGCCACGAAATATTTTCTGCCTACAGTTACTACAATCCAAATAGCTTCACAAATGGCAAGGAATGAAGTTTTTAAGCACTGGTTTCAAGGTGCTGTTGTCGTGAGCTCAAATTCTACATGTTGAACTGACTGTTTCAGTTACACACATGATTCTTCTGCAGTTGGGAAGACCTAGCAAATATGTTACATTTTCCGGATTTATGCTGATAGTTAACTAGTACTTGCATCAAAAACAAATGATATCAGAAGTAAAATGAGATGCAAACAGCATTAACTGGTAAATGAACAATTTTATTTTCAGAGAATTCCCAGTGGACAATTGTAGATTGTTTCATCATTAAGCAAGTAATAACTAATTTATATTTATTCCTATTGGCTTTTCCCTTTGCTTGCTCTTCCTCTGGCTCCTTATTTATTTAATTAATTTGGAAATAATCACTAGAAATACACTATGACTATACTCCACATCTGTGTAGTTGTTCCTTTTGTAGCCCTTCGGCTATTTTTCTCCTTTTTTGAAATATATTTTCCCCATAAGATTCTATGCTAAATTCCCTATTCTATTTTATTCCTTGCTTGTTTCTCTCAGTCCTCATGGTTGTTTTCTTCTTTATAGTAAAAATACCATTGGCTCTTTTCTTCATAAGTGGTGGTACCTATAATGCATCATGGAAATGTGGGAGATGTAAAAATGATGTGGGGCATAATAGTGACAGCAAAATGAAGCTGAACACCAATAAAAATGTAATGGAATTAACCTGAGCTTAATACTTTCCCATTAGCTCTCATTTGCCGTATAATGTACCCTATAGAATTCACAACTACATCTTGCTTCAGGATGTCATATGCTTTTTCTTCACTGTTACCCAATGCTTGCTGGATGTTGACTCATCCAGACTCCAATTCTACTAGGTATTCCATCAAGTACAGTCGTGCAGAGTTTGAGATGCAGAGATCCACACAATGCCACCATTTGCTATCTGTATGGATGAAGCTCACGTCTCTGTGTCTTCATCTGTGACAATGGGACTTCAACTTAACTATCTTTTGACATGTTCTCATGATTATTCCAATAGCAGCTCACATTCATTATGTTCAAACCTTAAGTGAATATCCATAATATTTTTAGCTTAGAATCTATCATATGATGAACATTCAAACAATTTCCAGTTCTCTTTCTTCTTACATTAAACCTGCTTGTTCTAGCAATTCTCTCCATTTTTTTTTTTGCGTGAACGATACTACATAAAAACATACAGCATCTTTCTTCCTGTTTACACTTTTTCTACTTTTTCTTCAACGTATATTTAACTGCCTGCTGTTTTAAGAACCTATGTTGGAGAACACAGCCATGCTCTTCATCAGTTAGCAGTCTCATGGAGAGCCAGTCAGAGAGACAAGCAATAAGGTGACCTTGAACAACACAGGTTTTAACTTCGTGGGTCCACTTATACGTGGACTTTTTTCAACAAATACTGCCATCACCATGGCTCTGTGGGTTTCACATCCTCAGATTCAACTGTGAATTAAAATCAGTATTTTTGCATTCCCAAGCACAGATTCCCAACCACAGATCAAAAATACTGTTCTCAATGTGTGGTTGGTTGGATCTGTGGATGCAAAGTGCTGGCTGTAGAGATAAAAGTTATATGTGGATTTTTAACTTTGCTGGGCTAGAGCCTCTAACTCTAGCTCGTTCAAGGATCAGCTGTACAGAGGTAAGTGTAGTGTAGTAAGAGAGCACAGGACACTAACTCAGCTTTTGAGAGTCACAGAAAATTCTCCAAAGAAGATAACAAGTATCCTGGCTTATGAAACACTAGTAAAGAATTGCCCCCGTGGGATAAGGACACTTATGTAATACCTTAATCAATAAAGAAAAAAATTAAAAAAGAATTACCCCTGAGAATGTGAGGAAGGTGAATGGTGGCTTGAAGAGCTTTTCAGGAATTGAGAGGGTGCTAGTATGTGTGACATGAATACACCCCACTCTACTTTAAGATGGGCAGAAGTTTAGGAGATGAACAAGGGAGGTGACAAGTCAAATGGTCCTTTTGCACCCAGTTGAAGAGTACACATCTTGAGGGGTAAGTACCAATGAATGGTTGGTGTTCAGGCAGGGCTGTCTGACTGGTTCTGGCCGTGGTCCATGAGGAAGGTGACAGTGGAAATACATTGAATGTGCTACATTCCAGTCTGTCTTTCTTTTCTTAATATACTTTTATTGATTTCAGAGAGAAAGGGAGAGGGAGAGAGAGAGAAACATCAATGATGAGAGAGAATCACTGATTGGCTGCCTCCTGCCCCCCCCCCCCCCCCCCACTGGGGATGGAGCCCAGAAGACTGACAAGTGCCCTTACCAGGAATTGAACCTTGACTTCCTGCTTCATAGATCGATACTCAACTGCTGAGTCACACTGGCTGGGCTTCCAGTCTTTCTTTCCCTGCAATATCAGGTCAGGAAGTGGGATCTTTCAGATGGCGCAGTTGTGGCATGTGGAGCCCCCTGCCTCACCCTCCCTGCCAGTGTTGCTGAGTCACCATACAAATATCAGTTACGCCCCATCCCCCAAGGTTGTTCTGACATGGAGCAGCCAGCCCTGCTGAGATATTGGGATCATTTGTTACTACAGAAAAATATGACTCTTTTGATTAATTTATTCACTTTTAGAAAATCTTTCCTTATTCCCAATCTAAAGTTGTCACCCTCTTTTCCATCATCATCACCTAAATCATAGCAATTATTACTACATAAACTATCTTTCATTAATTACTATATATATTTCTTTTCTAGAATATGTACTCTGCAAAGCAATAGCTTGCTCTCTTGTTCACCTTTGTATCCCAGAGTCTAGGACATTTTTATAGAAAAGAAAAAAAAAAGAAAGCAAGCAAAGGGCACAGGACTCACTCAATCATTTTGTGAACTGCTTACAGAAAGATATTTAATTTTATTTCTTAAATATTATGCACATGGGAGGAAAGAAAGGAAGATATTACACTGATGATTTCAGTTAGAGAAAGAGAGGCCAGAACACCTCTTTGGGTGTAAAGATAACAATAAGGGAGCTCAAAATTCAGTTTACTTGGATCATTGATGTTGTCATTACTGATTTCACACCTCGTGATAGTAATAACTTATGGTGGCAGATTTGGGGACTTTGCTAGAATTTTATGGTGTGTGTGTCTTTCAGATGGCCCTTTTGTTATTTGTTTCACACAAGTACTCTTTCATTTCTGATTTCTGTTAATGCTAGAACTTCTGTCCCTATTACTCTTATTGATTTTTCTAAATTAAGATATAAAGTTATCATGACAGATAGCAATGTCTTATATCTGGAGACTAGGTGATGCTAAATAAAGAACTGCCCTAGATTTTGACTCATGAACCATAAATCCTGGAGAAAAATATGAGGTCACTAAGCAGAACAAATTAGCATTGCCAATGGCCATAAAGACAATATTCTTAATACTCTTTGAAGCAATAAGTCTATAGGAAATATAAAGACGAGCAAACTTGGAGTTCTCTTACTGTATATTTTCAAGGATTAAAGTATATTTTGCTAGCTTTCCTTGCTGTATATGAATTATTGCTGGTAATAAATTTTTGAGTTATATAGAATTTGGTTTGAGTTCTGTCTCTTTTATCTGCCTGGGTGACACTGGTGAAATTTCAGGGTAGATAAGAAGTTTTGAGAACACCAAAGGACATAAAGAGGCGTAAGGCACGAACAAAGAGATTGCAGAGTGATAGAACAATCAGAGACCACAGATTTAAGCCACAAGCTTTAGTATAATGGTCACTCAGGCCAGAAGGGACTACCCATATATCAATAGGTGGCTACTTTGGATACCTGGTAACCAAATTAGACTGGGAACATCTTTCCTCCAGTGAGAATTAGGAGGATAGCAAAAGGAGAAGAAGCTCCCTACCCTATGTATATTCTTATGCTCTTATGTTTCTATCTTGTAGAGTAACAGAAATTTATATTCCCTCTTCCCCATGACAGATGGAGTTATCTCATACATATAAAAAAAGTAAATGACTGCAAATTTTATAATTTATTCATGGATTTAATGATGTTTCTCATATTTAATTATAGTTTATACATTATCAAATGAAAGCATCAAAATTGAGAATTGCCACAAGTTGGAACAGTGGGTTAAAAAACTGTGCACAAATTATAGAATTGGGAAGCATTAGCTTGGCAGGAATTTATATAAAAAATACTTGGGAATTTAGTTGATTAAAAGATTAAGATAATATTGAAAGAGCAATAATTTTATCCTGCCTTAATGGAAAGGCAGTATCCTCCATGGTAAAAAATAATAGTGTCTATGCTGTGTTGGTAGTAGCATGCATAAAGCATCAATATCTAGTCTTTATTTTTTACTCCTTCATCATCATCCACATCCAACCAAATACTAACTTATATTATACCCATCTCCTTAATAACACTTGTGTTGGTTCTTTCTCTCCACCCTCAATGCTACTGAGATTATGTTACCATTATTTATTTATTTGTTTGTTTATTATTTATTTATTTAATAATATTTTTTTAACCCTCAACTGAGGGCATTTTTCCATTGATTTTTAGGGTGAGGGGAATAGAGAGCAAAAGACAGAGAAACATCAAGGTGAGAGAAACACATTGATTGGTTGCCTCCTGCATGAGTCCCAACCAGAGCCCAGACCAGGATGGAGCCTGCAACCAAAGTACATGCCCTTGATTAGAATTGAACCGGGGACCCTTTGGTCTTTAGGCTGATGCTCTATCCTTTGAGCCAAACTGGCTAGGGCACATTACCATTATTTTTTTATTTTAAGTCCTACAGTAGTGTTCATGTTCATTTCTTTGCTCTTGCTTTTCACCTTGAAACAAGGATAATCTTCCTAAAATTCCAATATGATCTTGTTTCTTTCGTGTTTATTCTAAGGCACATCGAATGTAATTTACCACAAAGAATTCTAATTGCTTCACACCTCTTATGGTGTTGAGTTTCTTGCTGCATTGAGTACAATTTTAGTAATTAAAGGTACGTATTTTACATGTATGACTTCTTAAATTCAAGCCCACTGTTCCATGGGGCTCAATCAAAAAGAGTGGTTGGTATTTTTCAGTTTCAGAGGAAGTTCTGGTTGTGCTGTACTTATTAAATTACAAATTAAATGTTGGGTTCAAGTGGGCATTTGGATGGAATTTTATGGGCAATTTTTTTTTTTTTACCAACTCCCTGATAAAACTTGATTTTACTGTTGCATATGAGATAAAAATGCCATTGTTGTTCTCTATCCTTTTAATTTTTTTAAATTTTCAAGAGATAGAAACAAACATATATCACCTTAACAATTAAGACAAAAAGTCCTCTAAGAGAGATAATGGTCTTAATTTGAAAAATACTTTGACAAGTGTTTGGGCCTGAAGATGAGCTCTTTTTGAGAAGTAGACTGACACTGGCAGTGAGGATGAATAGAAGATGGAATCTATATTGTATCATATCATTTAAAAATTAGAGTTTCAGTTGAGAGACTGGTGAGCAGAAATCTCTGCATGCAGAAAATTTATAGAAAACACAGTAATTGTTATTGCAGCCCAACCCTGACTATATTGACTAACAAAATTATTTTAAATTCAGACATTAAGAATATAAAGAGTATGAAGAAAAGAAACTTTTAGAGAAAACATGACAACTCAAAAAAAATGTCTCCTTTCTCAAGTTATTACCAAAAATTTATAGCACAGTAACCATGGGCACTCAGGAAGCTGATACAGGGTTGATCAGTGATCATTTCAATATCAAATGCCAAAGTTTTAAATTTCAGTGGCTAAAATTGTTAGTAATACATTTGCAACAATTACTTAAAACTTTATAATAATATTTCACATACATTATTATATCAAAGGATGTAATCTATTATGATAAAATTTTGGTTTTGGCCAAATATTAGTGTTAATGCTTTGTTATTTAACATGCAGCCAAATGTGTATTCAATATACTGCTACCTTAGCAATATCATGTCTCTCAACCTTAACTATCATCTTTGCTCGGAAATACACTTTAAAAAAAAAAATATATTTTATTGATTTTGTACAGAGAAGAAGGGAGAGAGATAGTTAGAAACATCGATGAGAGTCATTGATCAGCTGCCTCTTGCACACCCCCTACTGGGGACATGCCGCAACCAAGGCACATGCCCCCGACCACAATCAAACCAGGGACCCTTCAGTCCCCAAGCCGACGCTCTATCCATTGAGCCAAGCCTGTCCTGGCTGAAATACACTTTTGTAATGATAGAACTTAGTATTTATCTTGGTAATAGGCGAAAATAGGTAAAGATTTACATTTGAAGTTGGAAGAGAGAAATTTATTAATGGCTGTGGAGTATCCACTGTGTGATGCTGATTGAATCCTTTCTGTATATTTTATTCTAAATCTATAGTTTACAATAAATCTATGCAGTAGGTATTATTTTTATTTTACAGGTTAATTAACCGAGGTTTAGAGAAGTTAAGCCATAGTAGTCAATCATGCATATTTTATAGTTGGGTTGAATTCAGGATCTATAGCTTTCTCGCAATAGGATTTGGGGAAGTTATTTATTGTCTAAACTTTAATTTTCTGTGTATAATGTGGAGGTGTAACAGCATCAAAGCCATCAAGTTCTTACAGAAGATTCAGTGTCTATGTAAAGCAGTTAGCACGCTAGTGGGCATTTAGTAAGCACTCTCGAAAAGTCTTTACATTCTCCTTTTCTTTGTTTTTGCTTTTGCCCCAATCCCTCAGAGCTAGTGAAAGAGCTTACATTTCTACTAGTTTATTCTGTATCCAAACTCCAGGCCTTTTTGTATTATGCACTTCTGCTGATTGCATATGCTCCCAGTCACACATAAGGAGGTGGAGACTTTTAAAAATCATACCAGGTTATTCTATAATTTCTTTAGTGGAGTATGGTATTAATGTTATTACTGTTATTATTTTTTTTCTGGTCAACATGTTACCTCAGCTTCATCTGGCAAGAGCAGCATATTGCTTCCCTTTGAGGATCCTTTTTTTTTTTTTTTTTTTTTTTTTTTTTTCCCCCCCACCATCATTCCGTTTAATCCGATAGGGTTACCAATTTCAGCATCTGGGCCCAAAGGCAAATATGTGAGCACAAGATCTGTTTTAGGATTATGTTCTAGATGCAAAGATGATTCTGCCAGTGAGACCTGAGGCTTAAATTGAGATATTATAACAGAGTCTGACTCCATCTTTGGTGTTTGCTGACAAGCTTTTAAGCCTCATGCCTCCCTTGTTTCTCCTGCCTCACATCCAGGCAAGTTGATACGAAAGACCTGTGCTTCTCCTCTGGTGCTAGTGGGAGAGTCAAATCACACCACCTGCTCAAGCAGGAGACCCTCCCCGTGGCCACACCTCCCAATCACAATGAAAGCCTCAAGCGTCTCCTCTTCTGGCTCTCTCAAGCCCTTTGCTGACTAGCTTGGGAAGTCTGTCTTGCTCTTCCCAGAACTTCTCAATATGTGAGTAATAAGCGTTTTCTACACTCTTGTGGAGCGTGTGAGGTGTCATCAGTGTCCACATCTGATCAAGACTTCAGGAAAAATCCATCCTGCTTCCAAAGAATGGCAAAAACAGATATAAAGTGGATTTCTTGTTCCGCTTAGCTTGTGAGCGCTAATGATCTGACTCCTAGCTGCCAATTATTGGACAGGTCTGAGAAGACACAGCCAGCATCCAGAGTGAAGCCCGAGAGTCAGTGAGTTTTGCTAGTACTGTTTAGCCTGAGGTTCCACCCCCAATGTCCCAGTTACTGACCCAATAACCCTCAGCTTTGTGTGTTAGACTAATTTGTTGGTTTCCGTAACTTCCAACAAAGTGGGTTTTTTTTGTTTTTGTTTTTTGTACTTGTATCTCTTAGTAGAACCTATAAGAAGAACTTTCACAAATTATGTGCATAATAAAGTTTTCTAATAATAGTGCAGATCACTCATGCTAAGCATTTAATTGTATCTTAAACATATTGCTCTTCATACATGGATTTCATCATTCTTATTTTAAATATATAAATATTTTACCCCGCAAACTGGAAAAATAATCCCAGTAGCTTTATTCATACATTATGGTTGCATATTAATTCCAAGGTGAAGTATGGGTGATCACCTTCAGCTATGGAGCATTGCTTCCTCTCTCAGGATATTAGGACTCGTCACAAGAAGAAGAGATGCATGAACTGAAGTGGTAGTTCCCTAAGATTATACAAAGTTCTATAATTGGAACTTTAAGTTCTATAATTGGAACTTTATAACACTAGATGTGGAAGCAATTTGTTTTGGTGAAATTTATTTGTGATGCATGTTAGTGGTTTGGTTCTTAGGCTCATTTAGCCTACCAAACCCACACGGGCAATTTAAAGACTTTGCTTAACATTCTGCTTGTAGAGGACATGAACCAAGACAAATTGAATCATCATTTGGTTTTCCTTTAACTCTTGAGAACACTTTGTTCCCTCTGAATTAAAACCACCCTTTAAGAGGATATTTCTCTGACAAATAATGCTGAGTGCACATGTTAGTAGTTTTCTGTCATTTTGCTTTTGTAAATGATTACCCTTAAAAACCCAGCATGAATCCTCCCTGAGAGGAGGCAATGAGAACTGGCTGGTGAATTTGGGAAAACTGTGCCCAGAGATCTGAGTACCTGTCAGAAATGAGTATATGGGGTGTGAGACAATTTTGACTTATTTTTCAAAAGTGACTGACATGTGAGAAAAAATGAACAGAAAATAAATGATGATCCTGAGACAGCTGTTATGGTAGTCACATAGTATTTCTGTTTTCAAGTAGAAATAATTCTGTAGTCATTTTTCCATTTAGGAAATCAACGTTTGATAATTAAAGTTCTGTCTATGCTTCAACAAATGGCATGTTCTATGGGAGGAAAAGAAGGCTTGGGATCTTCAAATGCTTAAGTGTACTTACAGGCATATTTATGGGCAGCATTTTTATAGTACTTCATGAATCTGTGTCTTCTAATCATCTTGGTTTTAAGGACCTGCGGGAAAATTTACTAATTTCTCCGGAACTTGAGTAGCAATTTTAGAATATTAATCTAGTCACCACCTTCATGCTGGTAAAGCATAAAGATTCAGAACACTGGCTGTGGAGTTAGGCTGCCTGAGGTTGAATACCTAATAGCTTTTTATTAGCTATATAACGTATTAATTATATGCAAGTCACATAAGCTCTTTTGTATCTTCATCTGTAAATTGAGGATATCAATGGAGCCTATTTCCTAATGTTTTTATGAAGATTTAATGAGAATAAATCATATAAATAAAGGTCTCAGCATAGCTTTTGGCATTATAATAAGTGTTCACACATGCTGTACCCACTCTTTCAAGTCAGGGAGTAGAATGATCTAGGTCACATGTGTCAAACACAAGGCCCGCGGGCCAAATCCGTCCCGCCAGGCCTTGCAATGTGGCCCGCACCGCGCTGTCATCACTGCACTCCGCTGCGTTTCCATCACAATGACAGTTTATGACTGTTCAGTAAACCATTCGGCCCGCGATTTAGGCTGGATTTTAGATTTTGGCCCCTTCTCTGATTGAGTTCGACACCCCTAATCTAGGTGCACAAGAGAGTAGAATGATCTGGATCCAAATAGATAATATAACCAAAGCTCCCGGTAGTTGAATCAAATAATCAGAAGAACTGTGGAGCATACTTTTTACAATATAGGGAAGAACTTTATACAGGATCTAGCAGAACGCAAATTTAAATAGTCAGTTCTAGTAATGTGCTTCTAAATATAGCTCATTGTCTTGCAATCTGCACGGCTCACCTTCCAACATGAAGATTAGCATGTGCTCATAGCCATAAAATTGGCAGATATTTAATTTATAGTAATTGGTTTTTTTTTAATTTAAATGTGAGATTTAATAGGCTGAATAAGTTGTAACAATTATGTATGAAAAAATTGATTGAGTCTGTTGTAATTCATTCAAATAATGTTCACAATACAGGATAAATGGGAAGTAAATCTTTAATAATCTTCCTCTTTGCCTTCTTTAGTAGTTGCAGTTCTTCAGAGCAATCAGTTTTAAGGCATGGTCCTTATTTAACAGACTTATCTATTTAAATGCCCCCCCCCCCCCTCCTGTAGAAGATATCACAGAACATAATTGAAACCTTAGGTTGTAATGGATGTTTCTTCTATTTGTTATCTTAAGTACCAGAAAAATATAATCAATTAATTCCCTACACAAAATTTAAAGGGATACTTCTTAATTCAGACCCATCCTGCTAGACTTTGGCTTCTCTTTTACTTAAATCATTAAGCAAAAATCAAACTTGCTTTTTAAAAAATGGTTACAGAAGATGTTTTTAGTGTCCATGTCACATCTCCTCGCCACTCTGAGTTCAGTCTGTGGAGGGAAGAATCCTAAGATGTTCCCCAAGCTTGCAGCCCCAGGTGTGCAGCACATAGCTCTTCCTAATCATTCAATCTCACATCAATCTAGAGCCTGCTGTGAAGGGATTGTGCAGGTGCAAATGAAGTCCGAATCAGTTGACCTTAAAATAGGGAGATTTTTTTCTGACTTCATCACATGAACCTTTTCAAAACAGAATTTTCTCCACTGGTGAAAGGCAAGGAAGTCAGAGAGATGTGTTCCTATTAGTCTGGAAGAAAGCAAACGTCCATTGTGTACACTGCTTGGGGGTGGGGTGTGGTGGCACATGCCAAGGAAATGTGAATGGGCTCTAGAAGGCAAGAGCAGTTTCCATCTGGCAGCTAGCAGGAAAAATGGGAAATTCCATATTACAACCACAAGGAAGTGGATTTTGCTAACAACCAGTGAACTTGGAAGAGAACCCTAAGTTCAGATGAGAACTATAGCCCCTGCCAACACCTAGATTTCAGTCCAGTAGATTGAGCAGAGAACCTAGGTATGCCCAGACTTCTGACCTTTAGGAACTATGAAGTGATCAATAACAACAAAAAGGTTATTGTTCTAAGCTGCTGTTTATGGCACCTTATTATCCAGAAATAGAAAGCAAATACACGGCATTTATTGCTGCAGACAAGGTCTGTGTGAGCTCAGACCCACTTCACACTGGCAGCATTCTACCTTAAGGATGTACTGTATCCATTCTCTCTCTCTCTCTCTCTCTCTCTCTCTCTCTCTCTCTCTCTCTCTCTCTCTCTCTCTTTCTCTCTCTTTTTGTAAATAAACATTTTATTGAATTCCTTTTTACTTGATTATTAGATCATAAATTGAAGTGAATGAGCCCCAAATAATTGACAGGTGAGTCCTCAACTGTGATGCTGAGGAGGGGGATGACATTGAATGTCACCTTTAGGATGGGTTCTCTTCCAAGCTTCTCAATTGTGTGCCACTGCTGAGTCACCAGTTCAATGATGAGAAAGCCATAAACTCTGATTATCAGGATGGCATGTTAGAAATTGGGAGTCTGCCCAGGCTAATTCTGCCCTGCCCTTTATCATCCCAATGTAGGGGATGTGTCCATCCTGTGTCTACCCCAGGTCTTGTCCAACGTACAAGAAGCTTTCTTGACTCTGTGCAATCACAGCATGGAAGTATGAGGGACTTAAAGCTCTGGGAAAACCACTAATCCAGTGGTGGCTAGAGTCAGTAGATAAAAGTTCCAGCCTAGTGCTGTGCAAATGGAATCCCATGCTTTCACAGAAGTCCTGGTGGAACCCAGTCCCGGATGCCTACAGCAGTGGCCTCAATAACTCACCATTTTATTAACTTGTCTTTCTTTGTCTCATTTGCTCTCCACAGTAAATTCACCTGCATGCAGATTCTCATTTTAGACTTTGTTTTCAGGGAAAATCAAGCCTTTTAGATGAGCTAGATAAGAAGCAATTGAATCTTACCCTCTCTAGTATAATGTCCTTAAAATATTACCAAGAAATGTAGAACTCAAGGTAAAAAGAAAATGTCTCCTGAGCAAGAAAAAGAGAATAAAATGCTTGGATTATAAGGCTCAAAATCATGCGATTATGGGAAACATCCCAGAATTGCGTGTATGATCACTGATGTCAGTCCCTAAACCAATGATTATCACAATTTCCTGTGAAGAATGCACCATATTTATAAAGGACTTTCATGTACATTATCTTCTTGAATTTTCACAACAATCTAGACTTTTTTTTTTTTTTTAGTGTTCCAATGGGTGGTATATCAATTATTTATGAGCAATATATATCATGTGGTTGTTAATTTAGGACTTTCTTATGCTTTTATAATATCTTTTGAAAAACTTAATTTATATGATTTTTCATTTAAAAATTATTTCATGTTTCAATACAGGTCAATTTTTTGTTACCTAGTCTTACAATTCTATGATTGTTAAAAACTCTTTCAATGGATAGAAATGACATATAACTTAGTGGGAAGTTATAATATTCTTTTGTTGGTAGTCTATTACCTTAATATTTATGTCACAGTTTGACACACTGATATGCATTCAATCATTTTAAGAAATAGCAGTTTTTTCTGTGAGATTTCTTTTTGGAATAGTTAAGAGTCTTTAGAACTGTGAGTTTTAAAACAATTCCTGGGCTTTAAATTCTTGGCATTCTGAAGCTCTGTCATTATTTTCAAAATGTATCCTGGCTGATTATATTTTGTGAAAGTGGCATAATAGAACCTACAAAATCTCGTTGGGAAAATTAGACATTCTCTGGAAGGTCATATCTGTTTCTACATTATGTTCTCTGAACTTCTCCTACATTAGTTCTTTGTTGGGAGATTTATTTTATTTTTTTAACTTTTGACAGTCACTTCCTGCTGCTTTTTCAAATCTCAAAGAGTAGTCCTCTGTCTGAGGTATCACAGTAGGTTGTTACAGAAAAGGTTTTTTATGTTACAATTGGAAGATTATAACTTCAGGTAGGTCAAAGTAGCAAAGGAAATGGAACTCAAACAAAAATCTTTAATGGGTAAAAATACAAAAAACTATGTAGAATTGGCTCCAAGTTTTCAGTTATGTTTCAATTATGTTTCCCTGCACCATCATCAGTTTTCAGGGTCATGTAGAAATATATGTATTAGGATAAACCTTTTCACCTTTATTGTGATTTTTATTTTCAGAGATTCTGATTTTATTCAACTGCTTTCTCATGTTTTAACTTTCACTAGTGTAAACAAAATAACTAATTTTGAAGATGATGTTGCTTTGTATATTTACTTAAAAAAAAATGAACCATTATAGCTATAAATCCGTAATTGCCTTAGACAGTTGAAGGTTAAATTTGAAGATTTTCATGGTTAGTCTAAGTGGCAATTTCCTTTCACACTATTGCATTTATAATAAACCAGTGTTGTCTAAACTACAAATAAGACAACTTACCATACAGCCAGCAGTTACCCTGCCTTTTAACTGACAGACCATAGACCTGGAGGATCTCTTGTCAGAGCCTGGCTCCTACCATCTTAATCCCACATCTCACTAATTAATGAATCAACTGCATTCCTTATCATTAATTAATAAGCTATCATTTTTTCAAGATCTGTGATCAATTTGGTAACTAAATCATTTACATGTATGATTTCTCCTCTTTTTGAGATATTATGTCTTTATGCTCATACAAATTATTTGTGTAGCAAGATTTAGATAGATGACTCAACACAGCTCATTGTGGTTATCAATAAGTTTACTTACAAGTCTATTCTTTTATTCTAAACAATAGATATTTGTATGAAGTCCATTGAAGACAGTAAATATTCTTCATGTCCCTCTATAAGCAATAATTACTAACGTCAATCCTGCACTTCTAAGGATGGAGAGTTACACACTTCTGAGTGTGAGAGTTACTAAAATGAATGGGGGCAAGGACCAATTAATCTGAAAATTAAAAAAATAACTTCATTGAAAAAAATATATAATGCCATATCAAAATGGGGCTACATCATTGTGGAGCCCCAATTCCCTAGAAAACCTACTTTTAAGAGGTAATAATTAGAGGTCCTTATGATACAGAGAATTGGAATAAATCAAGCAATACTCAGAGAGTTTGGAGTTATATTTATTATGTGCTGGTCCAGAGGAAAATGTTTCTCAAATTCTGGGCCCTAACATGGAGGAATTTCCCCTATTTATATAATTAGGCAACGTACAACGGGCACATACTCTTTCACTAGGACATGCCAGTACGTCACGCCCAGTGGACGTAATTTTATATTATTATTCTTTTATTTATACTTAATTAAAATAAATGAAATGTATATTTTTTCATTTATTTATATATAAAGCACAAAGGAAAATACAAAATTACAAACAAATAGAAAAGAATACCAACAAAAAAATTGAAACATCGAATTAAAAAATTATAAATTTTGCAAACAATTATAAAGATTACAAAAAATATATACCGTTCCTCTCAGGGCGCAACATATATTTCAAGGATGTATTCATATGTCCTACCTGTTCCCGATATTGTTTACGTTTGACGTATTTATAGGTCCCTCTTGATTAACAGGTTAAAAAGCTCCTATGGGCTGCGGCCTTGAGACCGCAACCAAAGGCCTGGTCTGGTGCCAGCGCTGATAATTTTGTCTGGGGAAGGTTGAATGGCCTCTCTGAAGTGGGAGTAGACTTATTTTCCTTATTATTTAAGCAAGCAAGCAAGCAGGCATTTACAGAAGCCAAATAGCAGGGTTAAAATTTCAAACAGCAGTTTTTATATAAGATGGATGCTTCACTTTCATTTGGAAGGTTGTATTTGGGTTGGGGCAATATTTGTAAAGAGTCCAGAAATTTAGTTATAACATGTGCTCTCCTCATTGTCATTCTTTTTCTCTGTAAAGGGCATTATGTACCAAAATGACTTAACTTGAAGAAATAAAGAACTTTCACACTTCTAAACCAGGCTACTTCAATCTGTTGATATTTCTTTTAAAATGTGCAGCCTTAATTACGGATTTGTCAGCTAAGTAATCAACTAGGTAAAAGTTTAAGTACAAAGTTCTATCTGGCATGAGGAGATTAATATGTGCTTTGCTAATAACTACATTTAGAAGGATGGATCTCCTTAGGAGTTCTATTTGTCTATTGTGCAAATTCATGATTACATTTCCCAATTACCCCAGACACTGCTGTCATTGTTTTTCTTCTCTAGAGGGATTAATGTTTTAATCCTTGGCATTAATTATATTGTAAATTACTTAATAAAAGAAATCTGAAAAAGCATGTTCTTACTCAAGAATAGCAACAGAAGTTGGTTTTTTTAGTGAACATCTCTTTCTTAGCCAAAACCAACTCATTTTGCCCTGTTTCGAAAAGAAGCATATTTCCTCCATTTTTTGTTAAGCATATAGAAATCTTATTCACTATAATTCCACAATTATTTAATTAGCACTTTCTCTACATGGGTTTCAGGTGTGCAAATGAATAAAACATTGTTTTTGTCCTTATAGCTTAAAAGAAAGAAGACATTGACAATGCGGTTTGAAGCTCAAAGGAATGGACATTTATTTCTATCTGTGATATTTCTATCTAACCTTCATTTAGAAGGTTAGATTTTTAGCTACACTGTGAGGAGTAAGTATGGTTTAGCCAGATGAAAAAGGAAGGAGAGGTTTTTACAGGTGGGCAAATAATAGTACAGATAAAGCAAGCATGGTAGTACAGGGTAGGCAAATAATTTGTTAAAGCACTACTAAGGTAATTCTGAAATCCTACCTCAGATCATTCCTCAACTGGCTCCCAAATAGAATTAATTCTGCAGTAGAAAGGTCATGGACTTTGAAACTGTACAGATTTAGCCATGGCCAGTGTGGCTCAGTTGGTTGGATTATTGTTCCTTGCACTGAAGAGTCATAGTTTTAATCCTGGTCAGAGCACATAGGTGAGACAGCTGATCGATGTTTCTCTCTCTCTCTCTTCCCCTCTCTCTTCCTCTCTTTCTAAAATCAAATCAATGGAACCATATCCTGAGGTGAGAATTTAAAAAAAGAAAGGAATTAAATTATACAGTTTTATCACAAGCCGCCCAGACTCATTAGTGTATGGTTTCACTTATACAAATTCACATAAGCAGCATCTGAAATTTATAGGATGTTATTAAAACACAGTAGTTCTATATGTACTTTATGAAAAATTAAAAAAAATTATAAGTAATATATATATATATTAAAGTCCTGGTTCATAAAAATTTATGTACTGGAGTGGGGTGCAGGGTCCCTCAGCCCAGCCTGGCCCCTCTCATAGTCTGGGAGCCTCAGGGGCAGGAGGCAACCCAGTGATCAGGGAAAGGCAATGCTTCATCACACCTCTGCTGTTGTCACTGCCAGCAGTTCAAACCTCGGCTGGCCCTGGTTATCTGAGCCTTGGGTGGCCCTGGGTGGCTGGGCAGTCGCCATCCGTGGCTTGCCTGCACCTTGGGTCGGCCCTGGGTGGCTGGGGGGCTCAGGGGACAGGGGGAGTTTGGAAGCAGGTGCGTGGAGCAACCAGGTGCCTATTTCCCAGTGGGGCTGAGTGGACTGGGCACCACCATCTTGTAGCTGTGGCAGGGCAGTCAATTAGCATATTCCCTCTTTATTGGCTGTGGGCACTGCAATCTTTTCGATGGCATGAGGGTCAATTAGCATATTCCCTCTTTATTTGATAGGAACATCTATTCTCTTCAATTTGTAATGTATGATATCACACACACGTATTTCCTAATATTTAAATGTTTATTCAAATATTTTCTTTTGCCACTCTGAATTAGTAATTGCTACTGAGATTACTAAGATTTGGGAACCTTAAGAGGTAAAATGAGAACAGCTGTGGAATGACTAATACTGGTACCTCAGATGCAATGTTCTGTCAGCCTTGTGTGTGGCATTAAATTGGCACAAAAATGGATTGAGCTGTCTTATCTCATCTCATCACAGACATTATTGGAGGATAAAACTGTTTAAATGGGCACCTCTCCCCCAACCCTCAGGTTGCTAACTGCTGAAATTGTCCTGCATATAAAGATATATTTATTTAGTTAGTATAATATAAAATGTATATTATTTTACCCACCTTGAAATATCCTAGCATGTGAAGTATGTAGCAATCAACTCAGGTAAAAACTACTGTTTTGGTTCTGTACTTATCTGTTTGCTAAAATAGAAAGTTATTTTGATTTTCTGAACTTACGTATGCTATCCCATTGATTGTGATCTCACTGGTCATCGAAGCACATTTTTCTGGGAACCAGGACAGCTCAATTATCCTAAATTGTCTCAGTAGCTACAGATAACAAGTTTCGGTTGACTCAGTGGTCCCAGAATCTGGACAGCACAATTATTCTAAATTGCCCCAGTGGTCCCAGATAATGTGTTTCTGTTGATTCAGTGATTCGTAGATACTTTTGATAACTAACTTGCTCAATTTCTCTTTTGTAAAAATGCTTTTCGTAAAACAGGTTCCTCATTCCAGACCCAAAGATGTAACCGATACATTTGTGATATTCTACCAATAAAAGCCTGATGTGGCAAGCTGTTTGGAGTGCTGAATGGCTCCCTCATATGCTGCCAACTTTAATAAATGACTCCATAATTTGACTTCTTGAGGCATCCTTTGTGAGATGGGGGTACACTATAACACATGCTAACTGATTTGTAAATGACTTCTAATTCTTTCATCAAGTGAGTTTTTCAAATTCAGGCATTTGATTTAATTTCAGTTAGCTCTGTTTCTAAATGCAAATGATATTCACAATGGCACCTTATAGTTTTGAAGCAAATGTTTTCTTTAGACCAGCATCAGTGGCTATATTTGTTTGTATAAGTGAAAACCAATGTCAAAGGATGTCCATATGCCAGGCAAGCAGGTTCAGTCATGAGTGATGTAGAAAACCATTCTCAAGTATAGTTTACCAAGTGATACCTACTTTTTTGGACTGGACCCTGGATTCTTTATCTGCCAGAATCGAAGAATGAATCCACAAACAGAAAGTGGTATAGCAAAAATGGAGATTTATTGAAGAACAAGTACAGACTCCCTCATGGGGAGAGGTTAGAGTGACACAGAATGGACTCCCACTTGGGGAGGGGAAAGGGTTCCACTGAGTTCTTTTTCCTTATGGCTTATAAAGGCTGCAGAACTTGGTGCCTTGATATCCACTCTGATTGGTCACTATTCCCTTAGACTGGTTACTATAGTAACTCCTGAGCTCAAATCTCCCATGTGAGGTTCTTATCCCCCCCCCCCCCCCCTTCCTTCTGAAAGAAGGGCTTCCTTCTCTTTATTTTGCAAATGTGATCTTTCTTGGCTACTTCCAGTTCCTTTATCTTATGTAAATATATCTGTTGCTGCCTCCTTGTCTTATGGAGATGTAACTGCACCTGACTTCCTTGTGTTATGGAAATGTGCCTTCCTCCTAGTCTGCAGCCCCCTTGCTTTCCACCCCAATTCTAAAAATTCCCTAAACCTGCCTATGTGTCCTCCTAAAATTCCTGCCTCACAAGAAAGAGATGAGTTTTAAAATGTTTAATTATGTGGTAATTATTGACCTATGAATACTATTAGCATTCAAATAACCACTTCTTAACTTTCTAAGAAGACAAGATTTTTGGGACATTCCTCTATTTTAATCTGTTTATTTCAAATAAATTACTATAAGCTGACAACTTCTCTGGATATTGGAGGAGAGATAAATGGAAGACAAATTTTCCTATATTGGTTCTTAGCCTATTTGGTGTCCAGTCAATTCTAACACCTTACACATGTTATATCTAAGAATTACAATATGTACATTTGAGCTCCAGAATGAAGATGAAATATAATAGAGTGGCAACCAACTCTTGGTGGATGTGTGTTGCATGTGCAAGAAGAAGACCTTTGTAATTGTAAGTTATTCAGTTGTTTTATTAATGCAGCATAATCGACCCTATTCTGACCAATATGCTAAATGATCCCATCCATGTTTATTCTACCACTTACATACTGATGAAATGGAATTTTAGGACTGGAACACCACAGTGTTGTCCTGGGCAGGATGGTTCCTGGGCTCTTTGTTGGAGTGAAAGAATGAATCTACAGACGGAAGGTGGTATATCAAAGATGGAAATTTTATTCTACATGGAAAGGGGAAAGAATCTCACAGCATAGACTCCCATGTGGGGAGGGTGAAAGAGTTCCACTGAGTTCCTTTTCCCAAGGCTTATAAAAGCTGCAGATCCATGTGCTTTGTTTTATATATATATTTTAATTGATTTCAGAAAGGAAGGGAAAGGGAGAGAAACTTTAATGCTGAGTGAGATTCATTGATCAGCTGCCTCCTGCATGCTCCCTACTGGATATCAAGCCCACAACCCAGACATGTGCCCTTGACCAGAAACAAACCCAGGACCCTTCAGTCCCCACGCCAACACTCTAGCCACTGAGCCAAAGCAACTAGGGCTCCTTGTGCCTTGGTATCTCCTCTGATTGGTCACTATTTCCTTGGACTAGTTATAGTAACTTCTGAGCTCAAAGGTAAACCTCAAATGACACATGGGACATGTGAGGTTCTTCCCCCTCCTTATCCTTTTTTTTTCTTTCCTTTTTCTTCTTTTTTCTATTCCCTTTGGGTTTTCTCCTTCTGGAGGAAGGGCTTTCTTCCCTTTATTTTGTAAATATAGACCTTCTGCTGTTTCCCTTATTGTATGAAAATGTACCTGTTGCAGCTTTTCAGCTTCCCTATTGTATGGAAATATACCTTCTGCTGCTCTAGAGCCCTGTGCTTCTTCCTTGGTCCTCTTAATTTCTAAAATTTCCTAAATCTATCTTTTTCACCCCTAAAAATTCTTGTTTTACCTATGACAATCAAATGCATACTGCTGTCCTCATATATTGCTGGTGGGAATATAAACTGATACAGTCATTTAGTGAAGCAATTTGGCAGTTTCTTAAAAAGACAAACTATACATCTGTTATACAACTCAGAAATTTTGCTCCTGTTATGCCCAGATTTCAAGATCCCCAAGGACCACCAGGGAGCTGAGTCTGATGCAAAAGCAAAAGAGCCTTTATTCAAGCTTGAGCCCAATCTCTCCGCCTCTATTGACTCAGCTGCAGGATGCAGAGAGCCCTGAGCTTTGAAAGTAAAGCCTTTTTATAGGGTTTAGGATTGGGTGGTGGGACCACTGAGTTGGCTGGTTCCGATTGGTGGGGTGAGGGTTAGGGTCCAGTTACGCTGGGTTACTTCCCTCTGCATTTCTATTGGCTGATTTAAAGGTAGGTTGGGTAATTGATACATTTTATGTTTTTTCTCGGAAAGGGGTCATGGTGGATACATAGTTACACAAGATGGAGGACACAGTACAAAACAGAGTCAGCCCTTTTCTGCCCTTGAAAGAAGGCCTGCATGCTGGGAAGGGGCCATGAGACCGTATCTCAAGGCCTGGCCTGGTGTCAGCACTGATAACTCTATCTGGGGCACAGTCCACAGCCTCTCTGGAAGCATCCTCAAAAATTCTCACTCTCCAACACTCCTATATCTTTACCTAAGGAGAATGAAAACACATGTCCACACAGACCTTTTGCAAATGTTCATAATAGCCCAAAAATAGTAAAATGTCCATCAACATGTAAATGAATAAACAAAATGAGTATATCCACAGGATGGAATATAACTCAGCAATGAAAAGAAATGAATTATTAATACAGCAATATGGATGAGCCCAAAGTAATTTTGCTAAGGGAAAGAAGCCAGACAAAGTATACATCTTGGCTGATTCCATTTTTATGAAATTTCTAAACCTATAGAAATGGAATATGCAGGTCATATCTGCATGGGGCTGGAAGTGAGAGTGTGACAATGATTGCCAAGCTTCAAAATTTACTAAAAATTATTGAACTGTACATTAAAAAATAAGTGAATGTATAGGTTGGTAAACTTATCTGTATGAACCCAACCAGAGATTTAACAGACAACCTTGATATATGCCCTGACTGGGAATTGAACCAGGAACCTTTGAGTGCATGGGAGGATGCTCCAGCCAACTAAGCCATTCTGGCCTAACCAGCACCTTTTATTTTGTGTATTATTCACTTGATCCAATTTGGGGCTTTTATCTGGTTGAGCTATCTGGTGGAGTTTTCTTTAGAAGGGTCTAAGTAAACCATTAAGGAACAAGGAGGAGGCTGTGCCCTGGGACAATAAAAGAGGAGAAAGGGTGGAAAATGTTCCCAGGCCTGACTTCTAGGCCTTCTCTTGGAGCCACCACCACATCTACCTGACATTCTTGCCCCTGCCTGCTCTTTTTCTCCCTCAGATCCTCCCTCCTCCTCCCCTACAATAATTCATTTTAATCAGCACCGAAATGGAATTTGGGGGCTGAACCTGGATTCTTTGTCCACCAGAGTCGAAGAATGAATCCATGGACAGAGAGGAGTATAGCAAAGGTGGAGATTTATGAAATAACAAGTACAGACTCCCACGTGAGGAGAGGCCAAGAGTTCCACAGAATGGACTCTCACATGGGGAGGGGAAAACGGTCCCACCGATTCTTTCCCCCTATGGCTTGTAAAGGCTGCAGATCCTGGTGCCGTGATATCCCCTCTGATTGGTCACTATTCCCTTAGATTGGTCACTATAGTTACTCCTGAGCTCAAAGGCCAAACACCACATGAGACCTGTGATGCCCTCCTCTCTCATTGTTCTTTTTTTTCTGGGCTTTTTTTTTCTTTTCTTTTTATTTTATAGAGACTTTTTTTTTTTTTTTTTTTTTTTTTTTTTTTTTTTGCTACTTCCAGGCCCCTTGTTTAAGTAAATACAACTGTTGCTGCTCCCTGAACCTGGCTTCCTTGTGTTATTGCGATGTACCTTCTCCCAGTTTGTAGCCCTGTGATTTTCCATGGACCCCAATTCTAAAAATTCCCTAAGCCTGCCCATGTTCCCCTAAAATTCCTGTTTCAGTACTTTTTCCCATAGTACTGAACAAGAGAAATTCCTCAAGAACAAGAGAAATTCAGGCCTGGACTGTGGCCATCTTTTGGGTAGATGTTATAGCAATAAGGATAAATACAATATTGAATAAATATTAAAGGGTGGAATTGAAGTGTGATATCTGAAAGTATGGAACGTAATGTAAACAAACCGATTAGCACCCTTGAGTGACCTGTATGCAGAAAACAGATAAAGTGATCTGTATCCCATATGTAAGGCCAGATAGCTAGGCTCTTGGGACCCATTAATAAGACACACTGAAGATACATCTGAGCACTGAAGACACATAAAAAGAGGAAGCTCCACAGGAGATCAGAGATGTTCCTTCTGCTCCTACACAGAGGGTTGCTCTTCACTTCCCCTGCCTGCACAGTCAAAGCTCTGCGTGAGCCGTGAGCCTTTGTGAGAGGCCTCAACTCAAGCCAAGCTGCAGCTGCAAAGTCCTCCATGAACCATGTGTGTCTTATCAGTACGGATCCCCGGGTGGCCTGCCTAGGATTCTGGAACCCACCAGGACTCTGATAAATAAACCGTGCATTGCATGTTTGTCTCCTGTGTAATTTATGCTCGGTGGAATTATTGATATTAAGTACTAGGGTCGTACGTGTCAGATTTCTGGCTGAGGCACCTTAGGTCATCTGCGCATACATCCCTTATGGAATTATTGGGACAGTAGAGCAGAATCTAAGAGCAAAGTGTAGACCATGGCTCTCATTTTAATAAAACTCAAGTAAATTATATGCAATGAACAAAACAGAAATTGAGCAGATGTTCTCTGAGTTTGCAGGACTGCCACACAGGCCTCCCCTGAGCTTGTCAGGTTAGCATGTGGCTCCTTTTGTCCACAGTATACATATCTTGCTCATATATATATATGCTCTATTTAGTGCGTATTGATATTGAAAATGTCAGTTATTCTTAGATAATTTTATAAACTCAATCCAAAAGTAAGTGATAAATCCAGCAGGTTTTTTGGAGGAACTTGGAAAACTTCCACTTATACCTCTAAATAACATGCTCACATTTCTTTTGCTTGATAATGAGTTTTAACAAGGCAGTAGCTATAGATTCCCTGCTTATGCATGAGTAGGATTTAACTCACTAATACCTACATTCCTTTCTTTCTCCTACTCCAATTTTTTTTACTTATTGGAACTTTAAGCAATATATTTTTACTTTCATTTCTTATTCCTCCAATTTAATTATTGCAGACTCTTACTTATATAATGTGACATTATTAGACCCTTCTAGTTTCTCTGTATCTTTCCTTCACATCATATACATCTCCCACTGTCTCTGAGATGTAACTACTGTGACACTCTTATATTCAATTCTGTTCTGTAATCGAAATAAGTCTTCTGATGCTTTCTGTAAAGGTTTGTTTAAATAAATTAAAGCCTGAAATCAGCCATCAGTCTCTCACCCAGGCTGGTTGGGTTCCCCAATGGGGACCCCCACGCTGAAGAGGGTGTGGACAGCCTGCAAACAGCCATCAGCTGCTCACCCAGGCTGGCCAGGCACCCCAAAGGGGATCCCCACCCTGAAGGGGGTGTGGCCAGCTTGAAAACATCCCTCAGCCCATCACCCAGGCTGGCCACCCCCCCATGAGGTGAGGGTCCCCACTGGGGGGCTTGACCTGCTTGAAATTGGCCATCAGCCCCTCGCCCAGGCCACCCCATGTTCCAAGGGAACCCCTACCCTGATCAGGGACACCCTTCAGGGAAAACTAGCCAGCCCCCATCTGTGCACCAGGCCTCTATGTATACTGATAATAGGGTAATATGCTAATTAGACTGGGAGACCTTCCAGACATTCTTTTGGTCAAAGCCATGGTGGCGGGGCCAAGGAGGAGGCAGTTAGAGGCCAAGAGGGGAAGGCAGTTGTGGGTGATCAGGCCAGGTTGGGATGGCAGTTGTGAGTAATCAGGCTGTTGGGGGGCGGGGCTGCTGGGGTAAGCAGACCAGCAGGGGGGCCAACTGGAGATGATCAGGATGTCGGAGTCAGTTGGAGGTGATCGGGATGGAGGGGGAGGGGAGGGAGAGGAAGGATTTTGAGTTAGCTGGCCAGCAGTGGGCAGTTGGGGATGAACAGGCCAGTGGGGAGGGAAGCTGGGGGCAAGCAGGCCAGCAGGGGGGCGCAGTTGGGGGCAAGCATACTGGCATGGGGAGCAGTTGGGGGTGATCAGTTTGGCGGGGGGAGGGGGAGGCATTTGAGGACAAACAGGCTGGGGGGCGGGGGCGGTAATGGGGGTGAGCATGCCAGTAGGCAGAATGGCTAGAGGCAATCAGGCAGACAGGCAGGCAGGTGAATAGTTAGAAGCCAGCAGTCCCAGATTGCGAGTCATGTCCAACTGCCGGTTTAGTCTCGATCCCTGTAAACCAGTAGGACATCCTTCAAGGAGTCCCAGATTGGAGAGGGCGCAGGCTGGGCTGAGGGACAACTTCGCCCCCCCCCCATCCCCCATGTCATGCACAAATTTCATGCACTGGGCCCTAGTTTAGTTAATACTATTAATTAGAACTATTGGCATTACTAGGCTCTGAAAGTGGAGAGATAGCCAATCTGGCAACAAATTGGCATACCTGCAATTGTTTTATTTCTTTCTCAATAGTGTATTTGAGTTGTAATTCTTAAAAAAAAATTCTGGAAAAGAAATCTCCATGTTTTTTCACTTATGTGCTCATAGATACTCATAAATATGTCTACATTCACTGGGCTCCAACTCCTTAACAATCCAAGTCAATCCCAATTTTTTTTCCTCTTTTTTTCAGGTTCTCATCCATATAGGTTGTTGCCTCTTACTTCATCTTATTCTATATTGTGTCTTGGTTTCAGGGCAGGTTTTGTCTCCTTTCTGATACCATTTTATTTTTCCTGTTCTGAAAGGATTTTCAGTGATTCATTTGAGCAACCTCCCTCTTTGCCATATGGAGCCTTCCTTTGGGATGGCATCCTGGCTTTCACACCATTCTTCCTAGGATATGACATAAAACTGAGCTAAAGTTATGAAATTGTAATGTTCCATTGATGACCGTGGTAGGTTTCATGCAGCTTTTCATTTAATATTCTTGTATGCCAATAATTATATATATGCACACACATATGCATAAATATACATATACATATACATATACATATACATATACATATACATATACATACACATACACATACACATACACATACACATACACATACACATATACATATACATGCATGCACACTGGCCAGATTTTATGACCATCCCATCAGTATTTTGTTGGGCCACCTTTTGCCTTCAATACTATGGTGATTCTTTGTGGCATTGACTCCATGAGATGTTGAAAGGTGATGTGAGGAATCTGACACCATGCCTGATGAATAGTACTGCCCAGCTCTCTGAGATTTGATGGTTGTGGAACCAGGTTGTGCCTGATGGCTCTTTTAACTTTTTGCTGTTTGTTTGATTTGCATATTAGAATTTTATTACATAGGATTATATAGGATATATATATATATATCTATATTAATAAAAGGGTAATATGTGAATTAGACTGGGTTGACTGGCCATCTTCTAGACCTCCGACTTCCTTCTGGAAAAAGCTATAGTGGTGGGGGCCAAGGCAGAGGCAATTAGGGGCAATCAGACTGGCAAGGGAGGACAAGTGGGGGTGACCAGGCCTGCAGAGGACAGCAGTTGTGGGCAACCAGGCTGACAGGGGAGGGTGGGTAGGGGTGATTAGGCCTGCAGGGGAGAGCAGTTGGAAACAATCAGGCTTACAGGGGAGCAGTTAGGGGTGATCAGGCAGGCAGGCAAAGAGGTTAGGGGCAATCAAACAGGCAGGCAGAGTGGTTAGGGGTGATCAGGCAGGCAGACAGGTGAATGATTAGGAGCTAGCGGTCCCAGATTTGGAGAGGGATGTCCAATTGGAGAAGGTGCAGGGGTGTAGGCTGGGCTGAAGGAACCCTACTCCCTGCCCCCAATCATGCATGAATTGCATGCACTGGGCCTCATTGAGAAAGAGAAATCTATGTATATATAGTTATCATTATTTTGAAGAATTCCAATAAATACTCAGATGCAAGCCTGTTTTATTCTCAACAGATATTTAAAATCTCAATCAAATAAAAATAATTTGTTATTAGATGAGTTCCTCTCAACAAATACCATTTGTTTTGTGTAGAAGTGATAGGCAAGAAGTGAATCTAAAAATTTGCATTTCCAGCACTACCTGTAAGGAAAATCAACAAGAATACTATGATTAAGAGAGGAAGTATAAAGTCTAATTGAGATACTAGATCTGGTTTAATAAAAGGAAACATTTAATGAAAAGAAACTTATGTCTGGATAACTCAGGTGTTAAGCACATAATAGTAATGATGCTATTGTTGATTTTTGGTTGACAAATGAGTTGAGATTTGTCATTTATACATTACACAGAATAAAGATGTACATCATTAAAAAAAAGAGATGAAGTATAAAAAATAAAATTTAATCCATGAAAGTTTGAGATTGTAAAAGAAAATAATTTTAGAGGAATCTGAAATAAAATTGCAGTAATAAATTTGTGCTGTCAGTAAAGAATTTGTCTTCACTTTAAATAGTTGCTTTCATTTTTAAAAAAATATATTTTATTGATTTTTTACAGAGAGAAAGGGAGAGAAATAGAGAGCTAGAAACGTTGATGAGAGAGAAACATCAACCAGCTGCCTCTTGCAACCCCCCCACCGGAGATGTGCCCGCAACCAACATACATGCCCTTTATCAGAATCGAACCTGGGATCTTTTAATCCGCAGACCTATGCTTTACCGCTGAGCCAAACCGGTTTCGGCAAATAGTTTCTTTCATTTTTAATGACTCATCTTTATTTATGACTAGGGGCCTGATGCATGAAGATTCGTGCAAGAATGGGCCTTCCTAACCCAGGCTGCCGGCATCGCCTTAACTCTGGCCAGAGCCACCTTTCCATCTTCCCATGCTACCTAGAGGCCTGGAGCAGCTGGGGTGGTGCAAAATGCCTGTGTCATCACCATGATCACAATGCAAGCATCCAACCCTGCTCCCAGCAGCTTGGTGACTGTGTATGCAAATTAACCCACAATCTTTGTTGGGTTAATTTGCATATTCATGCCTGATTGGGTGGTGGGCATCACGAAGGTATGGTCAATTTGCATTTTACTCTTTTATTGGTGTAGATAACTGCAAAACATCTATAGTAAATCTTTAACTCATTCTTTCCTTCTTTTTGCTTCTCTTTCTCTTTCTTCCTTCTACAAATATTTATTGGGTCATTACCATGTGCCTTGCATTGTGCTAATACTGGATCTCTGCATTTTCCTTGTTCTAGGAAATACTCTGGTCTTTATTTAGGAGAAACTATTATTGTTTAATTTTCTCAAAAAGGTGTATATAAAGTATAATGCTAAATGCCTAAATACTTAGTTACTTTATATATTCACTAGTCTTAAACAGACATTCTTTCTACATAGGTCAGAAGGATTCCAATATGTAAAGATAATGAATCTTTGTTGATAATGAACATGGATATTACCCCTTTGGAAAATGTCATGTTATTGGTGAAAGGCTTGATCTTCTTATGCATGTTTTTCATTTTTCCAAAAATTCTTTGCTTTGGAATAGTGATTAAGAAGCATATTTTGAAATGTGCTTTGAATTTGGCACAGAACACTGAATTTTTATCTGAAGTTCCTCATAAATAAATGATCTATTTATTCCTTGCTTTTGAAGAAGCCATTTCCATTTCTGATAAAATTTCTCAAAGTTATCTCACCATCTGTGACATGAGTGGGAAAGTGTATTACCTCTCCCTATACTTCCATAATTTTATTTTGGCTTCTGATAGTGCACATTTTTTTTTTTTTTTTTTTTTTGTGAAGCATCAATTTAGCAATTTACCTTTGTAGGATAACTAAAAGTTTTTTGTTTGTTTTTTTTTAACTTTCAGTTGGAAAAGAAGAAATGCTATTAATTATATCTCCTATTTAGAAAACTGTCCTATCTGCTTTGCTTAACTGCTCTAGTTCTATGGTTATGTGAAGCCACCAGAGCACTAGATGCTTGTAAAAAAGAATTGAGTGGCAGATAATTGATGCCTCATTTGAATTTTAACAACTATGTCAGCAGAAGGTGCACTAAATAGCAAGAGGTACCTTAAAGAATGAAATTAGCAAGCTTCGGTGCTTTTAGATGACAGGTAAGGTGAAATGTTTAACAACAATTTTGTGTTCTTTTAAAGAAATAATAATTGATGACCAGCTTTACACAAGATGCTCAGTTGGGTGCTTTTGAGAAAAGATTAGAAAGATAAAGCTTCTTTAAGAAGAGTTCACCCAACCAAGAAGAAAAAAATGAAAAACTAACTGTTCCATACCATGAAGTATGTTGGGTACCAAAGAATTACAAAGAAAGTGAGGAAATCCCTGGGTAAAAAGACGTTTCCTGGATAGGAAAGGCTTAAAGAAGGGACCCTGAAAGGAGAAGAGGGTTTCATAAATTGACAAGTGGATTTTGGTATTCATTCTAATATTGCTGTAATATAATTCAACAAATCAAATGAAATATAAGAATAAAATAGATGTTTTAAAATAGACAAAAATTTGGAAAATTTGCCATCTATGGCTATTTTTCTGAAAAAAAAATCATTCAAAACTTTTTCTACATCTTAGTAGGAAAGCATTCAGTTTTTCGCCATTAAGTATGATGTTAGCTATAAATTTTTGTGGTTCCCCACCCCCCCTTCCTGCCCTCCGAGATAATCTTTATCAGGCTAAGGAAATTTCCTTGTATTACTGGTATGGTAAGAGATCATGAAGATGAATTTTTTTTTTTTTTTTTGGTTATTTCAGATTTTTAAAAATTTTTTTATTAAATTATTATCTGTGTACATATTTTACCATTGCCCCCCCCCCCATACATACCCACCTTCCCCAGAGTTTTGTGTCCATTGGTTGTACTTATATCATAAAGATGAATTTTGTCAGAATTTTTTTTTTGGTATAGATATGATCAGATTGGTGTGATTTTTATTTGTAGATATGATTTATATTGATTAATTTTTGAATGTTGAGCCAGCCTTGCATTCCCAGGATACATCCTGCTTAGTATTGAGGTATACTTCTTATAGTACATTGCTAGGTTTCCCACTTGATTTCAATGTGATTTACTAGTATGTCCTATATGTCTATAAATGACCAGAAGATAGTCAATTTTATGAATGTTTCCTATGTGTTTGGAAAAATATGTATTTCATGCCAGTTGGTTAAAATATTCTGAGAGATGGATTAAAATCTACCAGTGTGGACTTCACTACAATTTCTGGTAGTTATGTCAGTTTTTGCTTTGTATATTTTGAAACCATAGCACTTGTTAGAAATCCACACAATGATATGTAGGGCATAATTTGGGGACGGCAACCTCACTCAGATGCATGTCGCAGATACCAGCCAGTCAGAGAAAGATAAGTATCACATGATCTCACTCATTGGAATCTAATTAACCAAATAAACTGATGATTAATAATAGACCCAGAGATGTAGAAGCATGAACAAACTGTTGAATCTCAGAGGGAAGGCAGGAGAGGGTGGATGGGAAGAGATCAACCAATGAATTTGTATACATATATGCATAACCCATGGACACAGACAGTAAGGTCCTGGGGGGAGAGGGGGAACAGGAATGGGTTGGGAGAGATTAATGAGGGGAAAACGAGGACCTATGTAATACTTTTAACAATAAAGATTAAAAATCAATCAATAAATCACAGTGATGCGCCGCCTCCCCCCCCCCCCCCAAAAAAAAAAATAATAAATAAATGAAAAGAAAATGCAAACTGGCAGGGGAATGGGACTAGAGAAGTTGTTGCTGGGTCATAGATCTGAACTTGGAATTGTATGTCCATCAAGTGTACCAGCCCCACCAGATATACTACTATCTGGTCCTCCCAGGTAAGACTTGCATGGGACTGTGTCTGCTGGCAAAGCCAATGAAACCTATTAGTAAATTTAGTTTCAGGGAGCAACATTTTATAGTTGAGCTAATGACAGAACCTTAAAATTGTTTGTTTAGCTGCTGAAAACTTAGTAAATCAAATCCTTTGATTTTATCCCATCCCCCTCTTTTTTTTGTTTGTTAATTTACCCTTTTTATCTAGAAGTCCTAGTGTATACAAAAGATGTAGAATGCATGTGTAGGCTTGTCAGAAACCTGCTGCCTCTGCTGCCTATTTTTAATGCCAATTTGCTCTGTATAGTATGATTTGAAAGTCCCCTGTAGGTTCCTGAGCATGATCCATTACTCATGTCCTATTGCCGAGTCTCTACTGTCTAGGTTGACTTGATGGATTTCTTTCTGACAGAATGCATTATGCTATGTGGTTTACTTCTTCTTACTGTGTTGAGCTGATACTCGGGGAAAAAATCTTAATATTTTCAAAGCTTGCACCACAGGAAGATTGGGTTTTGAATAAAAGATTAAATTCTGCTGAACTATTCCATGGTGGGTGAGGTACTTGTAGAAATACTAGAGGCCTAGTGCATGAAATTTCTGCACTGGCTGGGTCCCTAGCTGCTGCCAACTGCTGGCCAGATACTCCCTCCCTTCCTCTGGCCACCTGCTGCCACGGGGGCTTTCCTCCCTTCCCCCGGCTGGCCCCACCCCCTGGTTGAACTCCCGAATGAACTCTAGGTCAAGGGGACAATTTGCATACTACATTTTTATTATATAGGATTAGAGGCCTGGTACACAAAATTTGTGCATGGGTAGGGTCCCTAGGCCTGGCCAGCGATAGGGGCCAATTAGGTTCCCCGCCTCCCCACTTCCTCTTTCCCTCCCTCCCTCCGTGCCCTGCCACCACCGGTCAATCTCCATGTTTCCACAATGCTCCCTGGTGGTCAGCACATGTCAAAGGGAGCGATAGAACTCTTGGTCTCCTGGCTGAACTCCCAAGGGGACACTTGGTGTATTAGCCTTTGATATATAGAGATAGACGACCTAGAATAAGTTATCTTTAAATAAAATGTTGAAATTTGTAATTCTGATAACTTCTAACATAAGTGGGAATATATTATCGTTTCAAACTTCTTTGTTATTAATATATATTTAAGATTTCCTTTATGCAGACTGTCAAATTACAGTGGGGAGGGGAGGAAGATTTGGGGAAGATAATAGATCAACCGAAGGACTTGTATACATGCATATAAGTACAACCAATGGACATAAAACTCTGGGGAGGGAGGGTATGTATTGCAGGAAGGGAGGGGGGCAAAAAAAAAATCAATAAAATATATTTAAAAAAAAAAGATTTCCTTTATGTTTTTTTTCATGCTGAAAATTGAAAGGTGATTTTGACAAAGGAGAAAGGCTGAATAATTGATATGTGAGCTTGTGAAAATATTTTAACATCCAGTCATTTTAATTTGGTGTTATAAATATAGACCTCAGTGACTCAAGAGTTGTGTTTATTATGAAGCAAGTTAAATGGAAGTTTATTTTTGCATAATTTGAAACAGGGTTAGCATAACTAAGGGGAGTTTTTTACAAATATATATATATATATTTTAGAAATTTGAAATTTGCTTTAAAATAATCAATTGCATTAAAATGTATTCATTTATCAAACAAGTTATCCTAGTTCAAATTATGTACATTTAAAATAGTAAAGTTAACAAATATGAAAATCCTATAAACAATAAGGAGTATAGGTAAGTTCTCTTCAATTCCTCTTCTCAAGCATTTTGGGGTTTCTCTATGTGAGTTTGGGGGTAGAAGTGTGAACATTCTTCAAGCTGGAATTGTGAAAATTCAAGAGTTCCTGGTTAGCATTAGTCAGGGAAATGTGCATAATTTCAATTTCAGTATCTGCCTACTGATAAAAAGGAAGAAATGGGCTCACAAGTAAGGCAATATATAGTTCTTTGGTTAAGTGTATATTCTTTACCAACATTATATGTACCAATTATGATCTAGGAGACCTTGGATGGTTAACCTCTGCATCATTATCGTTAGTGAAATCTAAAAAATGGCTTCAGTTGGACAAAGGGGCTTAACTAAACTTACTAAGATCATAGGCATATGGTCCCCTTCAGATGACTAACCAAACAAACAGATCAATTTCAAGGTCTGATGTCTATTATCCAAAAATTTTCTTGAAAACAAAATCTTAAAATATACACAAGAAAAGTACACTGAATGGATCTGCTGTTATTTAAGTATAAACTGGATGGTAATTTATAAAAAAATAAAAAGTATTTTGGAGTAATGTATGAGTGTACATTTATGTTTTGTGTGTGCATTTGTGTTTGGGCTTTGTGTGAAACATTATCTTAATTTTTCATCACAGAAAATCAATATTATCAAAATAAAAAAAATTAGTAGTTCAAGGCTACTACTTAGCACTATGGGTACATTATTGTGGTTACAAGCCTGGGCTTGAATCAGACTTGCTTGGGTTAGAATCCTGGCTTTATGACTTACTGGACACATGATCTTCAGCAAGTACTTTACCTTTCTCTGCCTCAATTTTGTTTATCTAGTTCACCTTGACCAGGTGAACTGAGGGGCTGAAGCAGTTCATTTTTTGGCCTCCTAAACACTATGCCTATGAATATGACTGCTTATAATGGGAAGTAGAGAGAATGGTTGTAGATGAGATTTTGACACACAGCATGAAAAAGCTATCCAAAGACATTTCATCCTTTGTTACAATAGACTTAGGTTTTAAGAATGCTTCATAAACAACACAATAAATAAAAAAAAACAACACTTGATTGTTTGGAGGGAAAAATACATTTGCTTATTCAGAAGTTTGATGCTTTTATGAAAAAAGCCTTTAGCAAATCATTATTTTAGACTTCATATTTGCATAGATCACATTTTCTCATTACTTTCATTTGTGAAAATGGGACTCCTGAAGGAAGCAGTCTGCAGGCTATCAATGACATTGTAGATGATTTGAATGTAAAATAACCTTTTATGATTTTCCTCTGATGGTAGATATGGATCAGGTTGGAAATTTTAGTCAACAAAAGAAGCCTTTAGTATAGATCCCACATCTATTAATCTTCCATGTAAGTCAGTATTCTCTAAATCAAATGAATCTTTTTTAATGCCTGCCAAAAGATGACTCCTTGAAGAGCAGAGTAATAATTTTACTATGGAAGACATTTTGATTAAAGAACAAAATAAAACAAAACAAAACAAAAAAATCTCCCAGCCCTGGGTTATGCTGTTGTTTTCTGTAAAATGGACTTGGGCATATCAAAGTGAAGTCACTTTTTCCTGGAATATTATTAGATGATTTGAAATAATTACAGCAACATTTATGGGAAACTGTTGGCATTTTAAGCTTATGAAATTGCTTTTTAAATGTGCATGAAATGTAACGCCTTTATTCCTAAGGCTACAAGCATTGAACCAAAACTAATAACTATAAGCTACACAGTGCCACACCTGACAAATTGTGATTTGCTGCATAACTTAGTATTTGAGCAAACTTGCTGCAACTAGAACATGTGTACACTAAATTATCAGATTGTATATTTTCTTTCAATGGTTTTGGAATTAATAATCTGCCATCTCGTTAGCCAACAGTGTTCTTAGCTAGAAAATTACAAATGTGGCTTTTATTAGATTTTATTGCACCATTTAAAATAATTTCTAATTAATACTTTTAACAGAGTATAGAATCTTTTAAAATTCTTTAATTTAAAAAAATATATATTTTATTGTTTTTTTTACAGAAAGGAAGGGAGAGGGATAGAGAGCTAGAAACATTGAAGAGAGAGAAACATTGACCAATTGCCTCCTGCACACCCCCTACCAGGGATGTGCCCACAACCAGTGTACATACCCTTGACCAAAATCGAACCTTGAGCCAAACCGGTTTCAGAAAATTCTGTAATTTTTTAACTACACTAGTCAGATTTTTCTTTTTTGTCTTTGGTATCATTTGACTTTTTAGCAGATTGCTATAAGGGCAGATGGCCGATTAGCTAAATATGGAACTATGGACCAGTTGAGCACTTAACATTTTTTATCTCTTTTGCTCTATATGTGAAAAATGTTGGGTTTGTTGCATTTAATAAGGTTTTAAGGATCTTAGAGGGTATGTCTTAGAGTGATGCTGTGGGATAAGGGATGCATAGCTGATTGCTCTGTGCCTGTGGGCACTCATTCTGGATACGCCCGTCAGGGCCTTTTTAACCACATGAGTTAGTCTGATATACATAGAGAAGTAACATTTCATAGAATGTTACCACATCAATACCAGTTGTTTTATGAAGTGTTTTTTTCTCCCACCTGATTGTGAATGTGATAACCATGTTACAAAATAGTCACTGTGCTAATAAATGTGGAAGTACGTCTTCCTGTAGGGTCTTTAGGGATACTTCAACATGTCTGTGGATATTACACGTGGAGAGGTATATGAAATTAGAAACTGCATTATATTCACAGGTCCTAAAAGAGGGAGGCATGCCACACAGGTGGCCACATGGGAAGTAGTTTCAACCTGGGAGGTAGAGAGCTATGAGAGTGAGTGCCTTTATTGGGCAAGTGCCTTTATTTTACACAAGTAAAAGTAATGAGGGAGTTTTACTAGTACTGTGTGTTTGAATGTCTCTAGGTCATAGTCAAGGGAGGGCCAAGAAAGGGAACTTGTGGCAGGGGCCAGCCTATCACACTAGTGCACCTGCTCAGCGAGGCAAGGTACTCACAGCCTGTTTTTAGGGATGCTAAATGCAGAAAAAAAAAAAGCGAAGTTTTAAAAATTTACCATATAGTCACATATTATTATTTATAATGATTTATGTAATTTATCCCGGCTCCTAAATATCAAAGTACTGTTATATATAATATAGATTACTTTTTTCAGAATAAAGTAACTTTCAAGAAAAAAAAGCCTCTTTTTCCTCCATCAACATTAAGAAATCATATATACTTTTGTTACAGAAAACCGAAGAAGAACAAAGCAATACTTAGAGAGATGGAGTTACATTTATTATGCGCAGGTCCAGAGGAAAATGTCTCTCAAATTCTGGGCCCCAACATGCAGGAATTTTTCCTATTTATATGTTTTTACCTTCTTTGTATCCCAAATATGGGGTGTTTCAAGTTCTTAAAGAGCCTTTATGTACTGTAGCCTTGAGACCTCAACCAGAGGCCTGGCCTGGTGCCAGCACTGATAACCTTGTCTGGGGAAGGTTTAATGGCTTCTCTGATGTGGGAGTAGTCTTAGCAAGCAAGAATTTACAGGAGCCAAATAGCAGGATTAACATTTCAAACAGCAGTTTTTATATAAGATGGATGCTTCACATATTTTACAGATAATTAAAATGTTAAAAGTGACTTCATTTCAATATTAGTGATGAAAAGTTTTATGTTTTTTTAAAATGTATGTGATGGGCAGAATAATGACCCCTCCAAGCTGTTCCTATTCTAATCCCTGGGACCTATAAATATGTCTTGTTTTGTGGCAAGCATAGAAATCAGGGTTTTACAGAATTGAGGTTGCTAATCAGCTGAATTTAAAATTAAGTAGATTATTCTGGATTATCCAAGCGGGCTCTACTTAATGACAAGAGAAATCAGAAGGCAGAAGTCTCAGTGTCTGAGTGACATAGCATGAGAGAGACTCCATGGCCATTGCTGCCTTTGGATATGGAAAAAGTCTGCAAGCCTAGGAAGAAAGTGGATTCTCCCCTAGAGCCTCCAGATAGAACACAGCCCTGCTAACTTGATTTTAGCCCAGTGAGACTCACTTTAGACTCTGATGTACAGAAATAGAACCTATTATTCTGCGTTGATTTAAGCCGCCAAATTTGTGGTTAGTTGTTACAGCAGTGGTAGGAAACTAGTGCAGTGTAATACATTTCAATACGTGTGCTAACTAAGAGCATTAACTCTGGATCCTCAGTAGAGCTCTGAAGGAATACAATTCTCCAACTGCTTGTTTTCTTTTTCCAGTTCCTTGGCTATCAACTGCAGTGCTTGTTTTGGTATTATATGGTTTCTAACGCTTGTGCCCCTACCTCCAGAGCAGCAGAGGAGTGTGGTGTTTAGAGGACAGATACCATGAGTGGTTCTTCATTCTGTCACTTGGCATCTGAGAGACCTCAGGCATCACACCTCAGTTAAAAAAGTGAACCAGAAGACCTTGCAGGGTCACTGTGAAAATGAGACACATGCCTGTAAGTGTTCAATGATATGATCACTTCATCCTTGTCAGTTCCAACAAGGCAATGGATGAAGAACTAGTGATTTGGTGATTGGCTATGGCGAAGGTATAGCCAAACCGAGAGTCCTTTTCTGCCTCGTTGTCTTTAGGGATGGGGATTGTGTCTGTATACTTGAGTTTCATGGGTGTCTGTAAATCCAAGTGAAAAGATAATTCTGCAGATGTTTGTAGGGTGACTCTATACACTCTGCTTTATTTGTTATCCCCACTCCATGTAATAGATAGCAAGTATATGACATTTTTTTTTACTTTATTTTTATTTGCTTGAAAAAGTGATATGTGCTTACAGTAAAACATTAGATCTGAACATAAAATGAATACAGCTAGAGTCAGTCTTCCTGCAGCTTCTATCCCTAATTCTCTAAATCCCCTCTCAGGAAGGAACTAGTTTTTTATGAATCTTTTTTGGGATATAGTCTACACACACTTCAATATATTATCTGCTTTATTTAAAAAAAAATTGTATTATCCTCTGTATGTTGTTTCTAACCTTTTCCTTTCCACTTAATTTTTCTTAATATTCTGAATCACTATAATAAATAAATACAGTATTGATAAGTATCAAAAGAATGACCATACTTATCTTACAAATGAAGAACAACTATACATTTCTATAAGTTTAAAGTGGGCTTTTCAGTAAGTCATAAAACTATTTCCTTATACTTAAAATGTTTCCGTGAAGAGTTTGTGTTGTGACTCATTATTGAACTTACTTAAAGATGGCTCTCTGTTGTCAAGAAAATGTATATCAGGAATAATCAATCCTTGCTATTTAGGTCCCAAATCTCCATTTTTCTTAGAATTCAGAGTCTTTGCAAGCACACATCATCTTCTTTTTGCTTCTGCAAAATTTTTACAGTGATCATTTTCTTTTTTGTTGTTGTCTGTATGACTCTAAATTTTGCTTTCAATTTTTTTTTTAATCCTCCTGTAGCTAGCTGGTAGTTTATGTTTCTTTGTGATTGGGTTTCTTTGTCTCTATCTCAGGAGATATTTCATGAGTAGAACTCCAAATTATTAGTTATAATGATATTCATTCAATACTACCATAGGGATTAAAAAAGTGGGACTAGGAAAGGTAAACATTTTATAAAAAATATATACTCACATTTAAATGTATACACACATGCATGTGATTTTTACTGTGTAAAATAAAAAAGGTCTTGCATAATTATTTCATAATTAATATTTTGCCCTGTGATTCATAATGCAACATGAAATTTAGCAGATTTTTAAAAGGACTTTTCTGGACATTCATGAGAGAATTCAAAACAACTCTGAAAGTCATTAATTTTAGCTATGAGCTTGCAGCTATGATATGCATTAATCTTCTGTATCATTTTTCTTATCAAACTTAAATTATCACAGACTATAGGATAGGTATTTTTATCTTTCTTATACTCTATGTACCAGGCAGGTGGCTGACTCATATGTCATATATTTTCAATGATGAGTAACTACTGAGTATTTTTTTTTTTTCTGAGATGTAATTGGAGACTTAAAATCTTCTTCCACAAAAGAGTTTCTCTGGCATTTACTTTTATCTATTATGGAAAGCTAGGGTGAAATCTAGGGGAAATAATAGCTTTTCCTCTTCTGAATTATGTTTTGATTGGCACTATTAAGTTCAAAATATTTGTCTGTTCTTTATAATATTGTTAGTATCTGTGCCTTACATATATCTTCCCTTTTGCTTCTTCTTTATTTTATTAAAAATCTTACAGATATAAGATATAGATTATATGAATCAAGTCTTCCATAGATTTTTACACTGAAACCTTTGTTAATAAGAAGAATATACTTATTTCCCTTTTAGTTATGAGGTCATTTGAAAGATCCAGGTAGTTTGTTTTTGGTTTATACACCCTGAGATCTATAAGGCCCCTGGGAGTTAAATTTCTTTAAGGGACACTGTTACCATATGTCCCTCTAGCCATTCAGTGTCATTTTATTTGAAGATTCTTAAGATGTGCTCACTAATGTTTAAAAGGGACAGATGGTTGAATTGTGCTTTTCTGGGTGCTATTATTTATAAGTCTCTTATTGGACAATACACTGTCACTAATAGGATTTTGAAAAGCACTTAGTAGGAACTAATATTTTATGTAGCAGTGTTCCAGATAATTCAAGAAATTGTTACACATTTACTCTCTCTTGTAGGATTTTAATGATGGCATGACATAAGGGCACGTCTCAGAGACTATATTTTCTCTTATATTATAAATTCTTATAAGTGAAATATGAGGTTCCTTTAGGATTTTATGAATTCTATAGGGTTTTTTTAGGAACATTCTGAATTCATATTATTGGAAAGGCTAGAGGCCTGTTCATAGTTTTCTTAGATTCTGGTATCTATATAAGGAACTCTTTTTATGTGGTTCTTGAAAAATTTCCTCCCTGGAATTTCTTCTTTGGAAGCAGATGAGGTTGGTGAAGTTGGTAATCATTGCCTTTTACATTTATAATTACTATCTCTACTGCTTATGTTCTTATTCCTCTTTCCTGTTGGTGCCTTTTGTTCCTCTGATGCTTCCCATCTTTTCCTTCTACTATGACCTGGGATACTGGGTGGGTAGATGCCAAATATTTTAGTAGTGTATCACTTCTATAATTTGATCTCATCATTGGTATTCTTCTTTATTTTTTTATATTTTTTATAAATCTTTATTGTTCATATTATTACAAATGTTCCTCATTTAAAAAAATATATATATTTTATTGATTTTTTACAGAGAGGAAGGGAGAGGCATAGAGAGCTAGAAACATCGATGAGAGAGAGACATCGATCAACTGCCTCCTGCATACCCCCCACGGGGGTGTGCCCGCAGCCAATGAACATGCCCTTGACCGGAATCGAACCTGGGACCCTTCAGTCCGCAGGCAGGCCGATGCTCTATCCCCTAAGCCAAACTGGTTTCGGCATCATTGCTACTCTTAATTTAGAGAAAGTAAAACAGTATTGCCAGTGGTTAGACCAAAGCAATCATCTGAGCGAATGTAGGTTCAGCCCTACTTAAAGAAATAGATATGAACTAACATAATCTTTGGGCATTTCTATGAAAGGGGCTATTTGAGAGTTCTCTCTAATAATTTCCATATCTTCACAAATTATTTATGAAGATTTAGGCCTTGCCTAATATGGCACAATGAGTTAGTGGCAGAGTTAGAGTCTGCACTTACATATTCAGACTCCTATTTTTAAATTATTTGCATTTATAAGTTTCCTTCCATTCAGAATGGACTGTTTAGAATGTGTCCACATTTAATTTTTGATCCTGGTCAGGGGTATAATCCTAGTGAGCTAACTTGGATGACTCAGTCTCAGACTTGATTATATACCGTGTAGCTCTGCGCCTTGCAAAGTAGATCATTGTGTTCCACTATATGGCTCTCTGCCCATATTGGTCCCAGCCATATGTGTAAGCATGTGAAAGATGTCAGGGAATGAATAGATTATGGAACAGTTATTTAGAGATATACAAAACCTTTCAATGTATTGTATTATAAAGGATATGGTCAAGGAAAGAAGTAGGTTAATTAATTTCCATAATCAGGGATATGTATCTATATAAAACGCTAATATACAAATTGACTGAACAGCAGAACTACTGTGGAACAACTGGTCAGTTGGGGGTGGAGCTGGTGAGTGGGCAGTGCCAGACCAGCCAAAGCAGATGCCAGTAAGCAAAGGGAGACAACTGGCAGTGGTGGTGGGGGACGGGGCTGACGAGTGGGCGGTGCCAGGCTGCCAGCCACAGTCGATGCCAGTGGGGTCTCCCTTTGATCAACTTACCAGTTGCCCCACAGATAGGCCCTGATCTCCAGCCAGACCTAGGGACACTATCCTAAATATTGGGAGCAGTGTCTTAGATTTAAAAATTAAAACCCTGGCAAGAATACTCTAATACTGAAAAAACAGGATGATGCAGTGATGACATGCATGAACTCTGGCTTGCACATTTTGTGGTCAGCCCTGATTCTGACACTTGTAACTGTGACAAAGCCAATTATTTCTCTCTGCTTTAGTTTTTCCACTCAGGATATGGGGAAAATGGTACTACTGCCTCAGAAGGATCATGTTATGTACTACTTTTTATAATCAGGGCAAAAAAAAAAAAAAAATGTGGCTGCCCATACAATACCAAGATGCCTTTAACCCATATGTAAAGTATGGTCACTAGTGCATGCAGTGTCCCAGATTGTGAGAGGGATGTCTGACTGCCAGATTAAGCCCAGCATCCCCCAAGGGGTCTTGGATTGTGAGAGGAAGCAGGTGGGCTGAGGGACCCCCCACCCTGTGGACGAATTTTGTGCACCTGGCCTCTAGTGTTTATATAACTAATTATAGGCCCGATACACAAAATTTGTGCATAGGGCTGGGGAGGGGGTGTCCCTCAGCCCAACCTGTACCCTCTCCAATCTGGGACCCCTTTTCACAATCTAGGACTGCTGGCTCCCAACTACTTGCACGCCTGCCTCCCTGATTGCCCCTAACCGCTCTACCTGCCAGCCAGATCATTTCCTAACCACTCCCCTGCCAGCCTGATCAATGCCTAACTGCTCCCCTGCCAGCCCGATCATCCCCAATTGCCCTCCCCTGACACCCTGGTCACCCCCAAATGCCCTCCCTTGCATATTCCCTCTTTATTAGATAGAGTTTTTTCTTTAGCATATTGGACAGTCCTAACTGGTTTAGCTCAGTGGATGGAGCATTGGCCTGTAGAATCAAGGGTCCCAGGTTCAATTCTGATCAAGGGCATGTACCTTGGTTGGGGGCATATACCCAGTGGGAAGTGTGCAGGAGGCAGCTGATCAATGATTCTCTTTATATATGTTTCTAGCTCTCTCTTCCTTTCCCTTCCTCTCTGTAAAAAATCAATAAAATGTATATTATAAAAAAAGAAACACTTAAGATTTCTCTATATCTGCCTGGCTGATGTGACTCAATGGTTGAGACCTCAGGCAGCCACCTGGAAGGGAATCTCACCCTGGCCAGGATGAGACCCCAGCCCAGGCTGCCACCTCAGCCTGGCCTGGGATAGCCCGATGGGGGTGCGCAGCCCCAGCCCAGGCTGCCGCAGCTGGCCTGAAGATCTCATGGCCCTGCCAGCCTAAGACCCCAGCTCAGGCTGCCACCACTGCTCGGGGATCCTGCAGGTTGGGTGTGTGGCCCTGCAGGACTGAGACCCAAGCCAAGCTGCCAGGGGATCGTGCATCTTTGGTACACATTCCTGCTGGTCTGAGACCCTGCCAAGCTGCTGGGGGATCATGTGGCTTTGGTGCAATGTCCTACAGGTCTGAGATCCCAGCCCAAGCTGGTGCTGCGGCCTAAGGATGGTGCCAGGTGCTGGTGCCTCCCGGCTGGACACTCCGGGCTGCCACCACTGGGCAGGGATCACTGTGTGTGGGGCAGGCGCCTCCCAACTAGACACCCTGGACTGCCACCACTGGGCAGACTTGGGGACTCGGGCAGGGCTAAGAGGACTGGGTGCCACCATCTTGTGGCTATGGGGGCCGCCATTTTGTCGTGGAGTGATGGTTAATTTACATATTACTATTTTATTAGATAGGATTGGTGAAAAGTTGGACTGATGATATCTAATGTCCTTTTCACTTGAGAATATACCATGAAACCTAACCAACAGCTTATTGGATATATTAGTTTTCATTGCTCTATAATAAATAACTTATGTTTAGCATCTTAAAATAACCCAAATTATTATTTTACAGTAAAAATTTCCTATTTTTCATCCTACTTTCTTTTAGTTTATAATTAAACGGAATCAGACAGATTGATAGAAGAAAAGCAAGTTAAATCTTGTACATACGGGAATGCAGAAATATGAGAATCAAAAAAAGTGATCAAAGCAGGCCATTTTTATGCATTTACACAAAGAAACAATTATTTTTGAAGATTTCACAAAACAAAGAGGTTTGTGCTTGAAATAGCAAATTAATGAAGTAAAGGTTTGTTTAAACAACCTTCTCAGCCTTGAATTCTCCATCTCTGGCAATAAGAATGCCTTCTGATATGTGGAGGATATTTTCTTTTTCTTTTTCTTTTAATTTTTTTTTAACTTTTTAATTAAATTATTATCTTTGTACATATACCATTGCCCACCACCTCCCATACATGCCCTCCCTCCCCTGAGTTTTTGGAGGATACTTTCATAGGAGAGACTTATTTCTACTTTCACGGGGAACACAGAGGGTTAGAATGCCCCTAACCAGCTGTTTCTTAGGCAACTTTAATTCAAAATAAGATACCAAAGTGTTATATTTTGGGGTGGCATATTCTGCCCTTACAACGTTTCTGTGAGTAAGGAGTCCATTGGTTCTGTTTAAGGTCTTATCCAGGTAATATCAAGGTATTGGCTGGGTCTCTAACTTCATCTAAGGGCTGGAGTCCTCTTCAAAGCTTATTCCAGCCAAAACCGGTTTGGCTCGGTGATAGAGTCTCGGTCTGCGGACTGAAAGGTCCCAGGTTCGATTCTGGTCAGGGGCATGTACGCTGGTTGCGGGCACATCCCCCGTAGGGGGTGTGCAAGAGGCAGCTGGTCGGTGTTCCTCTCTCATTGACATTTCTAGCTCTCTATCTCTCTCCCTTTCTCTCTGTAAAAAGTCAATAAAAATATATTTTAAAAAAAAAAAAGCTTATTCCAGTTGCTGGCAAAATTTAGTTTCTTACAGTCGAGGACAGAGGATCTCAGCGCCCAGAGACTGCCGCTCTCCACGCGCATCATGGCCCTGCTTCTTTAAGGCTAGTTGGTGGATCTCCCTGAATTTACTTGTCTCTCATCTCTAAACTATTACCCCCCCCCCCCGCAGTTAATAAAAGGCTCATCAGAATAGGTTAGTCCCACCTAGAATAAGCTCTCTTAATAAATTTAAAGTAGCTCAGTTATGGACCTTAATTGTGTCTGCAAAATATTTTCACTTTTTCAATATAACAACCTAGTTACAAGAGTGTCAGCGTGTTTGCAGGTTCTTTTCCCACTCAAAGGGAAGGGTTTATAGAGAGTGTTCTTGGAGGCCATTTTAGAATTCTGTCTGTAACACTGGGGAACAAGAGAGTGCCATTTCTGTTAAAATATTGAAAATAGCAAACGTCATATCCAGAATAAAATGTTGTTTTGTTTTTTTTTAAATTTAGCTTATAAGCTTTTTTCCCCTCTTTCAACAATTTTTAAATAATATATATATTTTTCTCATTGAGATTAAGATAGCCCCTAATTCAGGAATGGAGAAAAAAGCCATGCAGCCAAATTAAGTGAGCTGGGCTCTGTCTGCACAGGGTCAGCTTGTCTTGAGTATTATTAAGGCTTTGGGGATGGCTCTGCTTCCAACTTGAGTTAAAATAGAAAATGAATTATCCTTATAGATTTTTTTAAAAATCACATGACTGCTAAATTGTGTTAGGAATGAAACAACCTATTTGATTTGAAAAATAGAAATGATATCACAATATAAATTAAAAAAAATAGATTTCACTCCCCACCACCCCACCTCCAAACACCATTCAGTGATTTTGAACATTAGTCCTGTTTTAGGCCAGTGTCTGTCTGTGCTGGTTCATTTTTCTCTGGGAGTGGGCAGCTATTTCCTCCCCCCTTTTTCTCAGCTTATAAAACTACTTTTTCATACAATTGATACATGGTTTTCTTTATGAGTATATCTGAAGTGAAGTTCTAGTTTAAGGGATTTGCCACTTACTTTTGATTCCTAGGTGGTTCACTTTTAGTTCTCAACTCTATTGAATACATTTGCTAATAGTAAAAAATGAGTTATTTACCAGTAAGTACTGGCCCAAATGCACACTCTTCATAGCTAAATTGTATTTGCCTAAAAGGTTGAAGTGGATTATTTATTTATATTTTTGAAAAGTGCTTGATAAAACCATGGGAATACAGGGGAAAAAAATCAATGCCAATTGTAGGTCCTGCAATTTATTTCTATTTGATCTGAATACATGTTAGAGTGTGTACTTCTCAGAAATCTTTGCTGAACAATAGCTTTATGGTGCAACTTCCAAAGGCTTCATTGAAGGCTGCGTTGTAAGGATTGGTGAGTAGGTCACCCATGAGGGGGGTGAATGAGGCTGCCTGGGGTCGGTTTCTAAAAGCAGGCAGAGTCAGCTCCTTTTCCTGCCATTTCGCTGATGACACATGGATTCCTACATATGGAGCCAGGGGGTCAGCAGATGCCTCACCATCTCTCTCCGAACGCTCTGGTCCTATCAATCCATCATCTGTCCATCACGCACCCTTTCTCAGCTCAGGCTGTCCACCTGACTCATCAGAAGGGCCTGGACAGAAAAACTGCAAACTTCACTAAGATGTTAGAATGTTCCTTCCGCTCTCAAAAAGCAGTCAGCCTGCTTCATTTTTGGGACTGGTCCAAGTCCTCCTCACAGTCAAATGTGAAGGAGCACCTACATTCAATGTACTCAGTACTGCAGGCTGACCTTCAATGTGGATCTTATAAAAATAAACTTTAATGAGGGCCCGAGGAGGTACAGGATTGCTCCGAGGCTGTCTCTAGCAATAGTTCTGCTTTTAGGGCCATTTCCTTCTCATCTAGGTTACAGGCTTTTAGCTTTCTTGTAATATACTTTCATGTTTCTGAAGCTTGGAGGAACTGCTGAAAGAAACTCCTTCACTCTTAGAAAAAGACAAAATTTTAACACTTAAAAAATGTATGTATTTCTGGGTTTTTAGGTACAGGATACTTACTACTTAGGATCTTAGTTATTTAACAATGTTTTTTTACCAGTTAATTTTGCTTTACTATCACTTTTATTTTTATATTTAGCTTTAAAATAGAAATCAAAGCAGGAAGAATAGAATTTTATGTGCTCTCCCCTTTAAAACAGAAATATCTTATATTTTATTATAAAATATAGTAGTATATTTGGGTACAGCCAAATTATGTTCCAGGTAGTTGGTAACAATTTAGACTCTTACTGACAGTATATTTAAGTATTCGTTTTTATAGCTAAACCATCTTTTACATTTTCAAAAATTTCATAGGCATAAACTGAGAACAGCATTTCAGAGGTTCAAAGAAGATGTAAACTGTAAACCAGAGTTTACATCTTAGAAGGCTGAGGTAGAGTTAGAAATAAAGAGTCTGTGGAGGTGACAGGAGATAGTTAGATGTCGGAGCAATCAGGTGGTTCTGGGTGATGTGTGGTGTGTGTGCAGGTATGATGCTGACCTAAGGATTTGAACCTTAACAGAGAAAATAGGAAAATCACTGAAATGTTTTACAGGGTGAAGTCATGTGATCAGGTATCTCTTTAAGGGTCATTTCAGCAGTTATATATAATATATAATGGATGAGTTTCCAGATTGGAAGCAGAAAGAGCTCTTAGGAACTATTATTATATCCTACATTGGAGATAACCTTCACAATAAAGAAGAAAGAAAAACAAACAAACAAACAAACAAACAAAAAAACAAAAAAACTCCAACAATGTAAAAGGAGAATCGGTGGTAATTAAGGAAATGCCTATTTCTGATCCTGTCACCAAGTCATTTTGTTTTTCTTAGACTCTTTAGTCTTTCTATTATGTGAGATTCAAAGGATAAATCTCAAACATATTCTTAGAACATGAATCAGTAGATCCTCACAGCAACACTAAAATCCAATGCTATTTAATCTGAAAGCAACAACAACAACGAAAACACTCTAAGAAATTGGTTGAGGGCATTAATTATTTCTAAAGATCTTGTAGTATATTAAAAAAAAGAGATTAAACAATGCCACCGTAGTAGATTGGCTTAAAAATAGCCTTGATTTCTCACCCCTTGTTGTGATATGACTTTTGAGATTTGATTTTCCATCAAAGGGTGGAGTCTATTTCCTCACTCCTTTTATCTAGACTGGCCTCCTGGCATATTTTAGCCAATTTCATGATATAGTGGTGTTCCAGCTCTGAGCCTAGCTTCAAAAAGACCCTGCTACACAGGTTAGTTTGCTACACAGGTTGAGCACCGCTCAAATCAGTAGAATCACCCAAACTATAGACTCTTTAGCACAAATGGTTCTTATTGTATGCTTTATGTCACTGAGGTTTTGTGGTTATTTATTATCCCTACTTGACATATTACTTGTAAAGATAAATTACGAATAAAAGTTATAATCATGTCAAACTCTCATGATTTTGGAAAATATTGGCAAATTCAGCAGGATATCATGAAGTGAACTCAAAATGTTTTGTCTGCTTCTAACTGTAGGTCATAGGTTTTTGGCATCTATAATAAGTGATTGAATATATTAGATATTTCCTTTGCAATAAAAATCATAATTATCACTCAACATCCTTGAAAACATTGCAAAATAATTTTAAGCAGTCCCCCTTTAAAAAAGTAATTTAATTTAAAAATCTGAAACATAACATTCTGAAATTGAGGTTGCAACCTGAAATGCCTGTGGAGGCATTGCGACATAATTACCTGACTCACGCTTGGTGTAAAATACTAGGTAGCCGGGGAGAATTGGCAGAGTGAAGGACACATTTCCAATCCAAAGGCATTAAATTCAATTTTTAAAGAACATAGTGCCAACCAAGCACAACACATGCAAGGGTCAGTTCAGTTTATAGGTTGCCAGTTTACCACCTGTATTCCAAAATTTTGATTTCTGACTCATGTTCAAGCATTGGCTCCAGCGTTATCTTTAATAGCTCTGAAGCTGAAGTTTATGACTATAAAAGAATGAAGGATGAGGTGTTTTATGTCCTTTATCTCCCCCACCAGCTTTCCAATAGTAATCAGTACACATTAGATTGGTTCCAGCACCTTTTCTTTTTATTACCCATCCCAATGTACAGTAATAGGACAAATCTAAGTCTTCTGGAAAAGGAAGTAAAACATCCCCATTCCAGAAGATCTGTCTGCAGCTCGTACCTGGGAAGAATTATTGTAGCTGTGGTGTACTTAAGGTTCATTTCCCCATTGGTGTGAAGGAGAGGTTCACGGAGGCACCGACCTGGCACAAACTTGAAATGTTTTATCGCCAGCTGTCACAGCCCACCCTGAGGTGAATCTTGTAAGCAAACTCTAAGAACTGGCTCTTCATGTTTTTCATACACACATACACCGTTTCAGGTTAGCTGCAGGGTATATTTCTCCTTGAATATTAGAAGTCAAAACAAACTCTTGAGCATGCTTCAGGGATTCAGGTAGATTGTATACCCAGCTCATTTAGAGAAAATTCATTAACTATGTATTTCAAAGTCTTTGCCATCCTTTGATTTTCTCTGTTGCTCTCCTTACCCCCTGCATACATCCCTGCATACATGTGTCTACACACAAGTCTGACAGCAAGAGAGGTTTACTGAAAGAATAAAAAGGAAAACTGCATTCCTTAAGAAATACTTTCAGAGATATAAAGTAGGAAGATGGAGAAAACACGGCAAGAAGAAAACAATCTTGCAGTTATAATAGTAGTAATTGTAATCTGAAGAGGGGAATATTGATAGCTACAACATCTACTGATTTAAGTGAAGAAAGAACATGAAAGGGTGCTTGTTTTCAGGTGCCCTATGCCTTCTCACAATTGGCAGAGAAAGGATGTTGTTCGGTCTTTAATAGCCAGTTAGTAAACAGTTGTTAAGTGATGGACATATTATAGTTGGCAATCTGTCACAGAATTCAGATATAATCTCTCTACTAGTAAACATCATCGACCCCAATATGAAGAATCCTCTTACTCTTTGCACCAATCATATTTTAATTTTTTTATTTAGTTATCTCCTTTTGTAAAACACCTCTTGAATCTCCTGGTCGATTATCAAGTTATTTGTTTATTCATTTCAAATAATATTTATTGAGTGTTTTAGGCCTGGTTCTGTGCAGTGGGGTATAGAAATGATCCGGAGAGTCATGTTTTCATTGTCATGGAACTCATGTTCTAGTTAGGAGAAGCAGATCATTTGAAAAATCATTATTAATAAATACACAAATAATTAAACAGAATTATTTCAGATTGTGATATATGTTATAAATGAAGGAACTAAAGAAGGTAATGTAAAAGAATTGAAGTCAGGATGAGTTAGCTAATCCACAATGAAATAGGCCTTCTTGAATAGAGTAATACAAAGTTTGGCAAAGGAGTGAGTACAGTTGTGAGTATGCAAAACACACTTTCTTCTTCTTCTATTATTATTAAATAATTGTTGTATTGCTTATTAATAGTATTAGCTTTCTTTTGCCTACCCCTATATTTTTTGTTGTCATCCAATACTTAAGAATAAACCATCCAGAGATCAATTTTTAGTAATGGCAGACTAATTTGTTTCCTACCAACCCTTCCACAGAGAACAATAATAAAACTGGAATAAATGAAACAATATATTTGATATCTTCAGAGATATATCAAAATAATAAGGATGTGTAAGGAAATATGTAGAAATAAATCCAACATTTGACAACAGTTTTCCCCTGAGTCATTTGCTGATTCAAAAGTAACAGCTGAGAAACTGAAGTGAAAACCTTGGCTTAGAGAATAAATTGAGCAGAGATTTTAGCAGTCTAGGGCTCTCTAAGGAGCAAAGGCCCTGGTTAATGCCTGAAGTTTTCAGTTGGAACTCCAATGGGCTGGCCACTAGATAAAAGGGTGTACTGGTTAAAAAACTACCCCTCAACATGATGGAGGTCCTGTTTGAATTAGCTCAAGACCTGATTCGATATTAGTGATCTCTCCCTGGCCTAGTTGCCTGCCAAGAGCTATTATAAGTTTCTCTGGTGGAAGAAAATATCATTCAGAACTTCCATGTTATTTTTAACTCAACCGAAAGTAACTAGATGTATAAAGAGATAAGCACTGAATGAAAGCTAAGAGAGAAAAAAACCTGGACAACAGGAAATTATCACATTATCAAACCTAGAATTTAAACTAATATGATTATATGCTTTACAAGTTAAATATAAGCATGAGAATTTTAATAGAGAATTGGAAAGATAGGAAAAAGAATAAATAGAATTTCTAGAAAAGACAGTAATTTGAAATTAAGAATTCAATGGGTCGTTTAGCATCTAATGAATCACAACTAAAGAGAAAATTGGTGAACTAGAAGAAAATATCCAGACGAAAGCACAGAAAGGTAAAAGAATGTGTGAATACAGCAAGAACATATATGGCATATGGAACATGGTGAAAAGTTTCAATACATGTAAGTAATGTTCCAGAATGAGCAAAAGGAGACAGGATGTGGCCAAAACTACATTTGAAGAGATAATGTCTGACAACTATTTTAAACCCCATTTTGGAAGCTTCTGCCAACCAGAAGAAGGTTGAATGTAGGTACAACGTAATTAAACTGTTGAAAACCAATATAATAAGCTTTTAGAGAAAAAGGTATATTTTCTACAGAGCAATAATTGGACTAACAACAGACTAACTTCCTTCAAAGTGCCAAAAGAAAATAACTTCCAATTTATAATTCTATACTTAGTGGAAATATTCTTTAAATGTTAAGGCAAATTAAGAATTTTTAAATAAAAAAGTTATCACCAGCAGACCTAAGCTAAAGAAATGCTAATGGGTATTTTTAAGCAAAAGAAATGATCATAGATGGAAACAAAGCTGCAGGAGAGAATTAAGAACACTGGAGAGGAAAATATGTGAGTATCTGAATATTTATGAGATCAAACAATATTGGTTTTGAAAGCACAAAAACAATAATGCATTTCTTATACAGTTTAATTATTTTGTACACACACACACACACACACACACACACACGTATATATATATACCAGAAGCCTGGTGCATGAAAATCATGTATGAGTAGGCTTTCGCAGCTGCAGCGGTTGCCTGGATCCCACAGCTATAGCCCTGGCTTCATTGGAAAGTCGTCTGGAAGGACATCTGGATCGTTGTTCCACTGTTTGGCCGTTCAGTCAATTTGCATTTTATGCTTTTAACACACACACACACACACACACACACACACACACACACACACACACACAATGTGTGTATGAAAAAATCTGTTCTAGTTACTTTGGCTGCATAACAAATTACCCCAAATCTTTGCAAGTTAAAATGATCACACTATATCTTTTGCTCACAGTTTGGGCAGGGGTTGATAGAGATAGCTCATCCCTACTTAAATTGGTATCAGCATGAGTAGCTCGAGGGCTGGGAACTAGAATCATAGGGAGGTTTGATCCCAAGCCTGGCAGTTGATGCTAGCTGTTGGCTGAGACCTTTGCTGGTGATATTTCTCTCTTTCCTTCTCCCCCCCTCTTACCTTCCCCCCCTCTTCTCTCTCTCTCTCTCTCTCTCTCTCTCTCTCTCTCTCTCTCTCTCTCTCTCTCTCTCTCTCTCTCTCACACACACACACACACACACACACACACACACACACACACACGATATTCAACATGTTCAAGAGACAGAAGACCTGTGAGACTGAACGAGGGACACAGTGGTGTGAGATAATGTAAGAGTTAGGCAGGAGAGGCGGGTAGGAGTGTTTCAAGTTTCAATCAGTGAAATAGTATTGCAGCAGATCCTATAGGTTATGCTGGTTTGAGTACCTCCATTTGTGTAAGTATTTCCTACATAAAGATCTCCACAAAGAGGAGATAATGCATTAGATTTAGGAATATTTTCTTCCTGAACATATGGTAAAACTTAATGATTAAATTTTAATCATCATGGACATCCTGATTTCTGAAATTTAAAGATAACTTTAGCCATAGCCGGTTTGGCTCAGCAGCTAGAGCATCAGCATGCAGACTGAAGGGTCTTGGATCTAGGTTCAATCCCTGATACTAGTCAGACACATGCAGGAGGTAACCAATCAATGTGTCTCTCTCACATGGTTGTGTCTTTGTGTCTCTCTCCTTCTCTGAAAATCATTGGAAAAATGTCCTCAGGTGAGGACTAATAAAAAAAAGAAAACTTTATATTTAGGAATAATAAAGAAATTTTCTGAGTGCACTACATTGGTAAATAGCCTAGTCCTTTATTAGATTAATCATGTGCATCTTCACACATCGAACACATTTTACAGTTATTGCTGTAATCTTAGTGGGTGAGATGGATCAGGCACGACATGCTAAGGATTTGTAGGTAACCTGATCTGACCAAAATCCATGGGAGATTACTGACAGCTTGCTTTTAGCAACATTTCCCACTGTTGCTTTATTTTAATAAGCCGGTCTAAGTAAAAAATGGTTAATGACATGTTACTGGGGACAGCCTCTTCTCCTCCCCCACTCCTCCCTCCCCTCACTCTTCAGGTAAGCTATCTCACAGTAGGAGAGTTAGGACCACACTGTATTCACCATAAGTGGACTTGAAATGTCAGTGTGGGACAAAAGGAAAAAAACTGGAACAAAGAGAAGAAAGTAGTTTTTCCTTCCACAGAGTCTAACTCTGTAGCTTTAATTGGATTATTAAACCCAGAGAAAAAAGGCCCTTTAGCAGTGTTCAAAGTGCACTGACAGACACACTTTGCAATTGTTCTGCTCAAGCGCTTTGCCTTAATGGCTTTAATAATAAATTCAGTTTTCTGGTGGAGATAAATTCCTTCAGATAGTTTCTCCAATCCAAATAAATGCAGAATTACTGGAGGGCCCCGATGCCATAATTTGTTTCACAAACCCAAAAGAATATGTTGTGGTTTTTTTTCCTTTTTTTTTTTTTTAACCTACTCTTACTTTTTAATTGAATTTATTGGTGTGACATTGGTTAATAAAATTATATAGATTTCAAGTGTATAATTCTATAATACATCATCTGTATATTGTATTGTGTTCACCACCCAAGCCAAATGTCCTTCCATCACCACTTATTCCCCCCTGTATCTTTTTCTACCGCCCCCCACAAACCCTTCTCTCTAGCCATCACCATAATGTGTGTGTCCATGAGTCTTTTTTTTCTTTGCTTACTCCCTTGTCCCTTCTCACCCCTCCTCTATCCCCTTCTGCTCTGATAGCTGTCGATATATTCTCTGTGTCCATGTGTCTGTCTCCACTCTGTGAGTTTATTACATTTATTAGACTCCACATGTAAGTGAAATCACATGATACTTGTCTTTCTCTGACTGGCTCGTTTCACCTACTCTCCAGGTCCATTCATGTTTTCCAGTAGTTCAGATTAAGTAAAACTTCTTGCTTTTTTATAGTTCAGTAGTATTCCACTGTGTAAATGTACCACAGCTTTTCTTATTCACTCGTCTACTGATGGGCAGTTGGGCTGATTCCAAATATTGGCTATTGTAAATAATGCTGCAATGAACATTAGGGTGCTTATATTCGTTCCAATTAGAATTCTGGAATTCTTTGGATATATTCCCAGAAGTGGAATTGCTGGGTCATGAGGCAGTTCCATTCTTAATTTTTTTTAGGTAACTCCTAAGAGTGTGTTCTGTGAGGTATTTGGTGTTAGAGCAAGATAACCTTCCTCTTATCTGGAGACCCCATGTTTTGGGGGAAAGGGTGTCCATCTAGTCTTCCTTCTGCCTGGAATCTCCGTTTCTTACCACAAGGAGGCCTATTCCAAGGAACCTAGTCATCCTGTCAGACCCACCACAGTGAGTTCTCAGACTTCCCAGGTGAGTCCCTCTGTGTGCTGGGGTCCCACAGCAAGTAACTTTTAGAGAACTTTCCCCTTGTTTTGTAATTATTATTCTTTCCCTAGGCTATTGGTTCCTTAAGAACAGAAGCTGCTGCTTGTCTTCCCTTTTTTTCTCTTGTAGCAGCAGCTTGGTCCGTGTGCATTCTTTGTGCCATCTACTCTTTCTTTTCCTACTTTTGTCAGTGTGTATGTGTGTGTTTCTGCCTCAATTTCATCATCTGTTTATCATTTTTTGGGGGTATAGTTTCCTTGTGTCCCACCTGAATCCATTTACACATTAAGGTAAAATATAAATAAAGTTAAAGTGGCTATTTTTTTGTTGGAAAAATTTTTAAATAATTTACAGCACAAGGCCATATTCAAAGAAAAGTAATAAATTAAATCTTATATTCTAAGCAAATTTCTTTATTTCTATTCTCAGTAGATAAAAAAGTTGCTTTTTTCCAAATAAGAATCGGTATTTGTTATAATTTTGATTGTGTATGTTCTATTTTATTCATATGAATAAAAGAATTGTTCCTGTGATATCTTTTATCATTTAGTCTTAAACATAAAATAAGGTGAGCCAATATACTGGTACAGAAATTGGTGCCCCAGAGGCAGGAGTCTATAAATAACCTATCAGTTTGTCCTTTTTTTTACTTTATATGTGAAGCACAAAGCATCTTTCATGGCTGGAATGCAACATCAAATAATTTTCACTATCATAATATACTTATTCATTTGTTTGAACTACTTGTGTTGCAAGTAAGTTGAACAATGTTAAACATATCAATTCCCTTAATTGTGACAGGAAAGAAAATAACATATGCTTTATTGTGATGGGTTAATCCAGGATAATTTTTTTTTGTCAACACATCCACTGCAAAAAAAAATGATTTCAGTTATAAATGAATTCAGTTATAGTACTTATTCTTACTGCTTTTATTTGTAATGAATCATTTTGAAAGTGTCATGACATTTTGCTCAATCAGATAATTAATCTGTAGTTTTCCTTAATACTCATTGCAACTCTATGAATCGTGTTATAGCTAAGAAGAGATGTTGTGTACAAAAATCATGGCACATGGGATGACGTGTAGTAACTGCATGTTCGAGTCAAGGCCATCCACTCAGCAGGCTTCCTTCATCACTTGGTTAGTGCCCTTACTGCTCAATTAAATTGAATGTGTATAATTTGTTTCTTAAATATTTTCTGTCACTTGTGGAATATTTTAGGAGTGAAGTTGCTAGCTGTGCACTTTCTTTTCAGCTTTAGTACAAACTGACTTTCAAACAAGTTGAATCCATGTACCTCCTACCAACATTGTATGAGAGTTTTGGTCTTTTCACATCATTGACTCATTTGGTGTACTTTTTCTTCTTCTTCTTCTTCTTCTTCTTCTTCTTCTTCTTCTTCTTCTTCTTCTTCTTCTTCTTCTTCTTTTTGTCTTTCTGGGGCTTCATAGTGGTATCTTATTATGGTTTCAATTTGTATTTTTTAAAATAGGGGAACATTTTTAGTAATATGGATTGAATTGGGGACAGGATATTTTGGGTATAGATTTAACAGGACTTGGAACTTGGACATGAGAGGGTGATAGTAGAATAATCAAGGTTGAAAGGTAAAATAGCTGACATGATGAAGGATAGGGACATAGCCAAATAAAGGGTTCTGGGGAGAAGATGATGAAGGCATTTGAGTTTGACATATATTTAATACTTTACATCGGATTAGCATAATTTTAGATTTATCAGAGTATTACCACTCCCATATCATTAAAAACATAGTTGTTTCCCTAACAGGCTTGGCTCAGTGGATAGAGCATCGGCCTGTGGACTCAAGGGTCCCAGATTTGATTCTCATCAAGGGTATGTATCTTGGTTGCGGGCACATAACCAGTAGAGAGTGTGCAGGAGACAGCTGATAGATGTTTCTCTCTCATCAATGTTTCTAACTCTCTATCCCTTCCCTTCTTCTTTGTAAAAATTCAATTATATATATATATATATATATATATATATATATATATATATATATATATAATGGCAAAAGGCATATTTAAAAAAATAGTTGTTTTTTATAAAGGGCAAGTTCAACTCATATTAGCCATTCTGTAATAATAAATCATAGTATGCTTTGAAAAAGATACCAAAAATCATTAAAGGGCTTTACAAAAGATACAAACTTCTGAAAGGCTAGATGTATATGCTATTACCCAATTCTTTGTAACATGTTTTTGCTTTATTGATGGTGAATTTCCACAAAAATATAAAAATTTTACATAGATCTAAAGTCATAAACTTGGAAAAATGGGTGAATTGTTTGGTAATTTGGTTAGGTGGACATTTTAAAAGGTAATTGACTATTATAAGGATAGATATTAAGACAAAATTCCTAATGTTGTCAAAGGACTGCAAAGGACATGAGTCACAATTTAATCTATGGAAAACTCAAGCAGTATTAAAGTTTAATTGTTCTAAAAAATGTCACTATTCAGGCACTCTCCCTCCAAGGAGCATGCCTGTGCCATTTCCTCTCCCCACAGGCACATGGCTCCTAAATTCAAGGGACACCATGAGACTTGCAGCCAGAGGAGCAATGGGCAGTGGCAGCTCCTCCCAGGCTCACCCTCTGACCCTGTCTCCAAGGCCCACCTTTCTCTGACTTTCCAGGGAGCCGGGGCAGCTCAGTCTAGACTTGCCTGGTGCTTCTTCTATGACCTTCCTTATTTCACTGTCAGTGTGTTTTGCTGAGGTCAATAAATTATTATTTGCTTTTCTACAAAGAAGAAGGAGGAGAAGGAGGAGGAGAAAGAGGAAGAGAAGGAGGAAAAGATGGAGGAGAATAAGAAGCCACCACTAAGTTTATTAAAAAAAAAAATTACTTCACAAGTATGGATCCTTAAATAGTAGAGGAACTTTAAATAATATACTGATATATTGGCTTTAAATATAAAAATTGAATTTGGTATCTTCTTCCTTCCCCCCAAAAAACAATTTATTCCCCCCAAAAACCACACAACAACTTCTGTGTTTCAGTAACTGGGAAGATCTGCTCATGATAAAAATCTATTCTATGAGGTATGGCTAGTTCCAAGATCTTGAAAATAGACATTCTCCCCCCCCCCCCCCCCCCCCAGATTTTGAATACTATTAGGTTAAATAATTAAATAATTAAATTTAGAAATAAGTTGTGGTCCTTGTAGTTGAAAATTTTACTGGAAATTTGTCTTGAAGGTTAGAGGGTGTTTGGCTTTGTTCTTTTGCTTACCTTTGGAGTTCATGCTAATACTTCTAGGCTGAGTTAGTTGGGGTTGTGAGGAGGTTATAACTGAGTAACGCCCCTCCCTCCAAATCCTTAGAACATGCCACACTAACAGGTTATTTCTCTCTCATCATAGACCAGTGGTGGTCTGTAGAATTTTACTTCATGTAGCTGTGACCTTTGAGATCACCAGGGAAAATGGATTAAGTCCTTGGTATCTGGGAGCATTTATACCTCTTTAGTTTTATTTGTTTTATTTATTTATTTTTAAATATATTTTATTGATTTTTTACAGATAGGAAGAGAGAGGAATAGAGAGTTAGAAACATCGATGAGAGAGAATCATCAATCAGCTGCCTCTTGCACACCTCCTACTGAGGATGTGCCCTCAACCAAGGTACATGCCCTTGACCAGAATCAAACCTGGGATCTTTCAGTCCATAGGCAGACGCTCTACCACTGAGCCAAACCAGTTTCGGCCATTTACATCTCTCTAGAAAGATTCAGTCAACAACAGCTATTGGTTGCCCCTTTTCATTATTATTCATAGAAATAACTAATAGGAAATAACAGTTGTTACTTAGATAATTTCTTTTGGGGAATGTATGTCCATAAAATCAGCTACTATTTAGAACAAGAAGGCAATGTTTTCACTTGGTGATAGTTACCAAGATGGCTTAAAGTTCCCCTTAACTTGGCTAAAATTTTTTTTAAAATGTGTCTTATTGTTTTTTTACAGAGAGGAATAGAGAGTGACATACATGCCCTTGACCAGAATCGAACCTGGCACCTTTCAGTCCACAGGCCGATGCTCTATCCAATGAGCCAAACCAGTTTTGGCAACTTGGCTAAATTTTACACAGCTTTCTTCCTGACTCCAGGCTCTTCACTAGACAATTTGTAATTTTTCTCCCTCTGTCTCTTTGGAATGTACATCTTCTACAACTCAGGGTTGCCTGTCACAAGGGATTATAAGGCATTCCTCTGAAATGAAATAATAAAGAATGAAGTGAAGAAGATTTGACTTTGGATGTTGGGTACACAACGCAAATATATAGATATTATGACATAGAATTGTACACTTGGCAACCTATATAATCTTGTTAACCAAATGTCGGCCCAACACATTTAATTTTAAAAAATACATTTTAAAAAAGACAGTGCCCTACATCTCAATCTTGTGGAAGGTAGGAGTCTAACTTCTGTAAGTACCAAGTACAAACCCAGATGGCCTAATCACCTCTGATATTCTTCAGGACTTTGCTCAACCAGCTAAACCCAACACTTAAAACTCTCATGCCTTTTGTTTCATGGGAGTTGAATTCCATGTCTCACCCATAATGCATTAGTTTTAAATGAAGTCTTCCTTGCCTGTTTTACTCCTTCCAGTGCAATTTTTCTTTGTCAAGAGAAACCAATATGTAATTCAGGAATAATTTTCAAATATAAGTGCTTTTTAGTTACTGTCCTAATTATCCTATAAACATTCTTATGATGGGGTTTAGCATTTTGTGTATATTTTCTTTCCCCCCCCTTAAAATCCTTAGAAAAACACAACTTTTAATCAACAGTGGGTATTTCTTTTGAAAACATTGACCACCATCTATAAGTATTTTTTAAATGTTAATTTTCCTTCTCTTAGTATTACAACTCAATACTAAAGAGATTTTCAAAGTGTGGACAAAGCTTTAATTAAAAAAGGTGTTCAAATTAAGGTGTTATTTATAAAAGCTAAATTAAGATTCATCTAATTCATGAGAAAATACTGATGATATGATGTTAAATAATAAGATAAGAATTAAATAGCATAATCAGTACCAGGATATAAACAGTGGTTATCTTTGGTTGGTTGATTATTGGTGATTTTTATTTTCTTTTGTATATTTTTTTGTATTTTAAAATTTAAAACCCTAATTTAAAAAATATTATTTTAAAATGTCAGCATGAAACTTTTTCACTGACTGTCCTGAATATCTAAAAGAAAAACAACCAAGCACTCTGCTTTTCAGGATCATCAGAAGTTTTGTTTGTTTGTTTTTAATTTATCTTAGGATAAATGCTTTTCCAACATGATATTTGAAATGTTTCTGTATATTACTATTTATAAACTTTAGTGTTAGTTATAATTATATACTTTTAAATTTTATATTATGAGATTTTGAGTTATTGAATGATTACAGCTTTTTCTAATGTAAGAAATTATTATTATTTGTATGAACTAGATTTTACTTTGGGGAAAACTACTTTTTTAGAGACTCCAAAATGAACAATGTTCATCATTATGAAGATTTTTATTGTTATATTTGTTTTTTTATGGCACAATACAAGTAGAGCATCACATTTCCAAAGTGCTAAGGAGTATTTTGCCGTGAAGTAATTACATATAAATTCTGATTACATACAGAGCAGGTTACAAGTTTCCTCCATAGTCTCAGTTGGTTTATGTCCTTAATTCTTCAGTGTCTGCAGTAACATTGTTCGATAGTCTATGCCCCTTTCTTGTCCAGCCTTCCTCAGTGAGACAAGGTTGTTGACTGGCAGATTAGCTTGTTCTGGATTTAAAAGGGTTTGTCTCTGGACCTGGAATGGGGCCCTTTTCACTTTTTGTAAGGACTGTGGCTTGGGAAAGAGCGAACTAACCAACACAAATAGAGTACTTAATCTTCATTTGTCAAGCTGTGGGTGCTCTGCTTCTTCAATTTCTACAAAGAAAAGTTAAATACATTTCTGCAAGATTCAATTCTACAAATTTTCTATTTTTAAGTTGTGCAAATAAATTTTTATGGCTTAGTAAGAACAATAAATAAGAAAAACAAGTCAATGTTTTATTTGAATCTGCGGTGGAATAACATTATTTGCCTTACTTGTGAATTATTTTTCTGTTCTAATTTATCTATAGTAATTACTGTGATATTACAAGATGGCCATATTAAAGTTTGTAATGCATGGGAATTCAGGATATGAAAAGTCTGTTTTAATGAGACTTAAAACAAATTTTATAAAAACATGTAACATGAATTCACACCTTAAAGAAGTAAAGACTAAATTCTGTCCATTAGTAAACATATGCAGTTACTATACAGTACCTGTATTTGATTAAAAACTGTTGTGTCTTTTTTTAGATAGCTGAGTTTTTTCAGCTTTACTGTGAATTCCCAAAAGCGATCCTAGAAAAGCTTTTGAGTTTGAAACTACTATGTACTCTTTTTTATTTGATTGGTATAAATTTATTTATTTATTTATTTATTTATTTATTTATTTATTTATTTATTGCTAAATGATTGAATTATTTTTATCCCAGGTTGCATTACGGAGGTGGTTAGGATCATAGAATAATGACTTACAGAGATTTCTTAGGTCACATTTCAGCGTCAGAAAGCCATGACCGTTTGCCGAGGGCCTCCTAAATGCACACTGCTCTCCTCACTTAAAAGAATCAGGGGACTCCGATGCTTGACGGTACCAAAGCAAGAGGATGCATACTCCCCTATGCTTCAGAAATACAGGTTCTTCTCAAAAGAACTGTCCTACCTAATAAACGGAAGGCTTATATAAAGGTGGGTAACTCAGTTTAGCAGGAAGAAAGCAGGGAGAAAATATTTATTTTCTTATAAAATAGTATTCTGCTATATTACTTGTATTACTTAGGGGCCTGGCAGGAAACAAATGGCACACTTCACTCTGGTAATTAGGCTCATTTAATGAATGGGCTATTTGTAATGTGTGGGCAGAATCCAGGTAAATCAAGAAGGCTAACAACTGTAGGGGATCTATAAATTCCAAGTGGCAGGAAGAAAAAGTGGTGACAGAATCCTGAGAGAGCTGCAGCTGAAGGAGAGAAGGACCAGGCAGGAGCTGTGGCAGAGAGGGGACCAGGGGACCCTCATCTCTCTTCCCTTCCATCATCTGACTGGCTACTGCTGCTTCTCATTAGTCAAACTCAAGCAGAATCGAGAAAGCAAGGCACCCAGATCAGCTTCCTAGGCACAGAGCATGATAGAGAAGGACCAAGAATATATCTGCAAGGAAAATGGAGGAGATGCAGCACCCTGTTTGGGATTTGATCATAAATTTTGAGGTAGTACACATGTAACATGGTATTTTTTGTTTGTTTGTTTGTTTAGCATTTCCATGAAGTAAATAGGTGAACTTGACAGGATTGGCACATTTGATATGCAAATGAACTAATACTAATTTGCCAAAACAATATTGGAACTATTTTAGAACAATACCTTTAAGACAACTAACTTGTATTTTACACACCTAGTAGAATAAATAGTAGATTCACTTGTGAGCCTCAGCTTTCATGAGTCAGTGTGAATTTTAGCCTAAGAATCAGAGCATCTTGGGTGTAGAATAATACCAAGCTCCTCAGATTCCCTGGGGCAGGGTGAGGTAACCTAAGTTATGCTAGCACCAGGTAAGATTAGGTGTTACAGGTGCATGTTTTATGGCACTCTTCTGTACTACTTCCAAGGTCAATAGCATTGTTTGCCAAACCTTAATCACTATGGAGTATTGAATAGAAAATTCATTTTAGTTTGGCTCATGTATAAATAACGGTAGTTTTAAGTTGAACCTGGCCAAAAAAAAAAAAAAAAAAAAAAAAAAGATAAAACAAAGGAGGAAATCTTAGATTATAGAAATGAGTTGGCTATTTTCTAGAGTGATAACAATTACAATGTTTCTTTAATTAAGTATACTCCTTCTGTAAGTAATTAAATTTTAGAACTTCAAATTAAATGTTACTTAGTAACCATTAATTTATAGTAGCAAATGGATATTTCATTAACTGTTATGTTTTCAATATGAATAATAATTTGATTAGTAAAAATTCATAAAACAAAGTATTATTGAGACAACACTTAAAGCAAGATGTAGGAGAAAATATTAACTGGAAACTGTTGAATTTCCCTGAACAAATTGATTTATCTGAATAGGAAAACATTGCACATGCCATGCAGATATTCCAGGGAAATGTACACACTGCACATGTAATATATTATGAGCCTTCTTTTTTGTTTATGGAATCTAGTGGTAAAAAACACTTTAAAATTCTATTAAAGTGTCAAAAGCATAATTCTATATCTTTAGAGTTAATGATAATTTTTTTTTCTCTTTGCCTTAAATCCAAGAGGATTCTTCTATTTGGTTTCTGTTCACTTTTCTTTGAGTGCAACCAATTTTTTTCTCTGGTCATTTTTGAACATTATATTTTTCTAGCTTCTTGCTTTGAAGTCATCAATAGCTAAATTGATGATGAATTTTTTGAAACCATCATTTTTATATTTAATTTCTTGTGAACTAGTCACTATTATAATCTATCTACACATAGTATATAGATGAATCTCCAGCACCTTCTGTTCTCTGACTTGGCTTTCTATGTCCCTCCTTTCTTCTCCTGTTTACATTATTAAATTCAGATATAGATAAATTTTAATGTGCAACTTCAGGCTATTAAAATTAATAAAGTAAAACGTGGTAAGCTACACAACTTGATAATTAACTAAATCATCATAACATTTCTACTTTACCTCTCAAAACCCAACTCAATTCTTTAAACTGCTTCCATGCAACCCTTCTGTGACTTTTTACCCAGCCCAGTCCCGATTTATTCATGTGTTTTGTAAACATTGATTGAGAACCCACTACCTACCAAAAACTGAGCAAAGCCCTGGGAACTCAAAAAGGAATTAAATGCAGCCTGCCCTCAGTGTCCAATGGTGGGGTTAGACATGCAAGCAAATAAGTACAAGGGCATGTTTTCAGAGCCACAAGAGAGCAAGAACAAGAACCAAAGAGGTAAAATAAGAAACGTGGAATGCTGAAATGAGAACAGTTCTCACTGGGGAGCCCAGGAAAGAGTACTCCACAAAGCGGTCACAGGTGACCTCTGAAAATGGTTCACTGTTTACAGGGCTTATAAACCCCTTAAAATCATGCAAATCAAAGGCTCAAATCATCCTGTTCAGTTTAAGAACACTCCTGAAACTTCCCAGGCCCCTAAAGGGTATGCATATTGGAAAAGCCACCAAGTATCTGAGGGATGTCACCTTAAAGAAGCAGTGTGTGCCATTCCATCTTTATAATTGTGGTGACGGTAGATGAGCCCAGGTGAAGCAGTGGGGCTGGACACAGGGTCAGTGCAAAAAGAGTGCTGAATGTTTGCTGCCCATGCTTAAAAATGCAGAGAGCAATGTTGAACTTAAGGCTTTAGAAACTCTCTGGTCATTGAGTAGACTCAGATGATGCGGCATAAAACCCACAGAGCTCATGGGCGGATTCACCCACGCATGAGCTCTCCCTGCGTGGAGATGATCATCACCGAAAAGGATCTGATTGTTCCCAAACCAGAAGAGGAGCTGCACAGAAGAAAAAGATGTCCCAGAACAAAGGAAATCTTACAGCCTGGGAGTAAATTCAGCATAAAGTAAATCTAATAAAGGTAAAAGCAGAAAAAAAGGAGTACTTCAAAGAGTTCAAAATGGATCTCAAACCTGTGTGTATGTGTGTGTTTGTATGCATGTGTGTGTATGCACGTGTGTGTGTGCATATGTGTGTATTTTAGATTTCTTAAGGATTCCTGGACCTGCCTTTTCATTTCCTTAGGGATTAATATCCTAATTAATAGAATAATTATATTTACAATTATACTCTTGTATAGGACTTAATAGTAATGGAGCATATTATTTAGTGGAAATATGTCTGATGTGATAGAGAAGTTGTATTTCCCACTCCTGGTTGGCCTGAGTACATTTATGATGGATGTGTGTCCTGCTACTTATATTTCTAACTCATTTAATGAGGTTGTGCTATGTAGAGCTGGTTTATTTTATCTTTGAGTAGCCTTGTAAGACTTTTTACTTGATTATAAACAAAAGAGAGATGAACAGATTTAGGTAAAGAAAAAACTCAGAGAAATCATTTTTTGTCAGGAAATGGAAATCATTTTTTATTCTGCTGAAAGAAAAGGCACTTTGTTTATAATATGATTTAATTTTTTTAAAATTTAATTATAGCTTTTAATGTAAAGCTTTAGATTCTAAAAACATAAGAGTAATTACAATAGACACTATTGAATTCTTTTCTTACATAGATATTTCTACCCAATTGAAGAACTCATTTAACAATGAGGCTTAATATCACATTTATTTGCTACATTGCATGTATCTTAACCAGAATTTGCTATTTTGTAGCAATAGCTTGGGATTCTTTTTGTGCAGCATTAAGATGCTAATAGCAACTTTTCACCTTTTGCTGGCTAGTTTTGCCTAGTTACAGAATAATTTACTACACTGGCAAAGAGTAGTCAGAAACTGGAATTACTCCGGAGAAAAAGAAATTCTTTAAATTCAAATTGCTGTATTATATTTCAAGCAAATTGTATTAGCTTTTTCAAAGAACCTTATTAAATGCCATTAGCAGCCTTGCCATCCCCATGAGGTAGTAGCTTCTCACTCTATGGCTAAAAAAAAAAGAAAAATAAAATTCAATGATTTGCTCAGAGTCAAAGGAAATGGCTATGTGAGTCTTGATATTGAGAAAAAGTATTATTTCTTAGAAAAGCTTTTAGGGCTTTTACTCAAATCACTGGTCCAGACCTGCCCCACCTTCCTGCAGCCAGAACGTTGCTCAGATCTCTACGTGATTAATCTCAAAACACTTTTAAGCAATTGATATACCAACAAAACCTAAAATGACCCATTACCCAGCATATTTGAAAGAGATTGTGAAGTGTTTCCCATTTATCAAATAAATATTTGAGAAGGCATTGGATGTCTTCTCAGGGTTAACTATACTTATATACTTATAAACCAGTATTTGATATCTGACATAAGTATCAAAAGAAAGAAAAACCTACAGTTATCTGCTGCCATTTAAGCATTCAAGACACTCAAGGATTTATGTTTCCCTAAAGAATAAGGGTGGTTCTTGGTCAGGAATGCACTTTCTGCTTGTAAATAGGTGTGTTCAATATTGTTTTAAAATTTTAAATCATTTTTAAAAATTTTCAATGGTAATTGACATATATTAGTTTCATTTATACACCCCAATGATTAGACATTATATAAATTACTAAGTGATCATCAGGATAAGTTTCATACTCATCTGATACCACACATAGTTATTAGAATATTTATTAAATGTATTCCCCATGCTGTACTTTGCATCCCCATGACTATTCTGTTACTACCAATTTGTACTTCTTAATAATCTCTTCACCTTTTTCACCCAATCCTCAACCCTTTTCCCATCTGGCAAATGTCATAATATTCACTGTATCTCTGAGTCTGTTCCTGTTCTGCTTGTTTGTTTATGTTTTTTTAGACTCAATTGTTGTGCCATATTATTATTCATATTTTTTATCTTTTTTTCTGTTTCTTACTAAATCAAACCCTTTAACATTTCATGTAATACTGGTTTGGTGGTGATGAACTCCCTAGCTTTTTCTTGTCAAAGAAGCACTTTATATGTCCTTTGATTCTAAATGATAAATTTGCGGGTTGGGTAACTTGGTTGTAATTCCTTGCTTTTGAAAACATCATTTTGAATATTTCTTACCTGCAAAGCTTCTGTTGAGAAGTCAGCTGACAGTTTTATTGGAGCTCCCTTGTAGGTAACTATTGATATTATAACTGCTTCTCTCTTGCTATCTCTAAGATTCTTCATCTTTAAACCTCTGCATTTTAATTATGATGTTCTTGGTGTGGGCTTCTTGGAGTTCATCTTTTTTGGGACTCGGATTTCCTGGATTTATACATCTATTTCCTTAACCAGATTAGGGAAGTTTTTTATCATCATTTTTAAAAATGGACTTTCAATTTTTTGCAGTCTCTCTTCTTCCATCACCACCATGATGCCAAGGTTGGTATACTTGAAGTTGTCCCAGAGACTTCTTATGTTATCCTCATTTTTTAAATTCTTTTTTTCTTTTTGCTGTTCTGATTGGGTGTTTTTTTGTTTCCTTATATACCAAATTACTGATTTGATTCTTAGCTTCATCTACTCTACTGTTGATGTCCTGTAAATTGTTCTTCATTTCAGTTAGAGTATCCTTAATTTTTGACTTGTTCTTTTTCATGGTTTTCATATGTTGTTGAAGTTCTTTTTAAGTTCATCTACTCCTCCCCTAAGTTTACTGAGTACCACTATAATTAGTGTTTTGAACTGTGCATCTAGTAGATTGCTTGTCTCTTTTATTTTAGTTCTTTTTTCTGGGGTTTTGTTCTGTTCTTTCATTTAGGACATGTTTATTTGTTTCCTCATTTTGGCAGCCTCCCTGTGTTTGTCTCTATGTATTAGGTAGAGGTGCTACATCTTCCATATTTGGTAGAGTGGCCTAATGTGATAGGTGTTCTGTAGGGTTCAGTGGCACAGCCTCCTCATTCACTCAAGCTGGGCATTCCAGATATGCTCACTCCCCAACCCCCAATCCCCAGTGTAGGCTGTGTATACCCTCCTGTTGTATTTGAGCCTTGATTGATATTGGTACATCAGTGGAAGAGATTTATCCCCAGGCCTATTGGCTGCAAGGACTGACTGCAACCACCATGTGGGTTTGCTGAGGCCTACCACATGGAGCAGGACTTACTTCAACAGGGCTCTGGTGTCTGCTGAGTATGCCTCTTGAGTATGTCACTTGTGGATATGGTTGGGTGGTACTTCACTGTTGTCTGAAGCTGCCAACTAGGTGTGCTAGCTCTGGAGTCTTCCAGGAGGTGCAGGCCAAGGTGAGCTGCTGCTTGTGTTCTTCTGAGGGTCACCTGGCTTAATGGCTTGGATCTGCAGATGGCTGCTACTTGTGCTGGGCTTGGAGGTGCCCAGGTGAGGCCAAGCTTTGAACCAAGGCCAGTTGCCATTAGTGCCAGAATTGGGACCACTTAGCAAGAGGTACAGGTCATGCTAAAGCCAAATATGCTGCTTTTTTGAGAGCATGAGCCAAGACAGGCCATTCATATAGAAAAGATACTGAAAACAGCAAGTTGGTGGGGCAGGATCATAGGGAATGGCTGGGGTGGGGCAAACAGTGTGAACCAGGTTGATAGAGGAAGATATGGTGCCTCATGCTGGCTCTGTAATAGGCAGGGATGACTTAGAACAGGAACAATGTCCTCTGCCAGCACTTTTATCTGGTATAAAGCCTTCCAGCTTTTGCCATGATGCCAGAAATTTCAGTTCCTCTTTGTATGTCCTCAGTATCTTTTGCGCTACTGTTCCAATGCTGGAGCTCAGAGGGAGTGAGTCTGAGTAAGTCTGTGTGTGGGCACTTTAAGAAGGACCGCCTGGGACTGCAGCAGACCTCTGTCTCATTCAGCCTTAATCCCCACTGGCTTTTATAGCTAGAAGTTATGAGGACTTATCTTCCTGGCACTTGAACCCCTGGCCGGGGGCCTGGTGTAAGGCTGAGATCCCTTGTTCCTCAGAGGGGGTCTCCATAGCCAGGATATCCCTCCCGATTTTTTATCCAGCATGTGGAACCAGCACATTCTGTAACCCGACCTCTCCTACCAGTCTCAATGTAAGATATTGTTAAACTTTAATAGAAGATAATTTCCATTTCATCAATTGATTTTGGAATTTTTATCATTTTATCTACCCTGTATTCTTTACCACCCCCTAGAATGCATGCAGAAACATCCTCTCTTTTTCTGAATAATTTGGAAATGTATATGGAATAAAATGAACCACTTAATATTTTAGTTACACTAATAATCATTACCAGCAGCGTCTCACCTAGAAACTCTGACATGAACAGTCTACTATGAGAATCTATGTCTTGGATGAAATGTGCAAGTCTACCTCTCATACTCCTTAATGATCCTTGCATGACTAATACACAGTGACACTTAAGGAGCACTCATTTAAATCATTCATATTCATTTTGGAAAATATTCATCTGTGGCATATTCACCAGAAAGAAATGCAGCTGAAAAATCATTAACCCCTTCTTCATTGGTGTTATGGAATGTTATGGGATTCATGCTTTCTGATTACATTCTGCTAACATGACCAATGCAATACTATAGAGTAGATTAAGGTGTTTAAAACATAATCAAAGGTATTACTAGAGACACAATCTGAAATGATGAGACAGTTTTGGGAGGCCTATAAAATGTGGATCCCAGAGCATAAAACAGTGCAGTGGGAAATAGCCTGAGGAGGACATTTAGAAAAGTCATTAGAATAATAAAGTGATGAAAGGTACTGAAATGAAAGGACTCTATGGAGCTAATTGGGTTTCTCTAAATACAGCTTATCACAGAATTGCAAAAAAAATGTCTAAGGTATTTGTATGAGTTAAATGGATAGCCATTGGTCTCAATCATGAGAAAGTCTTCAAGTTATTTTAAGATGTGGAAATAATTCATGAGTGAAGTCATTCCATTTGACTACATCGATTTCACTAATAGCAAAATTTCCTTTTAAAATTTCCAAATCTGTATTAAGCAGACTGTCATCTCTCTCTCCCTCTGGCTCTCATTTATATGCATAATATCTTTATCTACCTACCTGATTCTATTTTTAACTCTCTGGCCTAAACTCTGGGGTTCAGAAAGAGGAGTAGGGGAATAAGAACTCAATGAGACCTTGGTTGTCTTCATCTCTAGGTGAAGAAATTTCCAGCATCTCTGTAAGGTGTGACCAGATGTGTAGATGGAAAGGAAGCTCACTACTTTCAAACCAGGCAACATTTTTTTTTTTTTTTTGTCAATTAACTGTAGCAACATTTTTGCATATATTCATTTTATTTCTATTATTTCTATTTTCTGGCTCCCCAAGGGGATCTAATCAAGCACTCTTTTATGTCATGTTTTACTCAATGTACATTCTAATTTTTTAATAGCACTACCACTGTGTAGTATAATTACCTTCTTCATTTGTCCTTGATCCTCTTAATTCCATTGCTTTGCCAGGGCAGTTTAGGAAATCAACAAGCATTTTTTGAGGAGGTTAGTGAATATCCCTTTTCTGTCTGATCATAGTTGCTTCTGCTGCTAACTTCTTGCCTTTAGCTTGGTCCAGGTTGACAATTACTGCGTGTACCTGTGACTGGACACAAACTATACTCTGGCCCAGAAACATTTCCAGAATCAGGTAGGTGTGCTACAGCTTGTTCTGTCCAGTTTAGAGTATGATGGAATCTACAGAGGAAATTAAAGTGCCAGCTGAATAGAACACCACATTGCAGCCTGAGCTTCAGGCCCTATGAGAGTTTCACGTTCTACTTATACCATTTGATATGTTAAGAAAGGTTGATGGGGTGTCAAAGATGTTTCTGTTCTTCATCTTATACACCTTATATTTTTGTGTTTATGTGTACACTTTAAGATCATGGATTTTCAAATATCATTTTTTAAATTATGTGTTAAAATGCAACCTATTTGTTAACCACAAGTCCCATAACAAAGTATATGGAATAGTGATCCACATTTTTATGAAAATTTTTTAGACATTGAGACAGTATCAATTAGTGAGTCCTTCCTGAGTGTCCTATTTAGAAAGATATCTGCAGGGGAATATGACAATCAGAAATGGCACTAAACACACACAGACACAGACACACACACACACACACACACACACACACACACACTAAACAATAGTCAAGGCAGATGGAAGGACAGGCCACACAACAAAGACAAGCTGAGTTACTAAAATTCCTTTTTTATTAAAACAAAGATAGATGGGTGAGAATAAGTGAAAGCAAGAGAGAATGAGCACATTATGCTGGATGGGAAAATTCTAGGATTGAGCAGAGAAGCCATGGAATCAAATCTAAAAGAAATTTCAAATGCCATTGTTAAAATAAAAATTTAATGTTGACAGTAGAGATGCAGCTGGGAAGGAGAAAAAGTGAGGAGGAAGTAAAATTAGTCACAGATGTGAGTACTTACGGAATTCAATACTTGTTGATTTGCTGTTTGGAGTGATGGTAGATCCATAGGTTAAGCAATCAGTATTAGTATGCAGATTTCTGGAAGAAAGAAGGAGATAAAGAGAATGCTCACTCTGGAGCAGTGATGCTCAATCCTGAAATAACCTAGGGAACTATACACATTGCTGATTCCTGGGCTCTACCCTCAAGTTTGCTGTGTGGTTAGTGTGCTGAGTTTCAAAAGCTCTCCAGCTGATTCTAATGAACAGCCAATGTTGAAAACCAATGCTCTAGAATTAGAAAAGGCTAATACCATTTTAAGGGAAACTGCTGAAGAATATTATTTAGTATTCAGCACCTTCTCAGGGTCCAAAAGCTACATAGTAGAAGGAGGAAAATGAGAATTTACAAAGAAGGAAATAGAAAATTAGAATTAGAGGTCACTTAGACTTGGGAGGAGAGTGAAATAGTTAAGGGAAGTCAAGTATGAAAGAATTGTCATGAAAAGCTTAGGTAAGGTTCTTTTAATTATTAATTTAGCAACTATTTACTGGTTCCTACCCCTGGCACTGAGCTTGGTATTATGGCAAATGTTAATAGCAAATTCAGAGTTGTTGATCTCATGGAGCTAAAATTTTAATGAAAGAGAGGGAGAAGAGCTGAAAAGAGAAGCATGTTTTGAAAGAATTATGAATGTGTCAAATGGCACACAGAGCTAACTGGAATCAATCTTTTTTTAATATATATATTTTATTGATTTTTTACAGAGAGGAAGGGAGAGGGATAGAGAGTCAGAAACATCGATGAGAGAGAAATATCGAACAGCTGCCTCCTGCACGCTTCCTACTAGGGATGTGCCTACAACCAAGGTACATGCCTTTGACTGTAATCGAACCTGGGACCTTACAGTCTGCAGGCCGATGCTCTATCCACTGAACCAAACCGGTTTTGGCTGGAATCAATCTTTTTGAGAGGAAGTTGTATTATAAAAAACTAAACTATTTACAAGTATTAAAACAAAATAGTTCTTGGATCTACAAAACTCTAAAGGTAAGAGGCAGGATCAATGTTCAAAGGTGGAACAGGGCAAGTATGTTCTTCAATGACCATTTCATAAGTGGCCAAGTTGGATGATGGAAAAGAAAGACATTCTCCGAGTTCAGAGCCAAGGTTATGGAGAATAATGGAGGGTGTGTGTGTGTGTGTGTGTGTGTGTGTGTGTGTGTGTGAGAGAGAGATCCATGATAATGCAGTGTATTTGTATAAAGATTGAACTGATTCAGTAGAAAGGGAATTGTTACAGATGGGGGGAGAGTTGATGTCTATGAGAAGGTGAGAGAAAAGCTAGGGACCTAAGCACACAAGGGGGAATTAGACTTTAATAGAAGGAGGGAAAAGAGGGAGGGGGGGATGGGTGCAGACGCTAATGTAAAGCAGGTCATTGACTTTCTTACTTTCAAAGAGTAATGAGGTGAGGCTTTATACTGGAGTGAGGATGAAATATGTGTAAAATTGTTCTTGGTGAGTTAGGAGTAATACTGTTTGAAAAGCACAGAATTTTCAGGCAGTAGTAAGCTTCTAGTTCAAGTTTATAATCATGTATTTAAACCAGTTAGCTGAGTTAAATAATTGTTCTTTAGGAATGTTTAACTGCTTAACCAGAGGCATAGATTATCTATCTTGTTTACCAATTTGGAGCTAGGAAAGAGAAATAAGGGAATCGAGGGCATTTTCAAGACTGAATAAATTTTGAAACTTGACGACAGAGGCTGGATAGGAGGACAGTGAATTCAACAGGGGAAGAAAATGATGACACTGAAAATGATGATGCAAGTATGTTCTAGGGAAATTTGTGAACCAGGAGTTAAAATATTCAGCATGTGGTTGTGAATGAGCAAGGGTTTGGCAGATGATTGAAACCAGCATGGGGATGGAGTAATACATCCAGTTATCAGGAGCTCTAAGCAGCAGAAACTTTTGTAAGAGAGAAAGAGATAGGTGACAAGAAGCAAGGATGGGGAGGGCGGGCCTATGTGGTGAGACAAATGGAAGAGCGTTTCCCCCAGAGGCTCCAGAGCAGGTGGCACCCAAACAGACCTCTTTAAAACAGGAGGTGAAGAAGTGTTCCAAGCAGAGGTGGAGTATAAGCAGAGTTTGCTGATTCCAGAGTGTACAATGGGAGGGTTTGGAATGAGGAGGGATTTTGAGGGATGAGAAAGTGCATAATAATGTATAATCGGGGAGAAAATGTAGTGGAAATGTCATTTAGTAGACTTTTTTTTATAGTCATCTATTATATCTGCATTCTGATTTTATATTTGCCCTCATCATTACTTTCTCTGTTATGTGCCCCCTTTAGCTATAGGAAGAGTGTTGGTTCACCTATATTGGCATTCTTATCCACACTAGATGTCACTGTTGCCCTCCTCCTAATTTCAGTCCTTCCATAGCTGATTCAAGGTGACTGTTCCTTGTGGCAGCAATTGTTCCTGGTGCCACCCTTTGCCTCCCACACAAAACACACAAAACACACACACACACACACACACACACACACACACACACACGATTTAATGAGACTTTGGCACTTATTAAACCACCGATGTGTTAAATAGCTTAGGATTAAACAGAACTTCTTATGTATGTGTTCTACAAAGCGTACTTTCTGCATTTAGGAATTAAAAGACTGAGTAAGAACACAGACTGGAATTCTTCGCAGAAAACAAAGCTACGTCTTCCTGTGAAAAAATGGCATTTAAATTCAACCTTGGCTAATGGGCTGCCTCCTTGCTCTCTGTTGTGGGGAGCAGGAGGCCTGATGTGAAACTGCACTTAGGCACCTCTGATGTCCGGATGTGTGGTGAGGGACTTTCCTGACCAGAGCTTGGCTGTGCTAGTATCACATGAGGCTGTTACTTAGGGTCTGATCTAGGGACATCGCACTGGATGGTAGGTTCCTTAGTCCAGAGAAGAGCACAGAAAATCCTATTGGTAAAGGGAAGTCCAGGAGAGCTCATAGAGGCCAGAAACACTGTATGTCCCTTTTGCCGGCAGAACTAGACTCTCTGTGGCTGCTTTTTTTCTTTTTTTCTTTCTTCCTGGCAGAAGTCTACTTAAGAAATCAGAGGAACTTTCAGAAAGGGGCATGATGAGTGAGTAGGAGAAACCACTATCTTTTGGAGTTTCAAAGAGAGACCAAGCATTGATTTATTCTGTCAGGTAATCAGTATTTATTGATGACTACCAGGTGTCACATGCCACTGGAGGTACTGGTCACACTGATAAACAATGCTGGATTTGTTCCTGCTTGGGTGGAGCTGAATTTTATTGGTACATGACGTGACAGAAGCAGAAATGAACATGAGAGATTTTTCTCAGAAAATAACTTGACAAAATAAATAGAGTCATGGGATGAAGAGTACTCAGGTGTGATGACTTCTAAGCTGAGCCCTGACAGATGCTTAGAGATGCATCTAAGTCAAGAGATGACCTGGGGGAAGAAGGTTACCTGGAGAGGGACAGATGACACTAAGGTCCTATGTCAGGAAGTCCTTGGCTTGTTAAGGAAGGGAGTGGAGGCTGGCTGGGTCAGCACACGGTGGTCAAGGGCAGAGTGGTTGGAGGTGAGGATAGGGAGGTTGAGGATGAAGTACAGCTTATGGGGCACCTGGTGGGTCACATTTGTGGGCTTTAGATTTGATTCTCAATGCAGAGGTGAATGATTGAAAGTTTCATAAGAAGTATGAGTGGTTTGCTTACTTTTTAAAAATATGTTTTTATTGGTTTTAGAATGAGAAGGAAGGAAAGAGAGAGGGATAGAAACACAAGCTGGGCTTGGTTATGTTTTTAAACGATTACTCAGCATGTTGAATAGACAACTGGTGTGGCCAGAGTAGAGCGCAGAGAAGTCAGTTAGGAGGCAAGAGCAGTGCTGCAGGGGTGATTGCTATGGGTTGGACTAGGTTGGTGAATGTGAAAATTTAAGATAAATTCTTTAAAAATGAGCAGCTTATGGTCAGCCAGTGTTGCTCAGTGGATTGAGCATCATCTCATAGACCAAGAGATCCTGGGTTCAATTCCCAGTCAGGCACATGCCTAGGATGAGGGCTTGATCCACAGTACGGGGCATGCAGAAGGCAGCCAATTGATGTCTCTCTCTCATCGATGTTTCTGTTTCTCTATTCTTCTCCCCCCCTCCCCCCCAAGTTATTAAACAAAACATCTTAAAAAAGTGAAACTTTGGACTGTGGACCCTACTTTCACAAATCTATAGTGATGTTCTAGGATACCTTTTCATCAGCCATTTGTTGTCCAGTGAGGACTGAGGAGAGGGGTGGTCAATGGCAGCAGTGGAGGAAGAAAGGGATGAGGAGATCTGCAAGGGGCAGAGAAGAATTCAGTAGTATTTCCCTCATCAGTGCTTTCATTGCCGTTTTTTAAGGTCAAATCACCAACTTAATTTAAAATAAATGCCATTTGTATTTTAAAATATAGCAAATGAGCTGTGGATTATTTATTTAGAGGTAATGTACACAGAACTCAGAAGCTAAGTAGGTTCCTAAACTTACTGGCGCCTACACACTGCCTGAATAGCTTGTCTTTGCTGCTCTGTTTCACTCTGCATAGCCAGAAAGAAGCAATATCAGTCAGCAAGTTACTCATCGACATTTAGTGGTGCCACAGGGTTACATAACGGTGTTCCTTTTTTGGTTTGAATTTTACCAAAGTCAGCCTTAAAGTCTTTTTTTTTTTTTTTCACTCTAGTGATATTTGCTAGATGTCAGTCCTTCATTCTGTAGCCTAAGGAATTACGTTTCCTTGTTCTTTATGAAGGAATCTTTAGTATTACCATGTTTCCCTGAAAATAAGACATCCTCCGAAAATAAGACCTACTTACAGGTTTCCTTCTGAGTGAAATATAAGGCATCCCCCCCAAAATAAGGCCTACCCTAGGCTAAACATGAGAGATTTGATCCACTGATTCTGAAAGAAATTCACCAGGAAATTCAGGAATTGGATTGTTATGATGATGTTCAAAATGATGATGACATGATTGTCATTGAATAAATGAGTAAATTCTTGATACTGTCGGATTCACAGTTTGTCTGGTTTGTGTTGACAACTACTGTACTACCGTACCGTATACAGGTAATAAATTTCCTTTATTTTCATTTAACAATAAATGTGTACCGTATTCTTCTTCATGAAAAAAATAAGACATCCCCTGAAAATAAGACCTAGCACAACTTTGGGAGCAAAAATTAATATAAGACACTGTCTTATTTTCGGGGAAACAGGGTAGCTATGGTATTAATTCAAGAACCATTGGCATTGCTCTCATATGAGCATATTTCATTCCAGAGTGGATTTGCTAACATTATTCTGAGGATAAAATTGAGACCCTCTCTCTGTAAGTATTTCCTCTCACTAAAGGTGACATAGGCCAGAAAATAACAATGCCAGCAGCACAATGCCCACCAGGGGGTCCCTGGGTGCCGAGGCACAGGGGGATGATTGGATCTTTTCCCTGGCAGCCAGGGGGAAGAGAGTTCATTTGTGTTGTGCTAACCTTTCCAACATAAATTCCAACAAATCTATGTGTGGGAATATAGGGAAGACCGGTAGTGGTGGTGGCGTGCCCGCGTGTGTGCACCCACACATAGGAATGGCGGTGAAGTATCTCTGCCTAATTGGTTTGCCAGGCAAATGAGCCTCCATCATTTATAAACTCTTATTGTGTTAGTACTGTGCTCCTACCCTGTGTTCCCGAAAATAAGACATTGTCTTATATTAATTTTTTCTCCCAAAGTTGCGCTAGGTCTTATTTTCAGGGGATGTTTTATCTTTCCATGCGCTAGGTCTTATTTTTCGGAGGATGTCTTATTTTCGGGGAAACACGGTAGTTGCATATCCAGATCCAGTACCTCAATTACTTCTCACATTATCCCTGTGAACAATGGATATCAATATACACATTTTATAGATGAGGAAGATGAGCTATAGAATGGTTAAAATCACATGCCCAATAAGTGGCAAATCAGAATTGGAACCCAGATCTGTGGTGTTAATAATTATGCTATCCTGCATACTCCCCCAAATGTTTGCTTGTGGCATATTTCTAAAATGTCATTTTCACCTATATAGAGTAGATCATTTGTGCATTTTCATCTCTGTTTATTCTGTGTAAAGGAAGTTTTTCTTACGAGCTGGAAATTTATTTCCATTATTGTTAGTAACCAATCCTTTGTTGTACTTGTTATATGATATATAACACTACCACAATATAACACTAATCTATCTCTAAAACATTTTAATCTGGCAAATCCTTAGAATTACAAGGGTTTTTATGACACACACAGCCATGTGGGAGACCGGGTATATCACCTCTCCTTTTCACACGTAAGACAGCACATGGGCCAGTGCTGACCACACCCAGCAGTGCGGACGGAGGTGCTTCGTGTCTGTCAGGGTTCTTTGTGCAAGCAGGGGACCTCAGCCAGGAGGTCCACTGGCAGCACATGGGGAAGCTCCATTGTTCGCTGTGAACTGGCAGGAAGGCAGGCAGGTTCAGCAGCAAGAACCACAACCAAGGTCACACTGCAGGGAGAGCCTGGCTAGGACACCTCTCCCAGCTCTGCCGCTGCCACACCCGCCCTGGCATCCCCTTGGCCATGGGATTCTGCTGCTGGCACCAGGGGGCACTTCTTGGAAAGAATTCCAAACGGTCCCTGCTTCTTTCTGTCACTTGCTCACAATTCAAAGTGGCAGGCAGGATCGCCAGGCTGACTAAGCAAGCGTCCCTCTGCCCTGCCTGTCAGCAGGGAGAGGCAGCCTCTGACCCACCCAGTTAAAGGCATGGCTATTCAACCTTACAGGTGACATATTTGTGGGCATTAAGCACTCATATGGGATGTTTAGTTTTTTTGAAAAGGCAGCATCGTTCTGGAAAGATACTGCTTTCCTGTAGTGTAGACTTCAATTATCTCAAAATAGCTGTTGAGCTGGGGAGGGGTCACTTGCTCTGCATTTGCATACAGATGATCTTGCCAGCCATTTGGTTTGCGTGGAGAATTCCAATATGACATTCGGCAGTTATTGGAACAAAGACTGAGCCTGCGTCTTCCTTCCATCTATTTCATTTAGCTCTGATAGGCTTTGTGGGAGCCGTTGTCTCTGATACAAGCCATCAGGAAGCCTTTTACACGTTCCTTCTGGCGATGTCTAATTTTCAGTGTTCTCGGAGTAATCAGCTGGGTTTTTTTTTTTAATTGAGCTCATTCAAAAGCAACTCCTACCCCCCACAGGAATGTTATATTTTTGAATTTTATTGTTTTGCTCAGAGATTAAGCATTTGTATCACCATAATTTGAAATGTACTCTGCCAACCTATTAGTACCACAATTAAATTGATGGGGCGAAGTGTTAATTCATGCAGGAATTTCAGTGTTTACCCCCCTAGCTTTAAAAGCAAAGAGACCAGAGGACATGCAAAAGGCCGTGTGAGACCTTTAATGTAACATGTTTGCTTTTCTTATACTGCAGTTATATCCTCATGTGATAGAAGGGTAGTCAGATTAAAAAAGATGAATAAAACGGCATTATTAAAAGTGTAGACAAAATAAAATTAACAGTGCTGTTATGAAAACTGCAATTCTCAGCACAAGCATTATAAGAGCTGTACTAGCATATTTATTTATTTATTGTTAATCCACATCCAATGATATATTTTTTCCTTTGAATTTTTTTAGAGACAGTGGAAGGGAGGGAAGAGAAGAAAGAGAGGGAGAGACAGAGAGAGAGAAACATCGATGTGAGAGAGAAACATCAATTGGTTGCCTCCCACATGCAGGATGGAACCTGCAACCCAGGAACCTACCCTTGACTGGCAGCCTAACCTGCACCTTTTTGGTGCATGGGCCAATGCTTTAATCACATAGCAACATTGACCAGGGTGTGGAACAGTAACGTAATTAAAAAAAAAAAATACTCAAAGCATACAAGTATTACCATTGTCCTCACAGGGACACTTGGTATAGTCTAAAAACAGTGAGATTTGATTCACAAACCATTTATGCTCTTACTTCATTGCAAAACCCTTGAAATGTATGTGATCCTAACAAAAAAAAATTGGTTCATATTGTCCAAGAGCCCTCAGTCCTCATTCTTTTAACACATACACAGCAACCTGAATTTTTTAGTAGTTGACTAGTATGCTGTAAGAATCCACAGAGCCTCAAACAGATCTTCTTTTTAAAAAGGATCAAACTTTAGTACAAAGTAAAGAAAAAAGTACAGAATTAGTATATATAAAGAAATAAGTAAAAGACTGAAGCAAATAAATTTTTAGCTGTGTGTATATCCAAAGAAATGTCTTTTCTGTAAAGAAAATAAAAAGAGTGTTAAAATAAACATTTTACTCTACCTACAAACACTAATTAGTTATAGGTTCTGGCGTAATTCTAACCTTCCTCTTTTGTGTATATCTCACATGCCACACACTGTGCTAAGCATTTTGCATACTTTATCTAATTTAATCTTTAATAACTCATGAGGTAAGTATCCTTAACTCCATTTTATAGTTCAGGAAACTGAAGCTTCACAAAGTTAAGACACCCCTTTAAAAATAAGCATTCTGACATTTAGATCCTACCGTGACTTTAGTGTCTATATTCTCTTCGTGTACTAAAGCCCTAGAGTATTCCACTTCCTTTAATGCTCATGGAATGCTCAAAGTCATGCTCAGTCTAAATATACTATGCTACGTGAGGGCAGGAGTCATGCTTCAAATTTTTATTCAGAGCCTCATTGGCTCTCAGAAAAGTTGAAATTATAATGAAGTTATTGATTTTTCTATTCTTGTAATAAACTACCAAGAGTAATCACTGGTCTCTATAGTGAAGTTCAGGCATCCATTATATCAGGTTTTGGACTTAATTTTGAAATTAGCTCATATAAGCAATCTTAAAAGGGAGAGGGTATAGATTTTGGTGGGCTTTTAAATTAACGACCAAGGAACATAAGTTCCCACTCTTTTCCCTATAAAACAAAAAAAAGTATTTGGTCAGAGATGCTTTGTTGGTTTCTAAAATGTTATGCAAAAAATTAGACTTCTGATGGTTGTTCCATACCATTGAGAGGTGTCAGTAGAATGGGGCAAAAGAAGTGATATATATTTTCCTAATATGTTTCACCCTTAACCTACATGCCATTAGTCTTTCTTTCCTAGTCTACATTCACTACTTCAGCTTCAATATGAGAATGTGTTACTGTTTCTTTTCTTTTACAGGACACTTTAAATACTTAGAATTGATTTAAAAAAAATCTCACATCCCATCTCTGTTAATCTATATGCTTAAAAATATATATTAAAAAATCAGTTCATAGAAAAACAGTATTTTTTTTTTTTACTACCAACATTTAATGAGAACATGGTACTTTTATAGATATGTTGTATGTCTCTTTTTCATGAAGTTTGGTAAACAAATATATATATATAAATATATATAAAATCATGTAACTAGGTTATTAGTGAGTCAGACCTGAAGTTGTTACACATTGTGTTATACAGTCTTTCATATACTGTGGGAGTATTTGAGGGCATTATATTACATCATATTATATTATTAAATTAAATATTTGAGAGTGTATTGAGGAGATGAGATATCTTGCCAAGAAAGGAAGAGGTGCATAAAAGCTCAGCACTTAAAGAAGATATCTGTATTCAAAATTGAATGTGAACAATCATATTCACTGTTGTCCTGTTCCAAGGACTTCATCTGGCATGAGGTACCTGCATTAGGTAGCAATGAAATAAGTTGAAGTTTGACTTTTAGGGGAAATAAAGCCTGCTGGAGGAAAATTTTCTCGACTATATTAATATTGCTATATATATTTTTTTATTGTAACAGCAGATTAAATGCTGCCTCTTATTGTGATGGAGGACTACTTTGTTGATATTAGATGACAGGGAGCATATATGTCATTTTATATAGGACTAGAGGCCCAGTATACAAAATTCGTGCACTCGGTGAGGGGGTGTCCCTCAGCCCAACCTGTGTTCTCTCTCAGTCCAGGAGCCCCCAGGGATGGGGGCAGTGGGTTTAAGCCAGCAGTCAGACATCCTTAGTGCTGCTTTGGAAGTGGGTCTCCTGCCACCTCAGCTGCACTTATCAGCCATGAGCTGGGCTTCTGGCTGACAGTGTCCCCCCTGTGAGAGCACACTGACCACCAGGGGGCAATTTCTGTGTTCAGCATCTGCCTCCCGGTGGTCAGTGTGCGTCATGGCAACTGGTCATTCCATCATTTGGCCAATTTACATATTAGCCTTTTATTTTATAGATGGTATTTGGTGGTTGATTGCTTCTCACCCTCTCACCTTCCTACCCTCCCACCCTCCCACCCCCAATTGGGGCTGGGGTGGAATGAGGGAGGTTGGCCAGCTGGGGAGGAATTGTGGGATGGCTTCAGGACATGCCTGGTCTATCTCGCCCAGTCCCAATCAGTCGAACTCCAGCAGCAAGCTAACCTACTGGTCGGAGTGTCTGGCCCCCGGTAGTCAGTGCACATCATAGTGAGCAGTTGAGCAGCCTTAGCATATCATTAGCATATTACACTTTGATTGGTTAAACAGATGACTAGATGACCAGATGACTGGACACTTAGCACATTAGGCTTTTATTATATAGGATAATTACTAAAGCATTTAGATTTATTTCTATAGCCATAGATTTTGCTTTTTGATCATCTTGCTTACTTTATCCTTCTTTTTTTCTGTTTCTACCTTATTTCAGATTGGTCAATTATTTTTATTATTTCAAAAAATTCATTATGCATATTTTCCAAATATAAATTTAATCAATAATTTGCTGTTCTCCATTATAAGGACCTTAAAACTTTTAAATTTAATTACTTCTCCCCAAGTTTATATTATCATTGTTACATATTTTAGTTTTATCTTTTGACCCCACAAAAACTTATTATTTTTTAATTTAGTCAATATATATTTAGATTTATCTAGATATTTACTGGTGCCTCTGCTCTTTATTTCCTCTTGCTTCTCAGACTTCCATTTCTGAGGGTCTGTTGGTGAAGAGACCATAATTTTTTTCATTATATAATAATATCTTGTTTTGTTCTTTTTTCAATAGATATTTTTACTTGATAAAGATTTCTAGATTTATAATTTTTTTCTCATCACTTGCTTCTGGCTTGCATTGGTGCCACTGAAAAGTCTACTGTTGGTATAATTATACTTTTTTATTGTTGATATTACATATATCTCCCATTTTTTCCTTTTTTTGTCTCCCTCTACACAAATCCACCCCACCCCAGGTTTTCCCCATACTATGGATTGTGCATATATACATATATGCTCTTTGGTTAATCTCTTTCTGTTATTGTGTTCCATGGACCTATTTTGTTATTTTTTTTTAAAGTTAATATATCTTCCTTATGGTTTAAGATATTCTATCTTATTTTTCTGTAGTTTTATAGTGATTTGACTAAGCAATATATATCTTTTTTATTCATCTTCCATGAATTTTATTGAGACAGAGAATTTAACTGTCTAAAATGTTAGACTTTCTTACTCTATCTTCCATGGTTTAACATTTAAAAAATATTTTCCATCTCTCTTTTTTTTAATTTTCCATCTCTTTATCTCTCTATTCTTCAGTTTCAGTTATATTTACTGTCTAAGAAAACTCTCTTCATCTATTAAATCTATTTATTGAGTTTCTAATTATAATATTTATGTTTCTTGTTTATAAATTTGCTTGGCTATTGCGGGGATGGGGATGGGGGGTGGGGGAGATGTTTCTTTCTTTTCTGCGTCCGTCTCCATCACAGAAAAGGAAACAGGGAAACAGTCAGGTTCCTGAGTGGAGGAGCTGGGGATTAAGAAATTAAAGAAAGAGACAAGAAGCAGAAATAGATTTATATAGCTGGGAGCTAGGTAAGCGCCATTCTCTCTGATGGAGAGGCAGAAAGCACCCGAGCTACACAGCAGGTTTATTTTTGTACCCCAAAATACCACGAAGTAACACCAAAACTTAGAATCAAAGGAGCTTATTTGCATTCTTTTTTTCTTTTTAATATTTTATTGATTTTTTACAGAGAAGAAGTGAGAGCTAGAAACGTCAATGAGAGAGAAACATCAACCAGCTGCCTCTTGCACACCCCCTACCGAGGATGTGCCCACAACCAACGTACATGCCCTTGACCGGAATCTAACCTGGGACCTTTCAGTCCACAGGCCGACGCTCTATCCACTGAGCCAAACCGGTTTCGGCTTATTTGCATTCTTAACTAGACACTAGCATTACTGGATTTATATATCTAGACCCGCCCCTGCTGACACCTGGACAATGGTAAGTCAGAAACTGAATAACACCCTCCCTCGCCTTCCTGACAATTTAAAGGATGTCCATGTGTCTTCTCAGGTGGCCCTCTACAGGCTATTTTAACAATAATGATTGGCAATTTTATAATTCCTTGATTTTAATTTATATTATAATTTTATTATTTTAAATAATATAATAAATGTATTTTATATTCTGTTTGATAATTTCAATATCTGAACTCTTGCATATCTGATTCTGTTCTCTGTTTCTTTTCTGTTGCATTTGGTGACATTTATTTCTATGTTTTGTGATTTTGGCTGGGAGTAAATGTTTCTTATAGTTCAATCTGTAGGAATAATTTGAGTTTTAGAATATGTATTAGTTCATACAGAAAAGAGTTGTATTTTTTTATGCTAGTTCTAATTCAGAACACTTGAAATTCTTCACAGAGGTGTTTTTTACAGGTTAAATAAGTAGTATTAGTCCAAGTAAAACTCTTGTGAGGCATGAATTGTAGTTACAAATTCTCAAAGGTTTTCCCCTTAACTCAGAACCAAAGCAATTCTCTTTGCAGTCCCTCTTTGAATGGTGGGTGGTTGAATACAATTACTTCAATCTCACTTTCATTTTTCCACTGAGGTTATAGACCTTCCTCTAGCTTTATGGAGGAACATTTTTCATAGTCTCCAGATTAAGAAACCCTGAGCTTTCTCCACTCCTGTCTGCCCTCTCCATTTTCAAAGCCATGAAAACAGAACTGAAAACGTATTAGGATCTGGCAAGTGATCACAAGGTGAAAGCCAACTGTGTCATTTTGGATTATTTCCTTAATCCAACATTTTTTATTTCCTTGCTTACTCATAGAAAAAAAATGATCTAACATTTTATTCAATTTTTAAAAATAATTTATAGGAATTTCTATCAGGCCACTTAGTTCACTGACTTGTTGCTGGAAAGTGAGTTGTAATATCAATAACTATGATATTACATATCCTCTAAAATACATATACAGTATTTTAAAGGATTTGTAGATAGTGTAAGTCAAATGGCAGGAGGTTAAGGAGACAGTGGGGAGTGGATTCTGTGGTGGTAAGGGGAGGGGTCTAGGGCTGCTAGTCTATATCTTGACTCATCTCAGCCCCTTTCATTCCTTCTGTATCCACAGAGACCACAGCTCAGAACTCTTCCAGGATGGGAGCCACAGTGTCTACAATCTTAGTTTTGATTGTTTACAAATTCAAAAACATCAAATTAGCTACAGATTCAAACACTTAGTGCCCATTGAAACCAATTTTACTCTGTTCAAGATTCAGAGCCAGGTAATAAACTTTGTCCATTTTATCATTTTCACTGATTCGTGGGATCATGCAATATTTCCCTCAACATTCCACTCTTTACTGTCATGGCTGTTCGCTCACTGCCAGGCTGGGGTCTCTTTGGGCTAACCAGGCCTTTTTGGAAGCAGTCCTCCCTTTGATAAAAGATGCCGTGTCCAGATATGTGGATTCAGCAGAGCTGAATGGAACAGGCAGCCCAGCAGGAGCAGCAGCAAACCGTAAAATCCACAATTTTAAAGTGTCAGGATAAGTATTTCATGGACCCATCTTGTTACTCTAAAATCAGATCAACTGGGAACGTACTCTCAAGCCAAATTTTGACAGGTGCAGTTACTGCCACGGCTCTGCTGTTCTTTCTCTAATCTGCCCATCTGCTCCCAGGATTCTTCTGTTTCCCTTAGAAATATTCCCTCTTCTGCTTTCTTCAGCCTCAAAGACTCCACTTTGTTATTTAAGACAGGGTCCATACAAGCAAGTGAAAGCAGGCAGGAACAGAGCTATTATATGTAATTAGAGTGGTAAAGGCAGCCAGTCTGAATAATTCCATCTTGCAAATTGGTTTTCTTGTCTACATTAGTCTCATTTACCCAATATTCTCTGCACTTTTTGATTTCTCTGGTTTTATCTAAGCAAATAAGAGCTAATTAAGTTGTTAGTAATGGATGAAAATGTTTAAATGAATTCATTCATACAAAAGATTTCCGGGAGCATCATCTAAGTACTAAACACTATTTTTCCTCACAGTAGTTAACAGAAACATGTATTTTGTGCTATCAAGAGTTTACTTAAAAACAATATTTATTAGTGACATTTTTATCATTATTAAATTTTGGTGTGAATTATTTTGTGGCACTTTTGGTAAGAATCAGAAGAAAACTGTGATGTTTTGATGTGTACTTTGCTGGTTAGGATGTGTACTTTGTCAGCTAGACTAGACATAGACTACAGGCTGTACAAAAACAGGGCATAGGCTAAATTTGGCCCATGGGCCAGAGCTTGCTAATCCTTGCCTTAGAACAAGCATTTACAAATACTTTATTATTGCTATGTTTTCAAAAGGAATAGAGCAGGGGAACGTTGGGCAAAATACAGAGCTTTGAATATCCTTCTAGAATTCTTTCTCTTATTTCACAAGAGCCCATGTGACCCACACTTTCCCTGTTGTGCAGATTTCTAGGAGGGACAGTGACCAAAGCTGCAATGTTGGATGAAAGGTTGGGGGAGAATTGATAACTCCCAAGACAACTGACCTATTTAAGCCATTGAAATCCTCCTGTGTCTGTGAAATCCTGACCTCTTCGGAGCTGGGGATTCATGTAGCTGTGTCTTCCATACAATCCTGAAGGCTGACTTCATCCCAGATCTGGGAGTAATAATAAAAGGGTCCAGTGTGTCTCCCACACTTTTGCTCTTGTTAGTCACTCTTAAGTCTTTTGATTTTTCACGTTATTCTTAATATCCTAGGAAGTATTAATATACTAAATTGTTAGTGACTGATGAGGTTACAGATTTCACCCTCCACAACGATTTGCATTTTGAGTCAGAACAAAAGCCCTATGCCACAATATTTAATACATGTTGCTGTTTCTATTATCCATGAGTAATGCTGATAAGGATAATATTTTTGAGGTCTCCAGAACCAGATGAGCATACTTTATATGTTCTCATAAAATTGACTTAAAACCAATGTTCCTTAATTTTAAAATATTACTAAGTTTATTCTTAAGCTCTTTCTCACCTTGCTGGAGTCTTTATTTTTATGTTTAAATCACTAAAAAAAGAAAGGTTGAGCCAAAGTACTTATATAAATAAATGTTTCAATAAGATAAAATTTGTGTTTCAGTATACATCATGTTTGCTAGGTAGGTTTGTTTTTTGTTTTTTGGTTTTTGTTTGTTTTTTTTACCAGAGTGCAATAGATTTGTATTTGTGAGGTATTCATAAGCTCAATAAAAGTACAGTAAAAAAGGCAGCAATATCAATTATACACACAATATAGAGAAATGCGGCCCAGACATTTTATAACATACTCTCTTCCATATGTGAAAATATGCTGACAGGAGGATAGTGTGTGTATTTGTGTGTGTATGCACACTTGTAAGTGTGTAGAAAAATGGCAGTGAATAAGTTATCTCTCATTGGTCATAGACTATTCTTAAACCTAATGGATTAAACTAACAATCATATATATATATATATATATATATATATATATATATATATATATATGATTATTCTATAACTTGGGTTGGGTTCAACTGGGGATTCTTCTGCAGATCATGCCTGGAGTCAGTAGTGTGTCTGTGGTCATCTGAGGGTTCAGTTATGGATGATGGTCCACAATAATATTACTTACATTTTGGGGGTTAGCTGGGACCATTGGCTGAGGTTGCTTTGTTCTCCATGTAGTGTTTTTTTTCAGTAGGTTAGTTTGAGTTTCTTACATGATATGGTAGTATTCCCAAAGAATATGGCCCAATAATGTAGCACTTAATTAGCCTCAGCTTATGTTATACGTGCAATACCCTACTGGCCAACGCAAGACATATGGCTATACCGAGTCTGTGTGGGAGTACACCATATACACTGATGGGGTGATTAGAAGAGGTCAGTAATTGGGGCTATTATTATGGTGCTAAGACCTCTCCACAAAATTTTATGTTGAAAAGTTGATACCTTTTTCTTACAATCACTCAAAAATACATTCAACATATGTTTCACAACTTTGCATACCTGGTTTCAAGTATTATTGTGTTTAATTTTATGTGCTATGGCACTAAAACAATTATAATTGATTTCTGAAGGTGTGACTTTGCAAGAGAGTAAGGGACATATAGTGAAGCTACATTACAAGTTCAACAGCAGTACCATCAATGCTTTATAGTTCTTAAGATAATTTTGGCTTACGAGTAATAAGCTGTAACTGCCAAGTCTGTCATTTGCTGTCTTGGACAAATTCTAAAACTCTCTATCTCAATTTCCTCTGTTATAATAATTGATAAGAGTTTAAAGAACATTTACATACTTTTCCCAGTTGACAGGCACACAATAAACCATGAAAAAATAAATCTAGTAAGAGCGGTAGAGAAGACTTCCAATGTGTATTTTCCCTAGATTCTTTAATCACTTGCCATCCAAATGTCTGCTCAGTCTCTTTCTTCCTTTAAAAATAATTAAATTCCTGCTAAAGCCAAAACCGGTTTGGCTCAATGGATAGAGCGTCAGCCTGCAGACTGAAAGGTCCCAGGTTCGATCCCGGTCAAGGGCATGTATCCTGGTTGCGGGCACATCTCCAGTAGGAAACGTGCAGGAGGCAGCTGATCAATGATTCTCTCTCATCGATGTTTCTAACTCTCTATCCCTCTCTCTTCCTCTCTGTAAAAAAAATCAATAAAATATATTTAAAAATATATAAATAAATAAATAAATAAATAAATTCCTGCTATATATTACTCAGAGGTGCCACCACAAAAGACAACAGGCAGCTATATGTTCAGTTTGTCCTAATTCCAACTGGATGTGCAGGCTTACATACACTTCATTCTCCTAACATTTATTTCCTTCTTGAAATGAATTGATATCACTTTAGAATCATAAAAAAATTGTAGATGTTTGTGTATTTCTACCTCTTTCCATTCTAGCTTTTATCACTGCCATGGTAGTTGATGGAGTGGAAATTGAGAATTTGGGATCAGGAAAACCTGTGCAGTAATCTCACCACTGTAATTTATAGGTATATGAGTCTGTTTGTTTTTCAACTATAAGATGGGAATATTAATATAATCTTTATAGGCCTGACCAGTGTTTCTCAATGGTGGAGTATCTACCCATGAACCAGAAGGTCATGGTTTGATTCCCTGTTAGTCAGGGCACATGCCTGGGTTGCAGGGGGTGGCATGCAAGAAGCAGCAGATTGTTAATTGTCTCTCATCATTGATGTTTCAATCTCCTCAGCTTTCCTCTCTCTGAAATAATATGTGTGTGTAAGTGTATACTATTTAATAAAGATGAAATATGCAAATTGACCATAATTCTGTGACAAAAGATGGCATGCCCACAGCCAATAAGGAGGGACTATGCAAATTGATGCGACAAGGCAAGAGGCAGAAAGTGGCTTTGGCCAGAGCAAAGGCGGAAAGGTGGCTCCAGGCCGGAGTGAACATGGTGCCAGTAGCCAGAGGAAGGAAGGCCCATTCTTGCATGAATCTTCATGCATCGGCCTCTAATATATACCTTAACAGGGTTGTGAGAATTCAAAGAGATAATGTTTATAAAATGCCTAGCACACAGATGGCCTGAACAAATGATAGCCTTTAAAATGTGCTTTTGCAGGGTTATTCATTATCTAATCACAGTGTAAAAAGGCAAGCTTTATGACACCTTGGTGTGTAAGAATATTTCTGCTGCCAAAGCTATCACTGTAACTTTTAATCAAAGATTCCGGATAGCTGTGATTACTTTTCATTTCTGTGTTAAGACTGCCTCAGGACATATCCAAGAACAAATAGCCTACTGTCAGATGGAAATATGGAAACAGGCTTTGGAATGCCAACATGCAGCTAGCTCACCATGGCTGTTTCTGTAACATTTCGAAACTACTCCAGAAAACATAAAAGACAGAAGGAAACATCAGGGAATAGGTATGGAAAATAATTAAATGAGGACATCTTTAAAAGTATTCCATGATAGTTTTGAACTTACCTGACTTTTAAAGTGAATATAATTATAGAATATCAAGGAAACCTAGGCAAAGCAAAAGAAATATCCAAGAACCAATGAAGAAAAACTCATTTCATCCTCTACCCTAAAGACATGCCTGATTATGTTCAGCCTATTTTAGAATGGCATTAACTCATCAAAGCCTTCAGGTTACTATTTAGTAAGCTGCATCTTTGTTGCAATTAATGGAATCCTATTAGATGAACAACATTAAAGATCTTTCTAAAAACATCAGGGTCTGGAGTGCCTTGGTAGATCCAGCTTTCTTACCAACTAATTCCAGTCAGGTTTCTTGCTTCCCTTTGGTCCAAAGTGGCTGACCTGGGTACCTGGGAGTTCAGCCTACAGAAATCAGCACCTCCTAGACACAGAGCTGAGCAGAGGAAGGGCTTAGAAGGAATCTGAGGGCCAATTGGTGGGCCAAAGCCTTGGCACAAGAAGCCAGATCTATGGGGACTTATGTTCTACCACAAGAAGACAAATTATCTATGGTAAACATATGGGTAATTATTGTATATCATGTTAGAAGAGAAGTTACAATAGCAAAAGAAAAAAAAATAAGAGAAAACCAAGGGGTTTTAAATGTGTCAGATGAGAAGAATGGGTCTGGTTAAGGAATTAAATAGGATGTTCACCATCTATTTCATTGAGAACGTGGGCAAGGGCTTGAAAGAGTGGAGGAAACCAGCCATATAACTATCCAGAGGCAGATGTTTCAGCAGAAGGAGCAGTTGGTGCAAAAGCTCTAAGGTGGAGTGTGTGTAGTAAATTTAGGGACCAGCAGAGAGGCCAGTGTGGCTGGGGCAGAGAGAATGAGGCGGTTGGTGGTAAGAGAAAGTTTTAGAGGGCCAACCGGGAGCTCCTCGCGGTGTATGATTTATTTAAGGGTTTTGGATTTACCCTGTGTGAAATGGAGAGCCCTTGCCGTTTTGAAGAAAGTGAATTTGTGTAAGATCCATCTGACTGCTTAATCGGGAATAATCTGGGAATGAGGGTGTTTGAGGAAAGGATAGAAGCCCAAAAAACCCATTAGGAGGCCTTTACATGAGTCCTGATGGGAGATGGTGGTGGCCCAGACCAGGATGGTAATAAGAAATAGTGGGAAGTGGTGTATCCTGGATATATTTTGAATGTAGAACCAAGAGGATCTCCTAATGGAAACTAATAAGGAGTTTTTTGGCATGTCAACTTCATTTTAGTGTTGGCCGAACACTGATTCCAAGTTTTTGATAATCACCTGAGCAAACAATTATAATCCTTCCCAGCTGCTCAAGGCAGCACACTGAATCGTGTGGTGATGAATTTGACTTTCCAGGTGCGCTGGGACTTAGGCAGAAGGGGTAGCGAGGGGTGGTGGAGCTTGAACACACACTTTCTCTCACAGGGTAACTCCCCAGGTAAGGGAGGAACAGCCTCACTGACAGGGAGGTAGTGATTGCTGACAGGGGGAGCTCTTGGAGGTAGGAATAAAAGCTGGGGCTCAGGATGCTTTGTGTGCCCCAAGCCTTTATTTATCCCTATCCCATTGAAAAGGCCTTACCTCTCTCTTCATCAATCCCAGGACTCTTCTATATAAGGAGCCTGGTGAGGCTGTGAACTGCAGTGGGTGTAATTCAACAGAATGCTTGACCAAACCTCAAGTGTGTTTTCTGGCCACTATAGCCCTGAAATTGGAAGATGTAAGAAATCCTTTAGTGTCTTCAGAGGAAGCTTTCTAAATCGCTTTGTTCTTGAAGTCAAACATTCAGGGACATAAACTTGTCCTTCTGTCTATAATCTGTTTGATGTCACCAGAGGAGGTCTGATCGCTCACCATCCCTTTGTTGCCATGTTGCCTTCCACTGCTTGCTCTCAATGCTCCAGCTCCCTCCTGGGGACCCATTTTTGTTTGTCACGCTTTCTGACTATAAGCAACAAAACGAAATCTGAAGAATTTAAGCTGAAAATGGACTTCTTGGAAGAGAGTGCTCACAGGACTGATGGAAACACTGAAAGGTTACGTCTGAGAATGGCCATCAGTCAGGCCAGTTGTAGCGGGCGGTGCAGCTGGCGTCATGCCTTGGAGTTTGAGCACTGCTGGAGGCGTCCAGCCCTGCCCACTGAGTGGAGCTGATGTAGTCCTGGTCTGGGCCTGGACTGCAACCGCTGAGTATGTGTATCACACTTTCAAAACTTCTAGTTCTGGGTGGAAGGTTAATCTTTGGAGATATGTCTCCCATTTGACTGTCTGAGGTCAAGGTGAGGAAGTGCCTGGGAACCCGAAGGGGTGAACTTCCCTCTCACATGCAATGAGGACTTTATTCCAGAAGGAACTATTTGGATACTGAGTAACAGAACATAATAGTGAAATGATACCATCTACTGGAAACATTTAAAAGGGAATACATTTGCATAAAAATGTATAATGATTTGCATATACCTTGCATTTGCCCTAATGGAATCATGCCATACTTTATCCTTGGGTAGTTTTCCATTTAAAATGTTATTACTCTTGAGTTGGAAATTTCTCCTTTTCTTAAAATAAACAATTATGAACTCTTCGCTATTTATCATCTTTTTTTTTCTTCCAATTCTTACTCTCTTCCAGTGCATAAGCATCCGTTTTTTCTTTCTTTTCCTCTTTCTTATTTATTATTTATTTTTTGTTTCTTTTCTTATTGACTTTATATCCTGTTTTCCCCCTACTTATTTTATATAAAACATCTTGAATATATCTTATTTCCTTTCTTTTATCATAAGAAAGGAACGACTAGAACCTAAGCAAAATCAACTAGGTTCTGTTTATTTTCAAACATATTCATCATTAGCCCCTCTCCCTACTTACCCCCTTGATCCTGACCACTATCGCTTTAAATGTTTTCTTTACTTCCTAGCTATCCAGGGGTTCTAGGTATGACAAAGAGACAGCAATTGACCTCAGAAAGGCAGTGCAATACAGTGGCTAAGGATGTGTCCTCTGTGATCACAAAGCGGGTATCATTTTATAAGATATAATAATTATTATAATTCCTACTTCATTGGGTTGATAAGCAGTTTAAGTGATTTATTAGTTATGCGCTTAAAACAATTCCTGTAATATAGTATGCACAGTGTTGACATGAAGGAATTTTTATTATCACTGTTCTGTATCAAAGTGTATCTTTCCCTTATCCCACTATCCTGGGGCCCTCTTCTGTGATTTCAAAGTGTCAAGATGACACCATTAGCATAATATATTCATGAATTTAAATGGCTTAAAATGTGATCTTAATCCAGGCAACATATCTATATTCTAATGTGAAGTTTATAGAATTAGAAATGTTTTAAAGAAAAAAATGTGTTAATGTCTTTGTAGTACCACTGGAGGTCCTGTGTACAACATTCATGCACTCAGCGAGGGTGGTGGTGTGGTGTGTGTGTGTGGGAAGTCCCTCAGCCTGGCCTGGGCCCTTTGACAGTCTGGAAGCTGTGGTGTGCGAGCCTATACTGTCAGTCAGACATCCTTAGAGCTGCTGTAGAGGCGGGAGAGGCTTCTGCCACTGCGCTTGCCAGCTGTGAACCCAGCTTCTGTCTGAGTGGCCCTCTCCCTTTGGGAGGATATTGACCACCAGGGGGAGGCTCCTGAATTGAGTTTATGCCCCCTGGTGGTCAGTGCATGCCATAGCAACCAGTCATTTTGCTGTTCAGTCAATTTGCATATTAGCCTTTTATTATATAGGATGATTAAGGTGCCCATTAGGAGATAGGCCTTTGAGTCTTTTGTTATTCCATGTAGTAGCACATCAATTTAATGTCTAGAGTTTACTTTCTCATTGCACCTTTTAAACAGCCAGGTATTTTCCTCAACCTCAGATTGCCACATTTAACTGTGGAAAATTCCAAATATACTACAAAGTTGAATGCATTTTACAGTGAATGCCCTTATTTCTACCATGTGTTTCTACAATCTATACTGTCATTTTTTTATTATCGTGTGCATCATTAGATTTAGTTGTAGTATGGGAACAAAACAGGGAATAAAAAGAACATGAGCTTTTCATTCAGAGACCCGTATTTGAATCTCTTTTCCTGACTTAGAGCTGTATTTCTAGGGATGATTTGTTAAACCATTCAAGTTTGCTTTCTTTATTTGTAAATCTGACATTAAAGTATTATTGTGAAGATCAAATAACATAGCTCAGGTATATAATCACAAGATAGATGTTCTCTCCTTTTCTTGTAGTCTTTATATTATTTATTGTAGTCACTGAAAAAATAGTTGCACTCCATACCACTAGCCTTTCTTTAGTGTTTTCCATTTTTCAAATCCATAAAAGAAATTGGCACAACTGATTTCAACAACTGTGTTGGAAACTAGATGTTGTGGTAACTTATTGTGGGTCAATCCATTCTGATGATAGACTTTCAGGACCCGTGGGTATTTTCTTTAGCTTTTTGGGGGATTTTCTCTGTCATTTCACATGAATATTTTATGTTTAAAGTTCTCTATTTTATTTTCTTGGCATGTGATTGGACTTGTTTACTTCAATATTTGAAACGTATTGCTTTTGTTAATTTTTATTTTTGGTATATCTTTTCATTTTTGTGACTTTTACCAAGTCTTATATTTCTGCTTAAAAACTATTTTTTCTGATTTGCATCTCTTAGATGATTAGTGACTTTGAGCATGTTTTCATATGTCTCTTGGCCTTTCTTATGTCCTCTTTCAAAAAGTGTCTGTTTAGATCCTTTGCCCATTTTTTGATTGGGTTGTTTATCTTTCTTTTGTTAAGTTGTTTGAGTTCCCTGTAAATGTTGAAGATTAAACCGTTATCGACAATAACATTAGCAAATATGTTCTCCTATGCAGTAGGCTTTCTTGTTGTTTTGTTGATGGTTTCCTTTGTTGTGCAGAAGCTTTTTATTTTGATGTAGTCCCATTTGTTTATTTTCTCTTTAGTTCCCATTGCCCTAGAATCTGTATCATGAAGATATTGCTTAAGCATAGTCTGAAATTTTGCTGCCTATAAATTCCTCTAAGAATTTTATGGTTTTCTGTCTTACATTTAAGTCCTTTATCCATTTTGAGTTTATTTTTGTGTGTGGTATAAGTTGGTGGTCTAGTTTCATTTTTTTTTTTTTTCATGTACCTCCCATTTGACCCAGTGATCCCACTTCTAGGAATATATCCTAAGAAACCAGAAACACCAATCAGAAATGACATATGCACCACTATGTTCATAGCAGCACAATTCACCATAGCTAAGATTTGGAAACAGCCTAAATGCCCATCAGCAGGTAAGTAGATTAAAAAACTGTGGTACATCTACACAATGGAATACTATGCTGTGGTAAAAGAAGGAATCCTTACCATTTGTAAAAGCATGGATGGAACTGGAGAGCATTATGCTAAACTAAGTGAAATAAGCCAGTCAGAGGAAGATAAATATCACATGATCTCACTCATTTGTGGAATATAATGAACAACATAAACTGATGAACAAAAATAGATCCAGAGACAGAGAAGCTTGGATCAGACAATCCAACCTCAGATGGAAGGTAGGGAAGGAGGTAAGGGGAAGAGATCAACAAAGGACTTGAATGCATGCATAAAAGCCTAACCAATGGACACAGACAACAGGGTGGTGAGGGTATGAGTGGGGGTAGGGAGGAATGGGGGATAAGGACACATATGTAATACCTTAATAAAAAGAAAAAAAAATTTAACTATTTTTCTCATTTCTGTATGTGTAATGTGGGGTTGTCAGGTCTTGAATGCTTATTTTTCTCCAATTCCCATTGCTCAATTTTGCCTCATCCATTCTTCTGTACAGTGTTTCCTAACCTTATTCATGAATTCTATAATCAGGAAGCAAGTAAGTTATTTCTCTGTCTAGCTATTCTTTCCATGTGGAAAAACGCAGTCATTTCCTCCATCAAACAAGCTATTCTTTGTACATTTTTAAATGTTGTTTTTATTGGTTTTGCAGAATTGTACTACAATTATTCTTTTCCAGCTCCTTCTATGTCTTCAAGGTACATTATTGAAAGATGCTTTCATTAGTGAAAGTCATTCAATTTTTCATTTGTTATTTATACAGTTTTTTAAAAATATATTTTATTGATTTTTTACAGAGAGGAAGGGAGAGGGAGAGTTAGAAACGTCGATGAGAGAGAAACATGTACCAGCTGCCTCCTGCACAACCCCTACCTGGGATGTGCCCGCAACCAATGTACATGCCCCTGACCAGAATCGAACCTGGGACCTTTCAGTCCGCAGACCGAGGCTCTACTGCTGAGCCAAACCGGTTTCGGCTATACAGTTTTTATATACTCCTGTATTTACCCAAATCTGGCTTTAACCTTAATTGATCTACTGTGAAGTCTACCTTTTCTCTACACAAAATATGGCAGAAATAAACAATTGAATTTTAACTATTTAATAAACTATTATTATTAAATTGTTATTTTAAAATTAAAACTCTTTTAAAAAATTGCTAGGTATTTGATAAATTCTAATGCATATGGTAGTTTGTACTTTCATTTCTTTTTATATACCTCATAAATATTTTATTTGTAAGTGGTAATAGATATTTGGTCTGTGGCTGTCAACCAAATAAGAACAGTTAACATTCCAATTATCAATTTCTTATTTATTCATTCTTTATTTATAAGAAACAGCTGTGAATCTAAAAGCAAATAAGAAAACCCCTAGTTTGAGAAAGGCTAAGAATGTTTTAAAGGTGTACAGACGAAAAGGTGCCAGGTTCATCAAGCCTCTCTAACGCAGGGTCCTTCTTCCTGTGTCTTCACTGTGAGGACTGGCGGGTTTCTAGGAGCAAAAGCCACATGAGGAGGTCCCTCCGCATACGTTGGCCCTGTGCAGTTTCTCATCTTTATGCTAGTCCACACTAAACTTCCACTCATTAGTCAAATTTACCATTTACAAGTTCCCACCAGTTTATGGCCCAGTGGCTTCTGTCCTAGATAAAAAGAGACATGCTATGATTCTCTGCATTCAGTTGTCTCTCCAGATTTCAGAAGTGGTGGTTTGCCCTGTAACTTCAATTCTCTGTTGGTTCCAACAAAAGTCATTGGTTTTTGGTTTACTTAGCTTTTATTTTCTCGTGAAGATGGAGTGGTAACTTCCAATCTCTTAGATGTTAGAGCTGAAACCAGAAATCCATTTTTCAACAAATGGTGCTAGAAACAGCTGGACATCCATATGAAACAAGAAAGAATCTCAATCCATACCTTACATCATTTAAAAAATGCACTCAAAGTGGGTCATAAACTTCAATGTTAAACCTAAAATTATAAAAGTTCCTGAAGAAAACACTTGATACTTCAAGCTAAGCAAAGTTTTCTCAGATATGACACCAAAATCATGATTCATAAAAGAAAATTTTGATAAATTTGACTTCATCAAAATTAAAAACTTCTGCTCATTATAAGGCATAGTTTAGACAGAGAAAGTCAAGTCACCGAGTAGGTAAAATATTTTAAAATCTTTATTACAAATGGCTATGATCCAGAATATTAAAAAAAAAAACCCTCTTAAAACAAAATCATAAAAAAATTGAACTAAATTTTTTTAAAAAATGAGTAAAAGTTTTGGAAGTACATTTCATCAAGAAGAGATATAAATGGCAAATAAGCACATGCAACAATTTTAAATAACATTTGTCATTAAGAAAATGCAAATTAAATCTACAAAGAGATACCACTATACCCATTCTAGAATGGATAAAATACAAAAATCTGCTAATAATCAGTACTAGCAAGGCATAGAGCAACTGAAATGCTCATATATTGCTTATGGGAACGGAATATAGTACAGCTACTGTGAAAAACAGTTCAGCAGTTGCTTATAACGTTAATTATATTCTTACAATAAGGTCCAGCACTATCACTCTTGGGTAACTTACTTAAGAAAAAACTGTACACTAATGTATATAACAACTCTAATCCAATGTTTAGCAGCTAGTGAATGGATAAACACATCCATAAAGTGCAATAATAGTCATAAAATGGAAAGGGACTATTGATACATGCAATGATATGGGTGAATCTCAAAGACTTAATTATGTTGAAAGAAAAAAGCAGTCCCAAATAGCTGTATACTTAATAATTCCATTTGTGTGACATTTTGGAATAGGCAAAGCAATGAGACAGAAAACAAATCAGTGATTGCCAGGTAATGGGCATAGAGGGACTGTCTCAGGCCATTTGGGCTGGTATAACACAATGCCATAGATTGGGTGGCTTATAAACAACAGAAATTTATTTCTCATAGTTCTGGAGGCTGGAAAATCCAAGATCAAGATGGTTTATAATTGAAAATTAACCATAAAATTAGACATGCTTTATTCTGTATGCCCACTATTGGCCACTTTGAGAATGCACATCCTTTTATTTTGCATCTATGTGTTATTAATAAGGCACAATTTTAGTGATTCATAAGTAGAATCCTTTAATCACTATTGTCACCTAGGGTTCTAGAAAGATGCTATAGAAGCTGACTGGGTTTTGTCATTTTTGTTCTCCAACTCTCAAAGTTGATGACTCAATAATGATCTTTATCTAGGCAAAAAAAAAATCCCCCTCCAAAATAAAAACAACAACAAGTAAACATGTATCTGTATAGTAATTAAGGGTTTAAGCAACATTGATGTTCATTTTTCTATGATTTTAGTGTTATTTAAAAATTGTATAAGGCTAGGTCTCCCAGTGATATTCTGATCCAACAAATCAGTTTAGTCTTGAGTAGTTGGGTCATTGAACAGTTCACCCATAGGTTTTAATATTAGGCAGATACTAATTATCCTTATAATGAAGTTGACCGGTTCTCATGACTTTTGTACCTAGAGAGTGAGATTGGCAGTAAATAAGCTAGAGTAATTTGAGTATTTACAACCCTATGGTATCAGTTTCTAATACCACAGATTGAGTGGTTTAAACAAAAGAAAGGTATTACCTTCCAGATCTGGAGGCTAGAAATCCAAGATCAAGGTGTTGTGACATTGATGCTCCCACTGAATTCTTCAGGGAAGAATTCATATCAGGCTTGTCTCCTGGTTTCTGATAGTTGCATGGTTTGTGACAGCATAACTCTGTTCCGCTCTTCACATTGTACTCTCATTGTGTGCATGGCGGGATCCAAATTTCCTCTTTAAAAAAAAATATATATTTTATTGATTTTTTACAGAGAGGAGGAGAGATGGATAGAGAGCTAGAAACATCGATGAGAGAGAAACACCGACCAGCTGCCTCTTGCACACCCCCCACCAGGGATGTGCCTGCAACCAATGTACATGCCCTTGACCGGAATCGAACCTGGGACCTTTCAGTCTGCAGACCAACGCTCTACCACTGAGCCAAACCAGTTTAGGCCAAATTTCCTCTTTTTATAAGGATACTAATCACATTTGATTAGAAGCCCACTGTACTCCAGTATGAGTTTATTTTAACTATTTATATCTATAACAGACCTATTTCCAAAGAAGATTACATTCTAAGGTCCTGGGAGTTAATACTTCAACATATGAATTTTATGGAGGGACAGAATTTGACCTCTGTACTGGTAGTTACAGTTGATGTCAAGGCAACTAATCTCTCTCTCTGACAATGATTTTCATAGCGTGGCTGCAGACCACTGTAAAAACTAAGGGAGAGACTTTAGAAGAAGATCACTGCACTGATTTTAGTGTTTAGAATAGACCTTCAAACTTCTTTTATGATTATATCTGCTTAACAAATTAGACACTTTGATTTTTGTCATTAGTGGTATTGTATTTCTGTTTCTCTTTGAATTAAGCTGTTCTTGAAGCAATTATAGAGATAGACCAGATATTTATGATTAAAGATCAGTAGCCAATGCTTGTTTCAACTTTTCCTTTGTTCCCATAAGATGATGAAAAAGATTAACTATACTTTTATAAGAGTATTCTATAGTGGAATAGCTTGCTTTGTCCAAACCCCTTATTCTTCCATGCAGTTATTATATTAGCTCTGGTCATTAAATTTCCTTTCCTGTCTTGTTTTCACAGCATGTTGTATCATGGGCCCTTGACTACAAGAGTTTGATTTAAAAATGTATAGGAAAGGGAATTTAGGAAAGCTCACATGCTAGGCAGAAAATGTCAATCAAGTTTCTGCTCCCCCTGCTTTGGTTGACATATTTCAGGCAGCATGCAGAGTATTATTTCACTGTTCTATTTTCCTTTGATTTATTTAGTCTCACACTTAATACACATTATTTTCTCTTATTTGGAAATGTCATTGCTTCTTTATTTATTTTTTTTAAACTACACTTTGTTTTAAAATAAATATTTTCTCAATTTTTTCACTGTGCTATTTTTTTGTACATCTTTTCTTTTTCTCCTTTCAGATTTTTTGAATTCTCCTTTCAGTGACAATGTAACTTCACAGACAGGAATGATTATTCTCTATGTTAGATGAAAACTGAGGCTTCAGGTGAGTTATCTCCAGAAACTAGGCACAAACAGGTGAGTTATCTCCAGAAACTGGGCAGAAACAGGATCTTTCTGTTTTAGGCCTAGCCCTCAGACAGCCAGAAAGTCTGTGGAAGCATAACTTTGTTCTTCACATTGTGCTCTCATTGTGTGCATGGCAGTATCCAAATTTCCTCTTTTTATAAGAATACTAATCATATTTAGGGATACTGGTATCATTTATAAAGGATACTAATCATGACTAGAGGTCATTCAACTGAAACAGAATCCTCTCAGGGGAGTAACTGTTGCTGACATTCAATTAGGTCATGCAGGGTGTCCACCCTGGAAAAGGCTTTGCATTACTTCTGTGTAAAACAGTAAAAATAAATGAAAGATGGTCCACATGAGGATTCTGTTTTTACACAAAGGTCTTTAGTTTCCTAAGAGATAAAAAAAACATAAAATTTTAATTTAATGTGGCATCTAGACCTTTGTTTAGTGAGCATTCTCTAAGATCAGATCAATCAATTAACCATTGTCTCTTGAATTTGCATCCTCTGGATTCTTGGGTTCACCATTCACATAGACTCTAGAAATTTACTGTGCGATTCTTTATTCAAGATACTCATTACCTTATGTGCTTTGATTAAAAAACAAACAAACCCACAAATCAAAAAAACACTAAAGTGCTCATGAAGACTTCCTGTATTCTTGAAGAGAAAGTAGCACTCCCCATGTCAAGGGGATATTACTAACGTGATCAAAGGGGCATGGAATAGTGTAACCGGATTCAAATCCTGCTTTTGGGAGTACAATGGCACCAGGGAGATGCTTCAAAACTATGAAACAGTTCAGTATTCTTCATCCAACAGTTAAAACTGTAATTCCTCAATGAAGTGATGTATCATTTTATTAGTTTATAAAGATATTATTATAACAAATACATTAAATGATATATCATTTAAAATCCTATATAATAAAAGGGTAATATGCAAATTGACCAAATGATGGAATGACCGGTCACTATGACATGCCCTGACCACCAGGGGGCAGACACTCGATGCAGGCGCTTCCCCCTGGTGGTCAGTGTTCTCCCACAGGGGGAGTGCTGCTCAGCCAGAAGCCGGGCGGAAGGCTGGTGAGTGCAGCAGCAGTGGCAGGAGACTCTCCCGCCTCCACAGCAGTGCTAAGGATGTCCAACTGCCAGCTTAGGCCCATTCCACGTGGGAAGTGGGTCTAAGCAGTCAGTTGGACATTCTCTGAGGTCTCTCAGACTGAGAGAAGGTGCAGGCTGGACTGAGGGGCCCTCAGAGTGCATCAATTTTATGCACTGAGCCTCTAGTTTATAAATATATATCACTTATTTATATGATGTGTTAGATATATTTAAAAAAAATTTTAATGGCTAAAAATGTTTATCTCATACATTACCCTAATATTTATGTTATCAAAATAAAAAGTAAGCAGGGATAAGAAAAAAGTCTTCTAGATGGCTTTTTAATATATACTGATTTCAGGAAGGAAGAGAGAGGGAGAGAGAGATAGAAACATCAATGATGATAGAGCATTATTGATTGGCTGCCCCCACTGGGATCAAGCACACAACCCTGGCATGTGTCCTGACTGTAATCAAATCGTGACCTCCTGGTTCAAAAGTTGACACTTAACTGCTGAGCCACACTGGCTGGGCTAGATGTCTTTTTTTTAAAAGGAAGAAGTTGAGCTCTACTTCTTCCCAATTAGATTGTGAGTTCCTTGTACATTTCTTTATTGTTTTTATAGTTTTGTTCCTTTATCATTCCCCATGGCTAGCATATGATAGGCACTCCACAAATCATATTCAGTGAATAATTGAATAAATTAGAGAACGAGCTAATAAACAGACAAGCTAACCACTCCACTCTCAAACCCTCAATACTCTTTTGTTATGCTGAACCAGCCACCAACAATATGACTTTGGATAAGATGGCTAACATGAAAATGAAAGAGCCACACTGGAGTTTCGCTGAATGCAGCTTTTTTCTTTCATGCTGAGAAGTTGCAAGTTCTATTCTTGCTCTGCCCTGATTCTGAGCAGCAATGACCTAGTATACATGGTGTAGCAAGCAGGCCAGCAAGTACTTCCCTCTCATCTTAAGGCATTTTGGACTTTTGACATTTAGCTTAGTATTTGAGAAAGTACTTGCCCCCTAGCTTCCTACCTGGCACATGGGACAAAATCCAGTACAGGAGAGTCCCATGTAATTCCTTGTTGCTGGTGATGTGCAGCAATAAAATGTGTGAAGATATTCTGACCCACACTCCTTTTTACTACACATAGCTTAAAAACTAC